>NC_088895.1:14677500-14977500 GCF_037157495.1 Lathamus discolor | reverse complement strand
AACCTTTTTCAGAACTCCCTTCTGTGCCTCAGCTCAGTGGCAGAAGAATATGCTTTCTATTAAAGTGATAAATTGCATAATTGAAGGTGTGAGCAACCCCTACTGTTAAGATTTGTCTTTGTCAGATATATAAAGCATTGATTTTCTTTGTTTGCGGGTGTAAAGCCTGCTGGTATGAAGCTGTAGTCTCCCGTCACCCTGCTACCAAGCAGGGGTTTGTGCTAGCACAGCTGGAGTGTTTCACTCATGTCAACCTTCATTCTTACTGCAGAATTTAGACTATTCGGTGGGTGCATCTGGGAATAGCCCTACCTGCTGGCCCAGTGTGTGAGCCACTTGGAGCTCCCAGTGGATCCTGTTACGGGGAGGATTTTAGCAAGTCCACAGTGGAGAATTTATCTCTGGAATCCTATTACTACCCTCCTGAAGTGAGTCATTGGTGTCCCCCAGCAGATGTAACCACCACATTGTTCCTAAGCACTGCTTTAAAGTCAAGCGCCACAGTTGTTCCACTGGTTGCCCCCACAAGCACCTGATCCTCACTGTGCTGGAGAAGAGATGCTGCATGCACCTGAGGTGCTTGCTGTTGGCCAAACACCTCCCAAGCCCAAGAAACCTTTTGCCCATGTGGCAGCATCTCGTTAGCTGAGTCCCCAGCCTTTCACCATGTCACTGAGGAGCTGCTGCTCCTGTCACTGGTCTGTGGTAATTAACAGCAGCAGGAGGAGCTTGCTCGTCGTCGCTCACGGCGTGTCCTGGCAGTGTGCAGTCGGCACTGCGGCGCAGCTGCCCGGCCCACGCGCGGCGCCGTGGTGCTGCAGAGAGGCTGTGGGGCAGTTCCTGCTCTGCCGCTGCTGCTCTCCCAGTGTCCCTGGTGCTGGCTGAAGTGCGTCTGCAGCGCTAAGTGAAAAGAATTAAGACCTTTAGAATTGTGGCAGTTCTTCCATTATAATTAAGCTGCCTGAAAGGAGGCCTCAGGGAGAGCAAATGCAGCTTGGCTATTGACAGAGTTTCTTATAACTTCTCTATCTCATGACCTGTAAATTGTGTTTAATAGCTAATCTGTCACCTTGGGTTCATGTATCAGAAAAGATGGTTTCCCTGTTAATTTGAATCAGCACAACATGTTTACAGTTCCTCAGTGTGCAAATGCTGCTCTGTTAATGCTGCTGCCTCTCGCTCTGGCCAATAGATCTTCCTGCCTTAGCATGACTTCCAGTTGTGATAATAGTTTTAGTAGAAATGATCTTGAGGAAGGTTTTTCCTGCCACTGTTTTGAAAGCCACAAAAGGCTTGTTTCTTCAGAGACACAATTTCAATAGCAAAGTGTGGTTCCAGCTGGGAGGTGCTGAGCTCCTTAACCAAACAGCACCAGTATTGGATGTGCTGGGGGTCCATCCAAGTCATAGCAGGGGGGAGCAGGGTGAGGCTGCCTCTTTGCTGGTAGCACAGGGTTATGCTATTTCAAATAGCAAGGACAAGTGTCCTGAGATGCCCTGTCACCATCTCGGGTGGAAGGGGGGACTGGATCTTTCCTGAGCGGGGTGCTAGGGAGAAGAGGGATGGATCTCTGTGCAGTCACTCACCCTGACTGCGCCTTCCTGGAGGTTTGCGGATGGCTGTTCTGGAACTGGGTTGCAGCAGCAGCTGGGCGGCAAAGGAAATGCACACGCAGGGACCATGGAGGACTTGGGTCAGGGCCTTGGCAGGAGCAGCTGTGCTGAGGCAGCACACGTGCATCAGGCAGAAGGAGCACATCCCTGCTCTGGCTCCTTGCCCTGCTCTCTGGCTGTGTCTGCTCTGGCCCTGCCAGGGGGAAGCAAGGCCTGTGTCCTGGCAGATAGAGCTGGCAAAGGAAGCTGCTTCTCAGATAGTTTTTCTTGTTAAGTTACAGCTGCTTTTCAGTGGTAGGAACTCAGGTTTTCAAATAGCTGCGTTTATTTAAGGTGTCCCATGGGAACAGATGCTCCAGCTGCTGGAACATGGTTGTCTTTGCTGCAGTCCCAAGGTTGTTCGGGGGTCAGTAACAATATTGTGTTAGGAGAACCCTGGTGCTGCACAGTGAGGACTGTGGTCTTCAGAGCCATGGGGTGATTGGCAAAGCAGAAGTACGTGAAGATGCTGGTGAATGCACACTGGCCTGCTGGTGTTATAGGGTAAGCAGCAGAGGCATCTCCTGTCTTCAAGCTGATGCTGGCTGCAAGTGTGCAGGTTCTCCAGCAGCAGGTATTCAGTGTGTGTTTGTGCTGGAAAGAAAAGGCTGCGGAGTCCTTACAGAGGCCCAGCCTGTAGCATCCTTACGTCAGGTTAAACTTTCTGCTTCTGGTCTCTGGCAGTGCTTGGGCATCAGCCTGCAGTCTCAGGATGTGAGCTTACTGGGTGGAGGATGGAAGAGGGTGTTAGTTTGCAATGTCCTCTGCAGGGGAGTATCATCACTTGTCTGTTTTCTGCAGAGCTGCCGTGCACAGGATCGTTTGCCGTGTTGGCAGGACTTGGTGTGGATGTTAAGGGTCCTGGGAGGTGATGTGAGGTGTGGGTGCCTTCAGGGGAGGCTCTGCTCTGTGGGACAGCTCAGGTTGGTCCTGGAGCAGTTTCCTGCAGCGATGGCCCTCTCTGTTTCCTCAGTGGTCTCTGCATTTCTGCAGCGCCGTCCTTCCCCTCTACGGTGCACACACTGTACACTTCAGAGAAAGAGCTAATCCTTGCACTGTCTTCCTGAGTCAACCCTGTTCCTCCTGCCCCTGCCTCAGCTGCTCTGAGGGCTGTAGGAAGAACTCAGAGAGCAGGTTTTCTAGCTGGTAGTCACATTCTTTCTCCAAATGGCCTTTTGTGGCTAGGATTTCTAGACTGGGGCCATCTGACTTGTTTCCATGAATACTTTACTGACTTCTCTCTCTTATCCCTGCAGGCAGCATCCTCAGCACTGAGCAGTCTGGGCCATGTGTATACAGCCATTGGGGACTACCCAAACGCACTGGCAAGCCACAAGCAGTGTGTCCTCCTTGCAAAGCAGTCCAAAGATGAGCTCTCCGAGGCGCGGGAGCTGGGCAACATGGGGGCAGTGTACATTGCAATGGGGGATTTCGAGAATGCAGTGCAGTGCCATGAACAGCACCTGAAGATCGCCAAGGAGCTGGGAAACAAGCGGGAGGAAGCTCGAGCCTACAGCAACCTGGGCAGTGCTTACCACTACCGGAGAAACTTTGACAAAGCTATGTCCTACCACAACTACGTGCTGGAGTTGGCTCAGGAGCTGGCTGAGAAGGCCATTGAGATGAGAGCTTATGCTGGCTTGGGCCATGCAGCTAGATGCATGCAGGACCTGGAGAGGGCTAAGCAGTACCATGAAGAGCAGCTACACATTGCTGAGAGCCTGCAGGACCGAGCTGCTGAAGGCAGAGCCTCCTCCAATCTAGGTAAGGCCCTGACATGGAACAGAATTTGCCTGGGAATGCAGTGACTGTCAGAGCTGCTTCCAGGGCACAGGTTTCCTGTGAGCTGTCTTCTCAGTTACCCACTTTCACCAGCCTGTCTCCATTAGTTGAGCAGGCACTTGGCAGATTGTGTGCAGTGTATCACAAGTCCGTTCCTGCTGCTTCTTCACAGCACAAGGTGTGGAAGCCTCCAAAGAATCATTTCCATCTCTGCCATGGGATGTGATGTTTGTGCTGCTGATGTTCCAGCTGCCACTGGGGATGTGTTCTCAGCTGGCTGGGAGTGGCAGAACAGGGCTGGTGTCTGTATAACAAAATGTGTGTTTGCTGGCAGCCCCTGAATCTCTTGCAGGCTGCCCCATGCTGCAAATTTAGTTGCTGGCAGTTGGTGCTTGGTTCATTTGTAGGTGCTAATTGTATTCTGATGTTATCAACCGCAGGTAATTGAAAAGAGCTTGATGAATTACTTAGTATCTCTTAATAGCTGAGTCTTCAGGAGCTGAATGGAGAAGATAAGATGAACTGGAGAACACAGAACAGGCCTAGCTTTCTAATTAGCATTTTGAATCTCCTCCTTTACAGGAACTGGGGCAAATGTGTGAGGCAAAATTGGTTTGTGAAGCAAAAGTGCTTGTGGCTGCTTAGCTAGAGAGCAGTAAGCACTTAGTCTTTTAGCAGCAGGCATCCAACAGATGAGGGCTGGGGGATGAAGCCTTGCATCTGGATTCCTCTAATGTTTATGGAAGGACTTTTGCAGAGAACAGCAGCAGATGCATCCAGCAAAACACAAACCACATCCCCCATCTCTGGTGCCAACATAGGGCTGGTCTTGGGGAGAAGCAGAGACATGAGGGACCCTGTGGTCTCTGATGGGGATAGAGGGACCTACATGGAGGGGCAGGGTCTTGGCTTGTCCAGGCAGGGAGGAGGGTGAGGTGTGAACTGTGCGTCCTTAGTGGGGAGATGGAGGTGTTGCCCTTGGCTGTGCTGGGGGAACACACCTGGCTTCCCAGCTCATGGTCAGCACCGAGGGAAAGCTCCTCTTGCTGTGAAGCTTCACATAATGTGATTGTTTCCAGTGGAAGCTGACCAGAGGGTGTGCAGGCTCTTCTGGTGGCATGGCTGTGTTCAGCCATGAGCTCCTGTGAGATGGGGGTGGACGTGCTCTGAGCAGCACTGGTGAACCTGCAGAGATCAGATCCATGTTCGTTTGCTGCCTTTCTGAAGCACTTGCTGCTCTCTAGAGAATTGCCCCAGTTCTCTCTAAGCAAGTCCAGGAAACAGTGGAGAAGCCGTCTGCAGAAAAGGGGAAATGGAAGCTGTCACTCAGTTTTTAATTCCCTACATCAGTGTGGTGATGAGCCCTCTTGGGGTTTCCCTATCATCTCCTCCTGGTTTTGTGAGCCCTTTGCTGCCGGGCAGACCACAGCAATCCTGCTAGAAGAGAAAACTTCATTCAAGTTCTGTAGTATTTCTTCCAATTGCCTCTGTGTTCAGTGGAGTCTGTCTCTGGGCTACTGAGCATCGTAAAAAAACCCCAACAAACTGGTAACTGGTACAGAAACACTGAGAGGAGATGGGCTTAGCTGTTCACCGCAAGTGCTGATACTCGCTGTAGTTGCTTTGCCTCACCCCAGAATGTAAAAGCGCTGTTGCTGAACGAACCAACTGCTGTTGCTCCTCACCCTTCATGGGAACCGCTTGCAGCTTAAATTCTCTCACCATTTTGCTGGCTCAAAATCAGTCAAGCTAGAACTAGAAAACTCAACTTAGTATCATTATTAATCTTAGAGCAGCTTTGGATTTAATGATGCTTTCAGCATGTAATTCCAGAAATTTTTGTAAAAAAAAAAAAAAAGGGAGTGGGGGGGAAGAGGAGTTTTGATGCAGCAAAGAATGTTGCTCTTGTGCTGGATTTAAGCCTAAATCTAACTCTCAGTTGGTATGCTGACTCAGCCACTTTGCACTTCATATTTGAATAGTTTTCCTAGCTTCTGAGTGCAGGATCTCACGTTTCAGCCGTTATTTGGCTGTATTTTTGTCTTCTCTGTCAGGGTTAAGTTATACTGGAGAAAGAGAACATACAGTTCTTGTTGAGAAAGTCTATTACTTTTGTTTAAAATGCATTCAGTACCAATTAAAAAGCCAAGTCTTAATTGTCTCTTTCATCTAATCCACATGCAAAACAAAACCTCATCAAAATAACCATGCTGACAGGCAAAAAAAAAATGTATCTAAGTGTGTTTCCACACCAGAATGCTGGAGTTGGCCTCTGCTGTAGCGACAGACATTTTCTGTTTGCATTTCACGGATTTAGATGGAGAGCTCTCTTAAGTGTGTTGTCTAATGCTGAGCAAGACACACACAGAATGTGACGCAGCCCAGCTGCTGTAGTGCTCTGCAGGGAGACATTATGCGCTCCAGGACTCGGTAAGCAGAAGGTAATGGGCTGAGGACAAGTCACAGCGTACCAAGCCCTCCTCAACAAGGAGATGTGGAGTTTAACCAGAAGTCTCAGACTGTCAACCTTTGCAAAGCATATGGTGGTTCCAGATGCCAAGGCTCCATGTAGAGAGCTGGCTGTCAGCCTCTGCAGCTCTTCAGGGTCCTCACTGCAATGGAGAGAGGACACTTCAGTTGATTAATAACACAGTTTAAAGTCTCCATTGGTGCTTAGCATCTCTTTGCAGTTACAAGAGAACTTTTCTACCTGTGTTCACGTGCTTGGCCTCTTGTCCAAAGGAACCAGGTATTTTCTCTTGAAGCATTTTTTCAGGTGGGGTCAAAAAGTGGTGGTTGGATTTGGCCACCTGCTCCCTGATGCTGAAGGTGAGTGACCGCCTCAGGTCCCTTTGCCCTGGCTCTGACTGTGCTCAGCCACAGTGCAGCGTGCATGGACTGTCAGCATCAGCGCAGAGGGTGGGATGTGCTTTTCCCACCACGTGTGAGCTTCACAGCCTCTTCTGCTCTGTGTCAGCTTTCAGCGTGTTCTGAAGGAGCAGGTTAGTGGAGAGCAATGTTAGCTCAGTCTAGCGTAACCCCACCACAACGCAGAGGTTTGCTCTGCGTTGGGTAATGCCAGTGAGGACTGGAGATCCCTTTGGCTTCTGCCAGCTTCCAGCATGGGAGGTACAAAGACTGCTCCAGAGTTGGTCTGACGCTTTTTTACTGTACCGATTTCACAGAAACATACAATCGGCCAGGTTGGACAAGATCTTAAAGGTCCTCAAGTCCAACCTTTACCCCAGGATTTGTGCCTGAACTGGGAAAATCGGTGATTTGCAGAGGCAGAACACAGCTTCTGTGATTATTTTGCTGATGTCTTATACAGGTTTCTACCCAGATCTATGTTCGTCATTAAGGAAGGAAAGCTTGTGAATTAATGTAACTTGTGCCAGTTTTGGTGCTTTATATTAGATACAAGGCAGTAAAGGCTGTCTCTGGCCATCTCCCTTCATGTCTGCTGGGTTCTTGTCTTGTGTCTGTTATGCTGTGTCTTCTAAGTGCTGTTCCAGAGTGTAGTCTAGCTGCTTGCCCAGGAGACTCTCTTTTACTTGGAAGTCAATGATTTTAGCTGTAAGAATGAGTCAGAATGCTGATGCAAGTGTGTTTCTGGATCCTTCTTTCTTAAGTACCACAACAGATGGGTGACAGCTCGAGCAAACTAATGTGACAGCAGGCTCCAAGGGTGAGGAGAGTGCGGCTTTGTTCTCTGTTATGCTACTTGGTTTTGTCCTGGGTATCTCCTGGTAAACATTTGTTCACTGTTTTTCTCCTTTCTTGGCAGTAAAGAGGATGACTAAAACATTTAGGACTTTGAAGGCTTCATCTCCCATCCATCTACGAACCTCATTTTTGTCTGTTGAGGAATGCACAAAGAGAGAATATATTTGGTAGGTGATGATTTTGGAGTCCAAGTCAGAACCTTTCCTTCCTGGGCTGCCCTTTGTAATTACTG
Organism: Lathamus discolor; assembly: GCF_037157495.1. NCBI lineage: Eukaryota > Metazoa > Chordata > Aves > Psittaciformes > Psittacidae > Lathamus > Lathamus discolor. The sequence goes on along the minus strand of NC_088895.1, from coordinate 14,970,108 downwards.
CTGGCAAATGATGGAAGCACAGCAGGAGGTGCTGTGTGGGGCCTCTTACCAGGTTCCTTTTTTCCCCAAGAGCAACCTCAATCTTTTTAGATGAAATTTTGGGAATTTGCTTGCGCAGGGCTTGCGATAGAGAGCAGCTTTTTTTGGTGGATGTAGTTTCCAATGTGAAACTCCATCCATAGCCTCTCCACAGTATGCAGCATGGGCTCTCTCAATAACACACCAGTATAAATTGTATTTCTCTGGCTGCCATTTGCCTTTCAAAGCCATTCTCACTGTCTGACTTGCCGTCTTCCTGTCCCATTTTCTTTTTCCATCATGTGGGACAGGAGAGGTTGGTGTCTTGAGGCAGGAATTCCCATTATCGTCAGCCCCAGATGCTCAGTTTCGTATCTGTCCTCAAGTATAGTATGAAGTGCAGTGGGAGAGAGTTTGGGTTGGGTCAATATCCCTGACATTCTTCCTCCATTGTGAGTTTCTCCATGTTAAGGGCGAGTGGCAATTACAGTGAGCGTAGGACTTTCTCACTCACATCCTCACCTTTTATCCACCACTCCTGTGGACACAGCACCTGAGTTGTCAATGGTATTTTAACAAGGGTTCACCGTGTGCTGACTTCTCTTGTTCTTCATAGTGGAGTTTCTTCAGGGTACTTGCCCGTTGAGGCTCAGCTGTGGCATCTTGTGTGCTCACTAGGGCCTCCTAAAAGACATTGGATACCAAAGGCTTTTCTTCTCTGTCAAGTCAGCTGGCTATTTGCTAAAATATCTCCGGTGCTATGAGAGGTGTTGATCCAAGGAAGGTAAGATGGCTGAGATGGAAAAATAAGGAGAGGAACTTTGTGACAGGAGTATGATTCGCGTCTTAAAGCTGGTGATACAGAGGTGGCCAGAGAAACCTCAGCCTGATTGAGCATCTTGTGCTCTGCACACAGCAGTAGATATACTAGTACAAGAGCTGTTTAGAAGGAATTCTTGGGCACAAGAAAAATTGCAAGCCAAAGTATGTATTTCACACCAAACTACTGACATTATCTCTTAATACATTCTTCTAATGTATCAGATGCTAAAAGCAGCAACTTGAATTCATGCTGCTCCAACCCCTCTTGCGGGCAGGCAGCTTTGCAGATGTTTTTTTCAGCCTAAATTTTCCCATCTCAGTGCCATGTGAACAATAGAGGCACCAAGGCACAGGCCGGACCTTCCTGGGTGTTGTCTTGGTTTCTAAGGTATCAGCTTGGAAACTGATCTAGGTTCAGGGAGATGGATATTAAATAAAGCAATTATAGCATGTTCTGGATGAGCAGAATCCCTTGCAGCCCAAAATGAGCCTCTCTTTTTTTTTTTTCCTAAGAGGTTTCTGGTCTGTTTCTTGCAGTTGTTTTGTTGCCAAAGATTGCAGTGAAGGAGCTTGCATCACACAAGACACGGGAAAGAATGTGAAACAGTTCGTGATTGACATGGCTTGCAGATAACACATACATGAAACCAGTAGCAAAATGCAGTCAGTGTCCCCTTGGAGCAAGCCATGTGTCTTCTGGCTTTGTCAAGAACTTTGTATAAGTGTATAGCTGAGGGTAGACTGAGAATGGGAAAACACGATTGCCAGAAAGACACAGAGCAGGATGCTTGGAAATCAGGGCAGGGATGGCAGCTTGTACAGAAAAGATGATGGGCACCACTGAGTAGCAACAACACAGCGGGGAGTGAGCTGGGTGAGGGCTCTCACTGCAGCGAGGCTCAGCAGGGACCAGCAGCCAGTGTGTGGTGCGTCGCTGGCAGACTGTCCCTGGGGTCTCTGTGAGATCTGGGGGGTGTTTCCAGCCTCATGGTGGGAAGGGACTGTGTGAGTTCCTCCCGGTGTCTGACCTGCCGGCCAGTCTTCCTCCTGCCTGCCTGTGGTTTGGTGTTTCAGCCTGTTGCCATCTGCAGACCTCAGCAGGTTGTGGCTGGGAGCTGCTGGCAGTGTCCTGGTGGCTTTTTTCCTACTCAGTTCATTGAGAAGTAAGGCTCTGTTTTATTTCTCAGTGTGACACGCTTGGGATTGATGAAGCATAAGGAAATGATCTATGAATGTGCTTTATAGAGAGGCTTGCTAATGAGTTCTTTTGTGTCCTGCAGCAGCCACTTCTGGCTGGGATATCGTTGCTCATGTCATAACTTGGTGGCATAAGCACTCTCGAGCAGGTGGCCTGAGAGCAAATGGTCTGTGTGCTCTGCAGCACCATGGCAGCGCAGGCACAACTCTTGGGAGGCCAACAGCGTGTTTTTGAAGCAGTGTGTGCTCCAACAATAGTGGATGTCCGGGTTCCTGGGGTAATTCTTCAGCTCCTGAGTAATTGTTGCTGGCCTCAGATACTCTCCCAGAAAACCTGCAGAAGCTCAAGAGTTACCCAGGGAATCAGTGAATAAACTGAGAACAGAGGAAGATGCCTCCAGCAGCATTGAATCCAGTCTCCTGTTACTGCACATGCGTGTAACACAAATACCATGATTCATAAACTAACCACACTCCATTTTACAGTGATGGTGTTCTACTGTAGGGCAGTAGAACAACAAGAAGGATGTTCTGGACCCTTGGTGGTCTGATAGTGAAAATAATTTCTAGGATTCATGCCCTCTGTTTTTACACCAGCATTGGTCTTTAAATTAACTCTTCTGCATCCAATGGGAATTTGCCTTTCTATACTGGAAATAAGTTTGCTGGATAGCTGGTTTTTTTCCTGTTTCCAGATGATGACTCTGCCCTGGTAGTTTTGAAATAGATGTCTGTGCTTAGTTTCCTGCTGATTTTCATCACCCCATTCTTGTTGCCCTGGTACATAAGGTTGTCTCATCCTTCCTCCATAATAATCCCATCCTTCCAGCTTTGTTGGAGCTGAGGAAGGATTTGGGCAAGAGGTGGACTAAGACGCTGGGGATCCAAGTCCCTCCTGCCATGAGCTCTAGCTTTGGTCATGAATGCAGTGCAGGGGAGAGAAACAAACTGTCAGCAGCAACCAAGTGTCTGCTGTTTGGGTCCTGGTTTCTTCTGCCCCTGTTTTCTAAATGGCCTCGTCCTGACGCCTCGTTAGGAAAGTGAGCAGGATTTCTGAGCAACTTGGCTGTGACAAGCACAGGTAACGCAGCCATAGTGCTTTGTGCTGATGTAATGGATCTTAGGGTTTCACTCTGTGAAGTCCAAATTGCCTCGGAAGCAAATTTCAGCCCTCATGTTCCAGGCTCACTTGGAAAACCTCTGTCTTCAAACCAAGATGGGGCTGGTTCACAGGGCTGATCAGAGCATGCTGCCCTGGCCAGCGACGGGAGGGCAGCCGCATCCTGGTCCTCAACATCTCTTCCCCCTGAACACAGTGGGTGTGATGTGGAGATGGAAATTGGAAGCTGTTTTCTTTTAGGGGCAGGGAAAGACCTGAAGTTGTTTTCAGGTATCAAGGTGGGTGTCTGCAGGGGCCTCCTCAGTGGCTCCTGGGTCTCTGGGCCCGCTCACAAGTGTTTGCAGAGGAGCCACGTGTGTTAGTGGCACAGAGCTCAGTTGAAGCAGAAGTTTTAATGTTGGCAGAGTCAGAGCTCCTGTCTCGTCATAAGTACAGGATGATTTGACTGAAATTGAAAAGCAGATGCAAATGCTTCCTTGTTCAGCATGTGGAGTATGAGCTCTGGAGCCAGCAGGTACCACCAGAGCTGGGGGTGAGGGGAAGTAGCATGATTAAAACAGAAAATGGGCGTTTTACAAGCCAAGACGTGCAGTTGTTGTGATTCTGTGCTTGAGGTGTCCTGCGTACTCCGGGATTTGCCTGTTTGGAGCAAGGAAGTGATTCGTGTGAGAAGGGCCATGCTGGGGATGGACTGGGTGCTGTGGGGAAGGGCCGGGCTGCAGGGAGCCCGAGCTCTGGCACAGCACCGTCCTGCACAGGGGTTTGTGTGGAGCAGTGCTTCTGTTGAGCCCGTGTCTGTTGTTTTCCAGGAATCATTCACCAGATGAAAGGCGACTACGACACTGCGCTGCGGCTGCATAAGGCACATCTGTCTATAGCTCAGGAGCTGAGCGATTATGCAGCCCAGGGCCGGGCCTATGGCAACATGGGCAATGCTTACAACGCGCTCGGTATGTACGACCAGGCTGTCAAGTACCACCGGCAGGAGCTGCAGATCTCCATGGAAGTGAATGACCGTGCCTCCCAGGCATCCACACACGGGAACTTAGCAGTTGCCTATCAAGCGCTGGGTGCTCATGACCGTGCTCTGCAGCACTACCAGAATCATCTCAACATTGCCCGGGAGCTGCGAGACATCCAGAGTGAAGCACGGGCCCTCAGCAACTTGGGCAACTTCCACTGCTCACGAGGAGAGTACGTGCAGGCAGCCCCTTACTACGAGCAGTACCTGCGCTTGTCCCCAGAGCTGCAGGACATGGAAGGGGAGGGGAAGGTTTGCCATAACCTTGGCTACGCCCATTACTGCCTTGGGAACTACGAGGAAGCTGTTAAGTACTATGAGCAGGACCTTGCCTTAGCGAAGGATCTTCATGACAAGCTGAGCCAAGCTAAAGCCTATTGCAACCTGGGTCTGGCCTTCAAAGCCTTGATGGACTTCAGCAAAGCAGAGGAGTGTCAAAAGTACCTGTTGTCCTTGGCTCAGTCTCTGAACAATTCCCAGGCCAAATTCCGAGCTCTGGGGAACTTGGGGGATATTTTTGTCTGTAAAAAAGACGTAAATGGTGCAATAAAATTTTATGAGCAGCAGCTGAGCTTAGCCCATCATGTTAAAGACAGGAGACTGGAAGCCAGTGCCTACGCAGCCTTGGGCTCTGCGTACAGAATGGTGCAGAAGTGTGACAAGGCTTTAGGTTACCACACGCAGGAGCTGGAGGTGTACCAGGAGCTGGGAGATATGCTGGGTGAATGCAGAGCACACGGGCACCTTGCCGCAGTGTATATGTCACTTGGGAAGTACACCATGGCCTTCAAATGTTACGAAGAACAGCTGGAGCTTGGGCAGAAGTTGAAGGATCCCAGCATAGAAGCCCAGGTCTATGGTAACATGGGCATTACCAAGATGAACATGAATGTCATGGAGGAGGCTATTGGCTACTTTGAACAGCAGCTGGCCATGCTGCAGCAGCTCAGCGGCAATGAGTCTGTGTTAGATCGGGGCCGAGCGTATGGGAACCTGGGAGACTGTTACGAGGCTCTGGGAGATTTTGAGGAAGCTATCAAGTATTATGAACAGTACCTGTCTGTGGCTCAGAGCTTGAACCGCATGCAAGATCAGGCAAAGGCCTACCGGGGCTTGGGCAATGGGCACAGGTAAGGAGCACTGCATGCATACTCTAGTGACAGATGGGGAAGTACGCATGGGTGCACTGTGTTACTGATGGGGTGTGTTTGTGTGACCGTTGTACACGTACATGGGGATGTCGCGCAGGAGCGAGTAAGAGTCCTCTGGGTGCTGAGGACTGTGGTAGTGGCTCAAATAACGAAGCTGATGTTGCTCTGCCTTGAGAGGAAGATAAGCTCACAGGGTGGCAGAAGAAGGAGGTTGATTCAAAGGTGCTGGGGATGTCTCCTGGAGGGAGTGTTTGTCTCTGCTGGAAAGGCCTGAGCTGGCCCCTAGAGAAAATGACAAAACATCTTCTTTCAGGAAAATACTGGCAAAATAAATGCTGCTGTTTTCTTTCCTTGTAGGGCCATGGGAAGTTTGCAGCAGGCTCTGGTGTGCTTTGAGAAGAGGCTTGTAGTGGCACATGAGCTGGGGGAGGCATTTAACAAAGCGCAGGCCTACGGGGAGCTGGGCAGCCTGCACAGCCAGCTGGGCAACTATGAGCAAGCCATTTCCTGCCTGGAGCGGCAGCTGAACATTGCTCGAGAGATGAAGGACCGGGCCCTGGAGAGCGATGCTGCCTGTGGGCTTGGGGGGGTCTACCAGCAGATGGGAGAGTACGACACAGCCCTGCAGTACCACCAGCTGGACCTGCAGATTGCAGAGGAGACCAACAACCCCGCTTGCCAAGGCCGAGCCTACGGGAACCTGGGCCTGACCTACGAGTCCCTGGGCACCTATGAGAGGGCAGTGGTTTATCAGGAGCAGCACCTCAGCATTGCAGCACAAATGAATGACCTGGTAGCCAAAACTGTGTCTTACAGCAGCCTGGGGAGGACTCATCACGCCTTGCAGAACTACTCCCAGGCTGTAATGTACCTGCAGGAAGGTAAGAAGCTGAATTATGCAGCGCAACACATAGGTGTGGGGGGATAGGAGGGAAACCTGAAGACATGGAGAGAAGCAAGGTGCTGTGAGCGTGGCACTAAGAGGATGTGTCTGGGTGGCAGTGGCCTTGGATGCACAAGCTCTTGCAGACATCATAGCTGCTGCTGACCATCTGTGTGAGTAGCTGTCCAAGGGGACTGTTGTGGTCAGTACATCGTGTCAGTCAGAGCCTTCCTGGTATCCTGTAGACAAACCATTTCAAGGCATGATCTGTGCCTTCCTGGGGCACCTCAGCTCTGAGCTTTAATCCAAACTGTGCCTGGCAGTCTCTGTATAAAGCTGGTTTGTGCCTGAGCCTAGAAGGTGTAAACATTCTCTAAGAATAGCACTGCATACCAGGAACTGGCTCTGGAGAACCACATCAGGTCAGGATGGGTCTCTCCGACCCTGAGAGAAGTTCTTAGCTGATGCGTGCCTTGCTTCTGTGTTCAGATGGGAGGGAGACCAGGTAGGTAAGTGTCCTCTGAGGTGTGAGGGGGAGCAAGTTGTGTTTGACAGGGAGGTGAGGGAGGTTCGGTCCTCAGAATCCTGGAGCCATCTGCTGCTGCTGAGCCCCAGGGCCAGCGCTGACTTCCGAGTTGTGCTGCTGCAGGGGATCCCAGCCTGCAAACAGCGTCTGTTCAAGGTGGTGCCTCTTTGATGGAGAAGCATAGCTGGAGTGTATGAAGCTGGAAGCCGAAGAATTAGTTAGTCTGGTTTTCCTGAAACTGACCTTGACAGCATTCCATATGCTGAGGTAATTCAGTTCAGTTGGGAGAAACTGAATACAGCTCCTCCTTGTGTGACACACAATTCCTGAGGAGCCTGCTGAGGCTGCCTGTAGCCGAGCTGCATGATGGTGGCCAGGGCCCTGCTCCCCACCTGTGGGAAGCCCGAGGTGCCTCAGAGGAGGCATCCCTGTTGTTTGCAGGGCCCGTGGAAGTGAGAGGTTTGGAGCATGGTGGAAGTGGGGACAACACAAGGTGCTGCTGGAAGTGAAGTGAGCCCCAGGTCATTCATGCCAGGACCCTGCCCTCTGCTCTGGCTCCGTCCATGAACCATGCAGAGCTTGCCAGAACGCTGGTGGGAAACGAGCGGGTGATGTGGCAGGAGGTGCCTCTCGTTGCATTGTTTGGCAGCTCAGTGTGGTTTTTTTCTGTGTGGCTTTCAAGGTTTGAAAGTCAAACTTCCCAAAGGGGCTTACTGAGTGTCTCAGGGGACTGCTCCAGCTCCCACCTGCCACAGGTGCCCTGGGCCCACATGAGCCCACAGAAGGGCTCCCCTGGGTTGCTGGAGCTCTCCTCCCCTTCAGCCCTCTCTCCCTCTGACTCCTTTCAGGGCTGAGGCTGGCAGAGCAGCTGGGACGCAGAGAAGATGAAGCCAAAATCCGTCATGGCCTTGGCCTCTCCCTCTGGGCAAGTGGGAACCTGGAGGAGTCTCAGCACCAGGTACACCTTCGCTGCCTGTGCTGGTGGCTTGTGCCCTCTGAGCCCTGTGGGTCATTCCTGTCCTCAGGGGAGGGAACCTCTGGTGCACCCTCTGGAGGAGCTGACTCAGGCTCAGGCTGCATTCGAAGTCACCTCCCCTCTGCTGGGGTGCTGCTGTCCTGAGGGGCTGGTGGAGGCAGACCGCCCCTGCCTGAGGGTGTGCTGGATGCTCCTGCCCCCCCGGCCAGGGCTCTGTGCTGTGTCTGTAGGGAGGTGACTGTGGCTGTTTTCCCTCCCAGCTCTACCGGGCCTCGGCGCTGTTTGAAACCATCCGGCATGAGGTGCAGCTCAGCACAGACTACAAGCTGTCACTCTTTGACCTGCAGACATCCTCCTATCAGGCCTTGCAGCGAGTACTTGTCAGTCTCGGTAAGAGATGCTATCATATGGTGAGTCTTAATGCCAAGCTCATGCCAAGAGCTCAACTGACGTTGTGGGGCAGCAGTTCATGATACATTCTTCACTCCCCAGCTGTCCATCACATCACAGTAGTTCTTTGCCACAGCATAAATAAGGCTGTCCTGCTCTGGGTTTTGGGCACCTTTGGATCTTCTTTCTTGCTTCCTCCATTCTTTCGCTTTTCTGTGGCTCATTTTCCCACATACTGTGTTACTGCCTGCAGCCAGGATGATCTGTGGGACTGTATTCCAATGCAGAGGCCACTCTTTTCAGAAGGAAGTGCTGTGACCCTGCTTCCTCAGGTTTTAGTTCAGGCTGGGACAGCAGCTGTCCTGATTTCTCCACATTGCGCTGCAGACTATGTTGGTGTCAGGTCTGAGATGACTTTGTCTTTTCAGGTCACCATGATGAAGCATTGGCAGTAGCAGAGAGAGGCCGGACGAGGGCATTTGCTGACCTGCTCGTGGAACGTCAGACTGGGCAGCAGGACTCTGACCCCTATTCTCCAGTGACCATTGACCAGGTCCTGGAGACAGTGAATGGCCAGAGGGGACTTGTTCTCTACTACTCACTGGCTGCAGGTTATCTGTACAGCTGGCTGCTGGCTCCTGGGGCAGGTGAGGTCCTGTTTGGAGATGATAGCCCATGAACAAGCCTTACAAAGGGAGAGTTTTGTACCATTTGTAGCTAGGAATAAGTCTGGGACCAGAGTGAATGTACAAGGGAATCCTTTCTGTCCAGTACGTTGAAGCTGAATAGAGTGAAAACTGTGGCATAGCTGCAGTAATAATGACATAAAAGTGATAAAAGTGCTTATTCAGGGCTTTGATGTTGACCTGGAGATGGAAATGTTTCACGGGTTTAATATTTCCATTTTCAGCCTCCAATCTGTATATATTTCCCACAGGGCAGAGCAGTAATGAGATTCCAAGTATGTTGGCTCTGTCAGAATCTTCTATGCATAAGAATCCCTACTTTAATTATATTTCTGTGCTTTATCCTTCCAAAAGCTTTTGACATTTATTCACTGAAGTGGATTGCAGAAAACAGAAGGGCGTCCCCACTTCCTGATATGCCATTGAACTGCCTGATCCTCTGAATTCTCCTCATCTGAATGTGGGAATACTTATCACAGACAAGCAAGGAGGATTAATTTGAAAGGCTCTTTGCAGGCAGCTGCTCTTCATTATCTAATAAAGTGGTGACTGCAAATTTTCATGAGTTCTTTCTGGCTATAATTTAATAATTGCAGCCCTTTGCCATGACACAGCTAAAGTAATAAAAAGCACTATTGAGATTGCACCAGAAATGCTTGGTGAAGGGAAGTAAATATTGACATGTGCCTAACTTCAGATGGGGCGACAGTGATTGGAAGATGTGCTTTTTGAGGAGTTTTGCAATGTTGGATGTACACATGTAAGATGGTGGTGTCCTGCTATGCAGTCAGTCACTAACTGGCTCTTCAGGCTTGCAGTTTGCACAGTAAAATGTCAGTAATTGTCTAGTATTAATATTAAGCTGAGCTTACTGAAATGATGTGGATCAGAGGTAGGGGGTTTGTTACTAGGCTTTGTGACCAGTCTTCTCCTTGCCTGCACTAGGTCTTGGAAAAAAACAGTTGCACTCTTCAAGTGCATGGGTTGGTGACTGCCTCCTGAAAGCCACTGTCACGTGTTGGGCAGGAGAGGGGCTGTGGTGCTTCAAGGGTCCACTTGAGCCGTTCTGCTGGAGGGCTCTTTAGCAGTGATTCCAGCCCAGCCCTGATGACTTCTTCTTGTTCTGTTAGTGCTGACAGAGAGAGTAGCTGCTGTGACAGCCCAAGAGCCTCATTATCCCACTGAGATGGTACCCTTAGAGCCTCCTCACTGATTCTCTATTTGCTGCTCTTGCTGCAGAAGGAGTTGCTTTATTCCTTTTTCCTCCTCTCTTCTTAACTGGTTCAATAATTTATGCTGTTGAGGCAAACAGGGCATCCAGAGCAGCCTTTACTGTTGATCACAGGCTGTGGAATTACTTATATCAGGAAGGATACGCCAGTCTGAGTGGAGAAAGGTTTTATTTGCAGTAATAGTTGAATTCTTAGCAAAACATTGAGTGTCCTTTAGCTGGTTTACCCATTGTGGAAAGCTGTCTTTTAATATTTTACCATACATTAATCCTTACTTTTCTTTCTTTGTATATAATGTATTTTCATGCATATGGGTGAAAAGAAAATCTTTGTGTGACATGAGGAGACTCTGCTGTAGTAATAACACTTCTGTTCAGCATTTCAGCCTTGTGTGTTCAGTTTATATGATCAGAGGCTATTAGTAAACATTTTTCATGTACATCTACTGAAATGTGAATTACTCTGGTAGGTGCTTTTATGAAAGATCTGTTTTATAATTTATGAGAGTGCTGCAATAGCAAATTCATTCTGAGCATTGCATAAATGTACTGCTCTGCTTTTGTACCTCTGAGCCACCATCTCCAAAGTACAAAATCAGATTTTAAAAGCCAGGCTCTAATAGAGAACGCTGGGAAAGCCCTGTGGAGCCATGGCACAGAATGGTGCGCCTCAGTTGTCCTGGAAATGCCAAATGCTTGGGGCTGTGCCACCTTCTTACCCAGCTGCTGGAGCACTGTGTCTGCCCTGCAAAAATCTCCTGTGATTCTGGTGCCTTGCAGGAATTCTGAAATTCCATGAATGTTATCTGGGCGACAGCCTGACAGAGCATGCCGGGGACTTCCATGAAGCCAACAGCATGACCCTGCAGACAGTAACAAACTCTGCCCTGGAACAGCACATCTCGAGTGTGCGGGAGGCCCTGGGAGTGGAGTCCTACTACACCCGGTATGTTGGGATGGGGGGGTCTGGCATCCTGGTTCCCACTCTCCCTCTGAAGGCAGTTTACAGCCATCTGGGCTGAGCAGTCTGAGAACTGAGAGTCAGAGCGCAGGCAAATTTTCACCGCACAACAAAACATATTGCTTTATCTTTGTGTGTGTGGCTGTTTTCTCCAAGTATCTCTGTACGGGTATGCAGATAAGGTTTGAACCCATAGGCTGGGTAATGAATCTGTGTATTGGGTGAGATGGCTTTTTGTAACCACAACGCTGATTATGTGTAAGTGACGATGCAAGATAAAAACAGATTTAAAAACCCTATACTACAGTTCTGAAAACTCCTGGTGAATGTGGTGGTTGAACCTCTTTATCTGAGCACAACATTGGAGCCTGGAAGTTCCTTTGGAGGATCCCCGAGCATTTAGTATTGCCATTGGGGGCGGATGAGATTTAGTCACACAGTGAGACAAGGGATTCAGAGATGGAGCCTGGCTAAGGCAGACCTCGTGTGATTGAAATACTGGCGATATCTGTGGTGGATTCTGGGCATGGACAGGTGAGTTGCTGCTTTTGGCAGCCAAACCAGTGGCTCTGGCACAGCAAGCCGGCGGTCAGCAGTCATGTTGGACTTATATTCTCTGTCTTGAACTCGACCTGAGCTTGCCATTTTGTGCAGCTACCCACCAGTGTCACATGTGCACTGGGTGTTGGAAATAACACGTGCTGCCGAGATGGGCATGTGCTTAACTCATCATGCTGAGACAGCTGGAAACCAGAAGTAGTGAAAGACGACTCATCTCCAGGGGTCCTCATGTCTGTATGTACTGGATTTACAGTTGTGTCTTGGTTGGATGCGTTTTGGGTTTGCACTTTTATGATTGTGAAGGTGGCTTTCTGAAGAGAAACCAATATTTTTTTATTGCTGACTGGATTATTCATTTCACTGTGAGCCAGTAACAAGCTGCTTGTTAGCCTGGGATTTTTATGAAGGACTCTGAGAAAAAGCAAAGGGTCTCTCAGCCAGCTGAGTAATTGAAACATAAGGGAAGAGACATAAATGGAGGAGTAGCTTCCTCCATATTAAACCCCTGAGAATGTACGAGCCCGTGAGCACTGCCTATCCAAGTGATCATAATAATGACATTATTGCTAACCTGAGCTGATCTTTGGTGGTGGTAGTATCTCAGGTTTTGGGGTTCTTACATAAAATCAGTTCTGAGACTTCTGCTTCTATTAGCTTCAGTCACCCCTCCTGAATGACATGTTTTAAGTCTTGCTTGAAAACGAGTTGCGTGATTCCCATTAAAGGAAACGCAGGAGTTGCTCCCTCCAGCCTTCCCGTTCCCTGGGTTTAGCAAATGTGTTCCCGATGTTGATGTTTCTGTCTTAATGTGCACATGCACCATGAGCACTCTATTCTTTCCGGGAGAACAGAGTTGCCCCCCACCCCCCCCCCAAGGTGTGAATCCTGACAGGAAGGACAAGAGGGGGAAAAAATCAGGACTGAATTGGTTCCATCTACCCATCTCCTAAAGCATCAGGGTTGCGTGATTCAGAAGATTACATCTGTCTCCACATGTTGATAGTTGAATCTCACCCTGTAGACATGCATGTACACAACCGAAATGTGCAGTTAGGCCTCATGTAACAGATTTGCAGACACTGTTTTCAGTCCCATCAACCATTTATCACCACAGATTCTCCTCCTGGCGAAGGGAGTCCTTCAGTCTTTAGGTTCAGGGATGAGTTTTTAATTTACTGTGAAGTCATCTTCCTACTCTCTTCATGGTGATGATGGTGGTATGGTTTTGGTTAAGGATCCTGGGTTTAATGCTTGTCTCTGAGATCATGGGGCTGGTGTGGTATGATCACAGGCAGGAGCTCGTTCCCCACTTCAAAATTATATGCAGGGAGTTAAACAAATCTTGTCTGTTCCATGTGGGTGTGGGCAAAGGTCATGTTCTGCTTTGAAACCCTTTCCCCACATGAATCAGGCACTTCCTTACAGCGCTGCTGACGGCCACTGCGCTCCAGCACACTAGACCCCAGGAGCAGCTATCATCTGCAGGCCCTGGAACCTGTTCTCTGCCTAGCAGCAGAGACCAGAGGGATTTAAATACATACAGCACACGTGGAAATTGCTGGTTGACTTCTCAGTTCATTGCTTGCTTAAGTTCACTGTAGTTGTGTGTTCAAATTTCAGTGCCATCACCTTCCATAATGCTGTAAGTGCATGGGAGCTTGGATCCTGTATTTCTGTCAGTGTGTGCCGCTCTTTAAACCTTGAAGAACCCAGGAGGAGGGGACGGGATTGTTACTCTCTTGTATGCTTAACAGGAGGAGGTGATGCAAACCAGGCAAAAATTGAGAGTATTTGGTTGAGGTTTTGTCTAAAGAGCGTTTTCCCTCAGCCTGGCTGAGCATTTGTCACAAAGCTGTGGCTCCGTTTTGCATCAATGAGTTCTTCACCCTGCTGTTCCCCTGCAGAGCCTGTGCCAGCAGTGAGACTGAGAGCGAAGCTGGGGATATCATGGACCAGCAGTTTGAGGAGATGAATAACAAGCTGAACGCTATGACTGACCCAACTGGCTTCCTGCGGATGGTCAGCAGGAACAACCTCTTGAACAGGTGAGAATACAGCTCTGCATTGTGGGGATCAGGAAGCACAATGACGTGTCTTGGTGATGGGCTTCTCTAAATTGCAGGCTTAGGGTGCAGGCAGTGCCATTGCTCCTGCTCTGCCTATTGCCACAAGTTGTAGGGGCACCAAGCAGCAAACTGGTGCTGTCCTTCATGCTGCAGTAACCATCCATTCTTCACAGTGTGGATGGAAAGGGAGCATTAAGCATCTTTCTTAAGAGCAAGGTCTGTATGTTAGTACCGTGCAGCCCCCTCCCCTTCTGAGCAGAGGGGCCTGTAGCCATTTCCCTTCTGTCCTTTTGTGTTCACGATGCACAGGGTTTCTGATTGGATTTGTGCTCCAGCATGGATTGGGAACACAGGATACCCTAGGCCTTTCTCAGATGGAAAAGAAATGTGATCAGCCTGCAGTGCTGGAGCTTGTGAGCTGCAACAGCATCCCTGTGAAACTGGGAGCTGCCTGTTGGCACCAACAACTGCCCTGATTTTTCTTCCATGCATTTCTGCTCGAGCTGCTGCACTGATGTTGAACTACTGAGTACTTGTGAGGTTTGGATCAAACAGGCAGATCCCCAGAATTGCCAAGATGTTTTGCTAGTTCCTCAGGCTTAGAAGGACAGGAGAATGGCCCTCTGATTACAGGGGAAAGTATGATCTGATTCTGCTTCAGGGAATGCTAATCCTTGGGAACACTGCAGAGGCCAGCCATGCAGCATGTGTGTATTTCTGCTCCATAGGAGCTAAGTGCATTTCCTTGAACCCACATCTAGGAGCTCGCGTCTGGTGCCTTGTCAGGTAACTGGTTTGCAGCTTTTAGGAGAAGCTCAGGGATGGGGCAGTTTGGGCACTGAACTAAAAGCACCCTCACAAAAGCACTGGGAGGAGCACTAGAAGCAGCTGTGTCCTTGACGCTCTCACCATGAGCACAGAGATGAAGAGGATGAGAAGACACTGCTGTATGACCTGCCTGCCTGCCCACCTTTTGCCTGCAGATTGGGCATACCAGGGGGCTCATTGCCACGTCTGTTTTGTACATGGCAGAACAGATAAAGAAATAAAATGGGAGCATTTCTGTGCTCTTAGATTTTGGTTAAGTAACAGGATTGAATGCTTAGAGCACAAGCTTTGATCTTGCAGCCTTACACTCCAGCTCACCTCCTCTGCAATGTTTTTTCTGCAGCTAGTACTGGAGTGAGTTCATGTAGCTGTAGGTCAGTGCTGAGTGGATTATTGCTGCTTTAGTGCTTCAGATGATGGTAGAACTGTGGCTCACAAGCAGGGGTTGAAGGTATGGAGCCTGTTTGCTTTGGCTTCTGCACTGCAGGGGCTGAAGAGAAGTAGGGCCTGTTTGGAGCTGAGAATAAGAGCTTGTCTTTCCTACTGCCAAAACAGGCCCTACATTCCTCATGTGGGGCCTGAATGCATGTTCACATCTTGTGCTTGAATATTGGAGATCCTCAAGGGAGTTTTCGTGGCTTGGGGCCAGTGCAAGTTCCCTCACGCACAGGAACTGCACATGCTGTTAAGGTCCCATGTTAGAAAATGAGGCCCTGGAGATGCTGGGACTGTTTGGAGCCATCCAGTCTCCATGTCTGGCGACAAGCGGGTGACTGAAAGGAAACCCTTGGTTTTGGGATTGGTGCCCTCTGGCTGCTGTCATCAGGTAACCTGGCTTGTAAGCAGAAAACAGTAAGATCTTTTGGGCAGTTCTGCTTAGAAAAGCCAAACCATGAGGGTTTGGCAGTTAGCTTAAGGAACTTCTGAGAAGGCATGGGCTTTGGAAGAGAAAGAAGCGCTGAAGGGATGCTGCAGTGGTCTCAGTACTGGGCAATAGCTGCCTAAGCTGTGGATGCCACTGGTAGAGCCCCCAGGATAGTCCCAGTTTCTCATGTCTTATGCAGCTTCTGTTTTCTAAGCTCCTCAGAGCTCTTAGACTTTTGTTGGGTTTCCAGGTTAAAATCTGGTTTCCTCCCTGCTAGTCATCTTCTGCTGCAGCAAGTGACTTGATCACTGTCTGTACCTGCATATACTTCCCCCACCTTTTCTATGGTCTCTCCACCATCATGGGGATGCAGTTTGTCCTCTTCCCATGCACCTGCAGAAAACATGAGAATCAGCCTTCATGCTGTTCAGAGGGTCAAATACACTTCCCTAAGGGCAGTTACTGCAATGGAGCTTGGTGAGAATTTGTAAAAGGTAAACTGAGAAGTAAGGAGCAATGTAGAACTGTTTAGGCTGAAAAAGACCTTTTAAGATCAAGTCTGACTATTAACCCAGCACTGCCAAGCCCACGTGTCCCTCAGTGCCACATCTACACGTCTTTTTTAATACCTCCAGGGACGGTGGCTTCAGCACTGCCCTGGGCAGCCTGTTCCAAGGCCTGAGCACCCTCTGGGGAAGAAACTGTTCCAGATATCCCACCTAAACCTCCCCTGGTGCAGCTTGAGGCCATTTCCTCTTGTCCCATCCCTTGTTCTTTGGGAGCAGAGCCCAGCCCCTCCTGGCTCCATCCTCCTGTCAGGCAGTTGTAGGAAGCAATAGGATCCCCCCTGAGCCTTCTCTTTTCCAGACTGAACCCCCCAGGTTCCTCAGCCCTTCCCCATCATCCCTGTGCTCCAGGCCCTGCACCCGCTCCATTGCCCTTCTCTGGCCCCACTCCAGCACCTCAATGCCTCTCTTGTAGTGGGGGGCCCAGAGCTGAACACAGGATTCAAGGTGCAGCCTCACCAGTGCCCAGTGCAGGGGCACAATCACTGCCATGGTCCTGCTGCTACACTATTCTTGATACAGACCAGGATGCCATTGCCCTTGGCCACCGGGGCACAAGCTGCTCATATTCGGCCATCTGTAAACCAACACGCCCAGGTCCTTTCCCACTGGGCAGCTTTCCAGCCATGCCAGGGGTGCTGGCTGGCTCGGGATAACGAAAGGTCTCTGGAGGGCAGATAGGGCAGCAGCGTTGGAGTGTCTCCTATCTGTGTGGTTCTCCTCCATGCAGAGTGCAGCACTGCAGCTGCCCCAGTACAGACCACACAAGCACAGCACTGGGTGGTCTGTGGGTTTTGTGCAACCACTGGTGGGTTCTGGAGATAATTGCAGATCCTTGGAAGTATCTGCAGGGAGCTCATATCTGAATGTTTTCTGGAGCTTCCCACAGCTCGGTATTGGGAGTGAGTCAAGGCCCTGAATGTGGATTCGGGGCTGTATCTCTAGGAAGAGTCTTTTTGAGGAAGGCTTGCAGAGGGTCGGGCCTGATGTCCGTTGTTGGACCACTGCAGCAAAGTCTGACTCCCAGCCCTCCTGAATGGCTGTGCTTGGTCATGAGTAGTGTTTGACTTGTCCAGCGTCCTGATGACTGCCAAGGCCAGAGCAGCTCTGTGCTGATGCTGGGGTGAATCCCTTCCTGCCTGGGCCCAGCCATGTTCATCTTGACAAGCAGAGCCAGGCCCTGGAAAGCTGGTGCTAGGCCAGATCAGTCTGAGCTCAAGGCTTGCCGGACATGGGCTTTCTCCCCCTTTCTCTGAGGCTGCCATGGGATCATTGCTTTGTTCTTGCATTTCCCAGACAAAGGGCGGAAGCAGAGTTAATGCTGATCCATGCTGCAGTCCTGAGTCCCTGTTTGTGCTATTTCCTTTGTGCTGTTTCCTCTGCTTGCTGCAGGTCAGGCTGCCTTACACAAAGGGTTAAATAAGCAGCACTGCAGACTCTGTGCAGAGATGTCCAGGGGGAGATTCTGCTGCCCCAGAAATCAGGGGAGACCTGTACATTGCAAGAGCAGGGTAGAAATGGTCAGTGCAGGATCTGGGAAGCCAGCATGGGTGCTCTGGAGAAGGGCTTTTGTCCAAAAGATTGACAAGTCTCCCTGTTGTCCCACTAAAATCACCTGCGCTCAAAATCAGGTACACAAGCCACCCAGAGAGCCATTTGTTTGCACTGGCTTGGGAGGATGGAGTGGGCTGGCCAGGGCCCCAGGTCTGTGCTGCCTGCTAGAGGAGATCTCTGTCCATCTTCCTCCTATGGATTTTCTCACTCTTCTTTGTGTACACAAACACACAGGCAAGAGATGTGGAAGATTTATGATGCTCCCTCGCTTTTGCTCTAATAAAAAGCAGTCCGAGTGGTGAAGGAATAAATCTGGAGCTGCTTGGCTGTGAAGGCAAGCTGAGGGGGTTCTGCGGCTGAGGGTGGTGAAGCCCCTGCTCCCTGCAGTGAATCCTGGTGTTGGCAGCAGGGGCGGCGGCGAGTGCCGCCTGCTGGCACATGGCTGCGCGCGTGGAGGGCAGGGCTGGGCTGCTCTGCTTGGGCCGGGGCTCTGCCTGCTCGGTGGTGAGCAGTGGGGTGTCCCTGCCCTTCTAGACCCGCAGCGCAGACTAGAGGGTTGTGCGCTGCCATTACCGGGCAATGTCTTACTTCCCGCTCCGCTCTTTCTCTAAGGCCCACCTGTTAGAGCTCTGGGAAGTTACCCTTTTCCCATAAAATGGTTGTTTGTGGCACCAAGCCAAGGGTAACATTTCTGGGGAGCACAGCTGCTGGATTAGTGCGACCAGAATGTGGCAACATCATTGCCTCAGCAGGGCAGTACCTTTCTGTAGCCATCTCAGTCTCCTCAGTGATGGTGTTTGGCGGCTGGTGATGCCAGGAGCCTGTGCAGAGGTGTGTGGGGATGTCAGAAGTGGGCTCCAGGTCAGCTCTCTCATCTGACTTTATGGAGCCCTTCAGAGCAGTGGCAGCAAGTGCAGGCATAATCTTCACGTCTTGTTTACCTGTAGATACAGTTCCTGTTGGTGCCATGCTAGATTAATTGGTGCACAACCCAAGTGCAAATCTTCCTGTGATTGCAGTCAGTTGTTAATGGGTCTCATTTGCCTGCACACAACTGCTGTACATTCATATGCAGTAACAACTGTGAACATCACTTCAGGCACTTGAGTTTGTAGAAAAGCTCCATAACAATGTAAAATGCTGTCTGCAGCTGCTTCACCCTGCCATTAGTGTTGTTCTTCATTGTGGTATGAAGCTGAATGGGAGAATGAAGTCAGTGTTATAAAGTCAGGACAAACTGCAGTGGACCTCAGATTTCTGCAGCTGACCTCTCACTTGCCTTTTGCCTGCAGGAGCTGTCAGAGCATGAGCAGTCTGTTCAGCAGCACTATGTCTCCTGTTAAGGATGGAACATCATCTCTCCCAAGGAGGCAGACTTCCTTCACCAAACCTCCACTCCGTGCACTCTACGACTTACTGATAGGACCTATGGAAGGAGTAAGCCTTTGGTGCTGACAAATACAGAGATTCACTTACCAAAACTCCCTGTCAATGTGGGAAAGCAAGAATAGGCAGCTTGGGGATTGTGTCTGAAGTGTGGTGGTTTTCACTTGGTCTTCCCAGAGGGTGAGACGGGCTGTGTTGGAAGGTGGAAGCCAGGGACCTTGAATGCTGTGCTGGTGGATCACGGTGTGAACCCCACTTGTTCCATGTAGGGAACTGCTAGTTTGAAATGCAGTATCAGAAAAAATATTCCCTTTCAAAGGATAAGATAATAATAATACTGACAAGACATCGGTGGCTGGTGTTCACAATGGTTTTGTGCTGCAGCAGGAGCGGCTGCGTGGGGTCTGTGCAGCCTGTCAGTGCGCTCAGGGCTTGTTCATCTCAGTGGGGTTGTTTGTGCAGAGGTGAGCACAGCCCAGCTGTAGAGACGTGTCCACTACAGTGTGGGTTCACCTGTCACATCTGTGGTCACATGGAGTGTAATTCTGATGTGGGTATTTTCAAACCTTGGGAAGCACAAGTGGGGCACTGGTTGGAGTGAAAGGACTGAGCTGATTCTCCTCTTTCTAGGGTTTGATGCATTCCAGTGGGCCTGTTGGCCGCCACCGCCAACTGATCCTGGTTCTGGAGGGAGAACTGTACCTCATTCCTTTTGCTCTCCTGAAGGGCAGTTCCTCCAATGAGTACCTCTACGAGCGCTTCAGCCTCATTGCAGTGCCATCCATCCAGTCGCTGAATCCCAGCTCCAAGGTCTGACATTGCCTTAGAAATCCTCACTCTCATAAAACCTCTCTTGTGGGGTGCAGGTTCCTACATGTGCTAGAAAAGCAGCAGCCAGGCACAAGAACAGATGCCCCAAATGTGCTGCCCTGCCAAGGCACTCCCAGCCCTGGTGACAGTGTTGAGCACCTCAGCTGTGAAGTAGTTGGGGGGCTGGGATCTTCTTCATGCTGTAAGCTCTGCTACAGCCCTCAAAGGGACCTGGGCTAAGGCTGTTGCTTTCTATTCTTACCTGTCTGTTCACCCAAGATGTTGGGATAGAAATCCTGACTGGGCTGAAGAGCAGTTCCTTGGAATAGTTAAATTGAAGAAACTAAAGAAACACAAAGGGGTTGTTTTTGTACATAAGACAACCAGACTCCTGTTTAGAGCCAAAGAGACAGGCTGTTTCATTACCAGCACCGTAACAAACAGATCTTTGAACCCCATTTTTTCTTTCTCTCTGTAGTCCCATGCAAGGAAGAATACTTCTGCTTACTCCAATTCTACCTCAATGGCAGCTGTCATAGGAAATCCCAAGCTCCCTTCAGCAGTTATGGACAGGTGGCTATGGGGACCTATGCCCTCTGCAGAGGAGGAAGCATATATGGTGTCTGAGCTACTCAGCTGCCAGCCCTTAGTTGGCTCTGCTGCAACTAAAGAGAGGGTCATGAGTGCCCTCACTCAGGCAGAATGTGTCCATTTTGCAACCCATGTCTCCTGGAAACTGGCTGCTTTGGTCCTGACACCCAACACTGACAGCACTCCAGCCAGCAGCAAGAATTCTTTTGGGAATCCCTACACAATCCCAGAATCCCTTCGGATGCAGGATGATGCCAGTGATGTGGAGAGCATTTCGGACTGCCCTCCTCTGCAGGAGTTTCTGCTTACAGCAGCTGATGTCCTGGATCTGCGGCTTCCTGTCAAATTAGTGGTTCTTGGCTCCTACCAAGAATCCAACAGCAAAGTCACTGCTGATGGAGTCATTGGTTTGACAAGAGCATTCCTGGCTGCTGGGGCTCAGTGTGTCCTAGTGTCACTCTGGCCTGTTCCTGTGGCTGCTTCCAAAATGTTTGTGCATGCCTTCTATTCCTCCCTTTTAAATGGCATGAAAGCCAGTGC
The DNA here is from genome assembly GCF_037157495.1 of Lathamus discolor. Classification (NCBI taxonomy): domain Eukaryota; kingdom Metazoa; phylum Chordata; class Aves; order Psittaciformes; family Psittacidae; genus Lathamus; species Lathamus discolor. Next base: position 14,949,359 of record NC_088895.1, on the reverse strand, counting down.
AGCCCTTGGAGAAGCAATGAAGACCATACAGGGCAGCAAGCAGTTCTCCCATCCATCCAACTGGGCAGGTAGGAAGAATCTGCTTTTGACAAGACAGGTTTCTAGTTGCTGTTGCACCAGATTGTTTGATTTAGGCAAGGAGCAGTGCCACCAGGTAGCTGGGAGTAGCATGTGCCCTGTGCTCTCCCAGAATTCAGTCCTGCTTTAAAGGACTCCTGGAGCACGCTAGGACAAGTTTAGCTGCAATACAGTGTTTTTCCATTTGCTTGAACAGGAAAACACTATTGATTTAACAGAGGACATGTAAGAAACATCTAGAAGCTTTCTGGAAGTTCAGTCTATGAGACCAGGCAGGGAGCTGCTCTGGGAAAAGAGTATCACTCTGCTGAGTGCCGTGAACCATTGGTCTGAGAGGGCGGAGGATATTGCTTCTGTTTTGAACATTGTCCACAACAAAAGGAGTTTGACTGTCTCTTACTCTGAATCTTGCAGGCTTCATGCTAATTGGGAGCGATATGAAGCTGAACAGCCCTTCTTCACTAGTAGGACAGGCCCTGACTGAGATTCTGCAGCACCCCGACAGGGCACGAGATGCTCTGCGTGTCCTGCTACATCTGGTAAGAGGAAGAAGACCACAGGCATGGTGAAGGGCATTGCCAATGTAGCAATGAGATAATGTTACCTGTGGATATGCACCTGTAAATCATGAATAGGAAGAAAAACACCCTGATGTGCAGCCACTTCCACTTGAATATGCACATTCAGTCCCTCTCCCTTACCATAAGGTAGTCTCCTGTGAAAACTCTGGATCAGTGTGGGAAGACTTGGACACCTTATTAAGTGTCCAGAGCAAAAAGAGGCAAAGTAAGTGAAGTCTTACATTGTATTGTGACAACCCCCCCCAGGCCCATCCACTTTGCTTTAGCTGTTGAAGTGGGTCTCTGCTTTAAAAATGAGGTAATCATTGGGGTTAATTGTTTCTAAAGAAAACTAGCTCTGAATATTGCAGGCATGGAAGTGCAGAGCAGTGTCTGCTGCCTCTTTGCATGCTTGGAAGGCAAGAGGCACTTTTATCCCCATCTGTGCCAGTAGCCTGTTGTGGGAAACAGCCAGGCTGAAGCCAAACTGCCAGATGGCTAGAACAATCTTTCATGACTTTTAATACTTCTAGCGTGTCTTCCGTGGTCCCACAAGAATGTGGAGTATCCATAGGATGAGGGAAACCTGCAAATACTGCTAGTGCTCCCAGTTGCTGGGTTTTGTGGACACACATCTCTGCTGTTTATCATGTAGCTGCAGACTCTTGCTTGGTGATAAGAGTGGCTGCGAGAGATGGGAATCTGAACATGAGATCTTTTGGGGAGAAATATAGATGCCAGGCTTAGGGGAAACTGTCACAGACAAACTGATACTTAGCTTCCTGTGGCATTACCTTCCTCAGCATCCCAGAGAGCACTGACAGTCTTCACAGTGATTTTAGAGCTGTGAGTGCCGAGTTACTGGAGCCTGTTTTCAAGAGCACTAACATCCTTCTGTGTAAGACAGGCATGTTCAACCATGCGTTTGCTGTCTCTCAACCTGCTGTTCCTGCCTTCTCACTGTGTAGAAAGAGGCAGTTAACAAAAATCTCTTCTAAAATAACCTAATGCTTTATTTTCCCCAAAGGTGGAGAAATCGTTGCAGCGAATCCAGAATGGGCAGCACAACTCCATGTATACCTCCCAGCAAAGTGTGGAGAATAAAGTGGGTGGCATTCCAGGCTGGCAGGCACTACTCACCGCGGTAGGATTTCGGCTGGACCCTCCAGCCAGTGGCCTGCCAGCAGCAGTGTTCTTCCCAACCTCTGACCCTGGTGACCGGCTGCAGCAGTGCAGCACCACCATACAGTCCCTCCTAGGTAAGAGCAGGCCAGCACGGGCTCTGTCCAAGCAGACGTCAACCTTCCCCTGCCTTCCTGTGATGCAAGCTGTAAACCACTGATGTTTTACATCAGTTGAAGTATATAGCAGGGTAAAAGTTCTGACAATGCTTACAGAAAATTTTGCCACAGATGGGAATCACTTACTCCTGGGTCCAGTATCTGAGAAACATGAAGTGACCATTCCTTTCTCCCAGCTCTCAGTCAGAAAGTGTATAATCAGATGCAAAGTGGGAAAACCTTTTGCTTTCTGGAAATTGCTGCTCTTCTGGTCAGTGATGTGGGGCAGAGATTTTAGGAATTAGCTGAGTCTGTGTTCTGTTCAGGTTTGTTGCATGTCTAGCAGTCAAGAGACAGATGCTGAACAATCCCTGTTTCTGCTGATGTTTTTCAGGTTTGCCTAACCCTGCACTTCAGGCACTTTGTAAGCTTATCACAGCTTCAGAAACAGGAGAACAGCTTATCAGCAGGGTGAGTTGGGAAGTTTTCCCACAGTACCAGTTTCCGAATGGTTCCTCAGAAACACCCAGAATGGTTTATGCCCTGATTGATTGACCCAGAGCTCAGTGAGACCTCAGGGTTGAAATTCCAAACTTACCTGTTTGTGTGAATGGAAGTCTGTGTCCAGAAGAGAAAAATGCAGTTATATCACTGGGCTGCATGGTCTTGAGCCTCCCCATTCAGTGATGGAAGTGAAAACATGATTCCTACTGCAGTGAGGGGGAAGCAAAATATGGGAAATGAGTGGCAGAACCACTAATTGCTATTTGGCCATCCTGTCTAGGGCCCGTGTTGGCTGGTCTTTCTTCACTGTAATTACCAAAGTCCCAAGGTACTGTTGACTTTGGACAATGCAAGGTCTGTCAGAAAACTTGCTGAGCCTGTGCTGCTCCTGGTCTGCATGCTCATAGCTCTGCCGATGGGATCGCTGCCTTCAGGAGAAAGGCAGTGGGACTCCTCCCTGCTCCCCACAATCTCCTTCACTTTCCTCCCTCTCTCCAGTCCCTCTAGCATGCCTAGCTTAACCCTTCCCTGTGCCACCAGCCTGGCTGGCTTTCCATTACGTGTTTCTTAACTGTCCCGATTGCTCCTCAGATGACATTTATCTTGATCGTTTGCCTGCTCTGCTGAATGAGCACACTGCACAGAGCAAATGGGGGTACCGCTCACCTTTCTTTTTCCCTTCCCCATGCAGAAGTGTTCTAGGGAAGTTCCATGGTGGGTAGCTGGAATTATCTCTGTAGCTTCAGAAGACTCCCCTTCATTCTGTTGTGTTGTCTGTCTGCACAACACACAAAACAAGAGCCCCAGCTTTGCTGTTACCCACCAAGAGGCCTGTTTTGTCAATCCATGACACTGAGTCTGCTTCAAGGAAAGGGTTTCTCGTTATGATCTGCAGTAGTGCACAAGGTATTTCTTATGGCTTGTCCTTCATGGCATTTTGCTTTCTTGCCTTAGCTCTTTTTGTCAGTGCCTGAGACTTCTGTGGTTGAGTAACAGGATTATGTTTTCCTTAGTGCCACCAGAGGGAGGCTCAGAGTTGAAGGGATGTGATGAGGAGAAGAAAACATTTCAATAAATCCAAATGTGTTGGTGTCCATGAGATTACTTCACAATTGCCTTCTTGCCTCAGATTATTTAATCACCCAAGGAAAAGCATTCAGGTGGCTGAACACAACTAACAAAACATGCACTCATGGTTCCTTAGCTGCCCCATGCAGTAAATGCTGGTAGGGTGTTGCTCTGGTTTTGCAGATGTTCCTCTGTAGCCCAAGCCCCAGGCAGAGTTTCCTTTGTACAGAGTTATCCAGCTACAGGCTGGGGGGGGTTCAGCTGAGCCCTCCCTTTCCCTGCCACTGCTGCCTTTCTTCCCCTCCCACCTCTCTGCAGCACAGATGTGAGCAGCTCCAGCTCTGCCGGTCCCAGAGGAGAGGAGACTTTGTTCAAACCCGAAACGTGGTGACTGGTCAGGCAGTGGTTGGTGCTCACCCTTTCTCCTGTGTGGGTGATGGGTGTCCTATGGGAGCAGCTCTTGGCATTCGTGAAGCAGCAAGGCAGGGAGCCTGGTCTTTTGCTCTTGAATAGAAAATGCTTATCTGTAGTGCAAAGCAGAAGGTAGGAACCAAAGACAGCACTTGAGCACCACCACATGTGCAAGGAAAAGTTAGGGATTGCCAATAATGTATCCCAGGGAAAACGAGAAAAGAGCTTGTTTTATGTTCAGCTTTCTGGCAGAACATGGGTTGGCCTGAGTGTGCCCATTGGAGTTGGTTGTGATCTGGACACTCCTAGATTCCAGCTGCTTGTTCCCATGCTGTTGGACTCCTGATTCACAGTTCAGGCCACTTCCATTGCTCCCTTCTTTCTCTGGATGGAGCGTCTTGCAGTCAGGATGCTGGTTTGCATGTGGATGTGTGGCTGCAGGGCTCCTGATCACAGGCATTGTGTAGCACAGAATAACCTGTGTTCTTTCTTTTCTCCTCTCTTTCCTTTCTTGTTATCTGCTGCCTGAAGGCTGTTAAAAATATGGTGGGAATGGTGAGTATTACACTGGGGGGATGCCACAGCTGTGCAGGGTAGAATGCCTCAGTCACTGCAGACCCGTTTCCCTGTGCTTCAGAGTTCCTGCTTTCAGGCCTGGAATTTTCTCCGTGTCCTACTGTGGGAAAAAGACCATGCAAGCTTGTGTGGGTTGTAAGAGACGGGTGGTCCTGAGGTTAGCTTGTCCCTCATTAATGACTTTCCATCCTTCCTTCCCTGGCTGTGTTTTTGAGTAATATGGAATCCTGGCACCTTAATTTGTGTCAGATCTTCATAAACACATTTCTACTTTGCTACTCCTGTCCCTTGGGCACAGTTGAGAAACTTCTTTCCTGGAGGCCATGGAGGTATTTGGAAAGTCTTCCATGGTTTCATATGACTTGCTCTGCCCAGTTAAACACTGAGAAGGAGTTTCCTGGGACTTGCATAAGGAGTACAGCTCAGTCATGGAATGGGCTTTAGTATATTTCTGTGAGCAGCCCCAAAGCTTCTCTTTGCTTTTCTTTCAGTTCACAGATGTTCCTCCTGTGCTTCTTGCTCAATTTCCACAGGCCACACACTTCCCCCCCTCTTCCCTTCCCCCAGCCCTCACCCGTGTTCTGTCCCTGGCTTTGCTGCTGTTCAAGTTTGTCCATTGTTGCTGTCCCTGAACTGTCCCCCTGACAGACCTTTCCATCTCACTGTTCTCTTCAGGAGCAGCTGCTGAGTACATGGATGTACAGGGAAAGGGATATTTGCAGTGCATTGCCTGGGCTCTGACTGTCAAAAGCAGTGGTGTGATTGTAAGGAATGGCTAATGTTTGTATTGTTATCTTCAGCTGCATCAAGTCCTGGTTCAACTTCAGGCAGGTGAGAAGGAGCAAGATTTCTCCTCTGCACCAATCCAGGTTTCTATCAGTGTCCAGCTCTGGAGGCTACCCGGCTGTCATGAGTTCCTGGCAGCTCTAGGTAGGAGAACGCTTCTTTCTATTGTCTTAAAACTATAGAACTATTGCTAGTGTTTCATATGATGGCTTCAAGTAGTGACAAGACTCACAGCTTTATATTTGTTTGTCTGGGTGCTCTTCGGTACTTGCATCCCTGGGTGTGATCCCTGCCTGCTCCGTCCATCTCAGTTCACACCCACAGGGCTCTCTTGCTCACTGCCTGGCCAGTGGTAAGGGGTGTTTTCCTCTCATGTACCAAAACATCTCCCGAGTCAGCAGAACACAGATTTCAGGGCTGACAGCAGCTTGCTATTGTCAAGTTGGTTTAACCCATTTTTGTTTCAGGATCCTGTTCCCTTCTTGTTCCTAACACATACTTTTGAGCTTGCTTCTGGCCTTCTGCCTGAAGTGAACTAATCATTCCTTTTGCAGAGAAACCTGTGCAGTTGGCAGGCGTAGGACATACCAGGGTGATTCTGTGTACCAGGGTCTACATCCTGCAGGAAAGATATAGAGAACTAAATAGCAAACTAGATTTTATTCTGGTTTGGATATTGCTTAGAATTAGTAAAAAGGCATTGGCAGGAAGACGCATCCAAGAAGACTGCTTGAGGAGCTTCTAGAAGCCAGGCATCATTTCTTACACACGGCCATGCCTCCTGCAGCCCAGCCTTTGTTTGCCAAATTCCAAGGTCTGCGATCTTCTCCAGACTGGTTTCTGTGAGAAAGCTTTGGATTGATGAATGGTGGGGCATGGGGGACACTGTCCCCTGTATGTCATTCCCCAGTGATTCCAAGTAATTCTCAAGTTAAAAAGTACAGAGTAGTGTATTTTGTCTGTGAGTTCGGACAGGAGTGCTCATGTGTATGTGTTCACAGTCCAGCACTATAAAGCTCCCAGCACCTGCTGGAGAAGCGCTAAATAGTGATAAATGGTAATAAAAACAAACCCACAAAGTGTAAATTGCAGCGCAGTGTCATCATTCCAGGACACTGCAGGATCTCAGCTCTCTTTGATCCATCTGTGTTACAAACGGGTTTACACTTGTTTAAGACGCTGGGTCTTTCTGAGGTTATTTTCTGCTTCATGTTCCACTACAGGTTTTGACCTTTGTGAAGTTGGCCAGGAGGAGGTGATTCTGAAAACTGGGAAACAAGCTAACAGGAGGACCATGCACTTTGCCCTACAATCCTTGCTGGCACTTTTTGGTAAAGCTACTTACAGTAGTTGTTTCTCCTATATTGTCTGACAATTTGATCAGAGTGGCTTCTAGAGAAACTTCACACTCTTGCCTTTTACAGAGATCACACACGTGTCCTACAGACCATAGGTCATACAACAGCAAGTGTGGTTTTTATATGGGAAACAAGCACTAAGATTGAGCTGAGGCCACAGCTGGGAATAGAGTCTAGCAGCTGGAGGACGTAGATCTCTTGGGTTTGAGATGTGAAATGAGAATGAATTGACAAGTTTCATCTCAGGTGCTTGCACTGAGGTTCCTGCCTGTGCATTTCTCGGGCTGTGCAGTTTTTTTCTCACCTGCGTAGCAGATGGGTTTTCTGAAGTAGCACAGACTCTGAGGGTACGTTTTGTAGCATTTCCTCTGGCAAGTTTGGCTGGTTTTACTGTGTCTAGGGGCATGTTTGTACATGTTTCTTTTCTTCTATTTTAGATTCCACGGAGCTGCCTAAGCGCCTTAGCCTGGACAGTTCCTCATCACTAGAGTCACTGGCTTCTGCTCAGTCTATTTCCAACCCCATACCCCAGTATCAAAATCCTCCATTCTCCCCTACTTGTCCAGACAGCATTGCATCAGATGCCATTTCTGTGTATAGCCTGAGCTCCATTGCTTCTTCCATGAGTTTTGTTTCCAAGCCAGAGAGCATGGCAGATGGTGTGGGACACAGAGGACGCCAGGACTATGAGAAGCCCAAGAACATCTATCCACATAGGTCTGCAGGACAGAGCCAGTTGTCACCACAGAGCAGCACTGTAGTCAGCAAAGATGAGGAAGAGTATGAAGGTTTTTCTATAATCAGCAATGAGCCTTTGGCCAGTTACCAAGAAAGCATAAAACCAAGATTTTCCCCTGATCACAAACAGTCCAAAACTGGTCAGACTGGAGGCATTAAAGAGTCTGTCAACTCCAAAGGGAGCATAAGTACCCCAAATTCTCCTGTTAAAATGACTCTTATTCCCAGTCCAAATTCACCTTTCCAAAAGGTTGGGAAACTCGCAAGTTCTGACACTGGGGAGTCTGACCAGTCTAGCACTGAGACTGACAGCACTGTCAAATCCCAGGAGGACAGTAATCCAAAGCTTGATCCGCAGGAGTTGGCCCAAAAAATCCTGGAGGAAACTCAGAGTCACCTCATTGCTGTTGAACGTCTTCAGAGGAGCAGCAGCCAGATAAGCAAGAGCAACAATTCTGATGATGGGGCTCCCAGCCCAGCAGGTGCATCCGCATTCAGATCTTCAGAGACCAGCGCGTTCAGTCGGCCTATCAGCTCTAGCCAGAAGAGTCAGTCTTCACCTCTTGCAATGAAACCAAAGCCTCCCACAAGGAGTTCATCCCTTCAGAAAGTGAGTTCTGGCTATAACAGCCCCACAACTTCAGAGATGTCAAACAAAGAAGGCACAGGCCAATACAGTGGGCAGCCATCTCCAAGTTGTGACTCACACACGTCCTTAACTGAGCAGCCTCACTTCAAGCTCAAGTACCCCAGCTCTCCCTACAGTGCTCATATTTCTAAATCACCCAGAAATATCTCTCCGAGCTCAGGGCATCAGTCTCCGGGTGGCAGCACTCCGTCTCCTGCTCTTTCTTACTCCTCAGCTGGTTCTGCTCGCTCAAGTCCAGCTGATGCCCCGGACATAGACAAGTTGAAAATGGCTGCCATTGATGAAAAAGTGCAAGCAATTCACAACTTAAAGATGTTCTGGCAAAGCAGTCCCCACCACTCCCCTGGCCCCGTAAAGATTCTGCGAGGGGCTCCTGGAACAATGACTTCTAAGAAAGATGTCCTCAGTTTGCTCAATTTATCTCCACGGCACAGCAAAGAAGAAAGTGCCGATAAGCTGGAACTAAAGGACCTGTCTATTGAGCAACACCTTGCTGCTTCTCCACAAAAGAACCCCCCAAATGGACACAAGCGCTCTGAAACTACCGGTGCAGTGACACCGACTCACTCCCCAGCTCCCAGCAGTGCTCCAGGCACCACACGCCCCGTGAGGCTGCCATCTGGGAATGGTTATAAATTCCTGTCACCGGGAAGATTTTTTCCTTCCTCCAAATGTTGAAATCTCTTGAGTACCAGCTGATGACTCACAATCTGTTCAAGTATCTGCTTCTGCCCACTTGCCTTTATCAGTACAGAACCATTATCTACGAAGCCATGGTCATACCCGCAGTTGGCAATGCACAGGAACATGACAGATTGGCCCCGTCTGTCACTGTGCGGGAACACGGGCTCTACACAGATGGGTTTTGGATTCTCTTATCCGGACCTTGGCCAGACTCACTTGGTAATAGGTTCCATGTAGTGTTCAGTATTAGCAGCAACAGGTCCAATGAATCTAGTTGTCTGTTCATAAAACACTAGTTTTTAAGCCACGTACTTGCATTTCTTAACCTAACAGGAGGTATTACAGCTGGCCTTTTTACAGAAATTATACATATCAGGGATCAGAGAGGAGGCAGAACTTCATGTATACCACAGAGAAAGTATGCACAGGCTTCTGCCTGGAGAAGTACAAGCCATTTATTTGATTGCTTTTGAAGGCTGTCAGAGAGGACAAGATAACATAACCACATCTCTGCCAAGTTAGCCAAGCACGAGAAATTGCTGGCAGTAAAAGTCCGTAGCAGCATGATACTGGCAGTTCTCTTGCATCATTTAGAGGCTGGTGAAACAAAGGCAAGAGGACAGAAGTGTCCCATTCTAAAACCTGCATCTCAGGTAACCCTTTCCTGAGGGGAAACCGTTCAGGTGCTATTTTGCTGGTTGGTCTGCTCAAAAAGAAGTTTGGGGCATAGCGAGCAGGTTGAGCCTCAGCGGGAGGTGGGGGGGGTGTGTGTCAGAGAGATGAGCTCTGGTTTTTCTGAGTGCTCTGATCTCTGGCTCACAGCGTTATGATGGTGAAATCTGATGGTGCGCCCTCAGATCCCTGGAGAAAAGAGAACCAAGAGCACCCCGGGTGGTGTGTGTGAACAGAGCTGTCCTGGGCTAGGTGGTGTTTGGGTGTTGCGGGGCAAGGTGGAGATTGTTTCTTTGAAGTGGCTGTTGAACGCAGTGATGGAACCAGACTCAGAATGATACCTTACATGCACTGAAGACTGTGGGCAGGCAGTAGCGTTAGCTCGGCCACCTGCACACTGAGACGGAGCAAGAATTTCCAGGCCGTGTGCTATGAAGTCGGAGCACTGGATCACCAAGGCTTTTGGGTTCTACTCTGCACTCCCAAAATTCGCTGAGTGACTGAAGCCTAATCACTTCACCTCTCCGTGCCTCGTCTTCCCTTTCTATCTAAATGGGGATAGTAATACTTACCTACCTACCTCACAGAGGTGATGTGAGGCTTAATTAGGCCCTGAGGTTTAGCTGGATCTTAAGTCAGCCTCTGGTTGTGGGGCTGAACACCCGAATGGTGAGTGCAGTCAGCTCTGTAAACGTGCTGGGGCATGTTGCTGACACAGGTAATTGTTGCACTTAATCATGTCTGGATGCTCTTCTTGAAAATACGGATCTGATCCTTTGTGATAGGGATCTTGGAGGAAAAGCATGATAGCAGGACAGAGGATTCAGTTCTGATACCGGAATATAACATTACGTAGGCTCAATTACTCACAGTGCATATATCAAGTGCTTGCTTTGAGTATGTTCCAGAATCCACTGGGTTTGGGAGAATGTTTTCCTTTTTGCCATTGCACTAAAGGCAAAGAATACAGGGCTGTGTTGTTACAGTCAGCTAACAAGGGATGGGTGATCACAAAAGTGTCAGTGCAGAAGGACAAAGAGTAGTTTTTCGTTCACTGATATTATGCAATATAGCAAACCAGCTGAGTAAATCTGTTCAACGCCTGTGATGCAAGTTATGTGTCTGTACGTTACATCCCTCTGTGATGGTTTGGTGCTAGATACCATCTTTTCGTCACTTGGCAGGAAAGATTAGGATAATGGGTGCAGCGTTTGCCCCTCATGCAGTGACCCTGTGGTGGCCACTGCACTGCCCGGAGCCTTCCCGTGACCTGCTCTGTTTCTAACCAGCATAGCTGTTGTGAAATGACATCCCAGGAACACCCAGAATGGAAGTGGGCAGCTTTTTGTGCATAGCAACAGCAAATATTCCCTGTAGTGCTGCATAACATGCCAGAAATAAGCCTCTCTGCTTGTAGTCTAATTCCATAACTAAAGGTTCATTTACTCTCTAGAAATTCCATGTTCCCATCCCCATGTTCCAGTGGGCTTCACACTGGCTCAGAGTTTTCAGAGAAAGGTGCATCGGGGTGGGGGGTGGGATGGTTCCCTGGGATTTTAGGGAGGGGGAAGCATTAGAAACAGGGAAGGGTTCAGATGTAGAGGAAGTTCAGTATTTGGGAAATTGGTGTATAAATATGGAAGGTGAGTGTCACTAGAACAAGTCCTTTGGGAAACAAGTTCCCACTGACTTGCACAGGGCACTTCCATTGGCTTGATGAGAGCCATGAAGGTGCATGCTTACTCATGGCTAGGGACACTTCCCACACCTCGTGCCTCACTCCGCCACCCCCTGAATGAGAAATGACCCCTTTGTGAGGAAAAAAAAAGAATTGAATCAGGTTTGCCCAATATGTGGTGAAATTCAGGAAATGAAATACCATGTTCTCTGTTTGGTATTAGAATTCCTTCTGTGGAGTTTAAATGCGTTTGTTGATGTTGTATTTGTGCATGGTACAAGTGACAACACTGCTTAATACAGTGAGCAATAAGAATTAGGTGTTATCCACTTTCACACTAAACCTGCCACATGCAACCATTCCCCAAGGCCGTAGAATCTATTTTAGTTTGGGTTTGCCCTGTCTGTTTTACTGTGTGAGGTTACAGATTTTTTTATTGACTGTCTTTAGCTCCAGCTAAATGGGAACAGTAACAAGCTCTGACCAAATCCACTTTAATTTGATGTTGGTTAGCCTGGACTCTGGCCTGGTACCGATTTTCCTTCTATTTAACCACACCTTACTTAAACAAGGGAACAGCATCGAAGGGGTGCTGCAGCCACGTGCATCACTCTAGGCCACGTTTCCTTTCACTAGGTTAAACTTCTTACGTGAGCATCTCCTTTAAGTTGCAGCATAGATCCAGGTGCACAAAAGTATCTGAACCTGTGAAGAGACTCTGGTGGCTGCCGGCTGGTGGTGGGTTTGGGTTTGGGTTTGGGTTGTGCTGCCCAGAGAGGCTGCAGAGGTGCGTGCAACACGTGGCCCCACGGCTGCAGAACTCCTTCAGGGCACATTGAGGACGGTGACTGTCAGCAGAGACGCTCCAAGCAGCAGCCCTTCAGCACTTGCTCTCCTTGTATACAGTGTTAGCCATGTTTGGCCTATATGGACTTTCTTTGTAAATTAAAACTGTTTCCAGACAGCATTAAACTTTTTATATTATGAAATTTACCATGTAAAAAGATTTTCATATTTTTATTGAAATTGCTAAGGCATTTGGCCTTCTTCCTTTGTGATTTCTGTGTCTATTAAAGCATGAGTTCTCTCAGTACTTCAGTCTCGTGGTCTGGGATGGTGTTGGGAAAGAACTTGCTAGAACACTGCTCCCTGCCCTGACCCCAGCTCACTGCTGATCTGCTCTTCTGGCCTGTGGTCCACATCAATCTGCATCCTGTGGCCAAGTATGAGTAACTTGCGCTCTGCCTCCCCTGTGGCAGTGAGGGCTCATTGAGAACTTCCTCCTCTTTCTGTGGCAGAATGTTGAGTTCCTATTACGATCCAGGACTGGAAATTGCTCTTCTCTTCCCTTGCAGGTGGAGGCAGCATCGGTATCTGCTCACGTGTTGGCCTGGAAGGAGCTTCGAGGACCACTCGGTGCCGGTGTGCAGGGTTCCTGAAGCAGCGCTCTCGTGTTCTAACGCCACCGTCCCCCTCCCGTGCACACAAACCTGTGTCCAGCAGGCTCAGAGGGGCCGGTGCAGGGCGTACCTGGGCTGCGGGGCTGCCGGGGGGCAGCTTCCCCTCCACGTGCAGAGGCCGGGCAGGTTTGAAGTGGCGCTTGTGTACGCGGGGTCTGGAATCAGCCGGAAGCAGCTACTTGGGTGCTGCTATCGAGTGTGGAATCACCTCGATACAAAGAAAGAGAAGGGGCATGGGGAGAGCACACAGTGCAGCCAGCTGAGCAAGCCAAGGACAGCTTGTCCATATGGGGAAGGAGCAGCAGCAAGGCCAACGCTCAGCCGGGACTTGGGAAAACCAAACGCAGGAAAATAGGGAATGCTGGAGAACTTGGGGAAAGCAACACAGCCCCGGCACATCGCCCCGGCACAGCCCTGCCCTGGCACAGCCCTGCCCTGGCACAGCCCTCTGGGAGGGTCTTTTGGCAACGCTGAATTTGACTGTCCGAGTTTCTGCTCTCCTTTAGTGCAGTTGATGTGTAAATGCATCATCAGCTCTAGCTGCTGGCAAACAACTCGGAGCAGATGGCTTCTGAAGGAACAGGCGGGCAGGGGTGGGCCTGCAAGTAGGGAGAAGGACGCAATTTGGGAACACGGGCACTGTGTGGAGACCGCTGCTCAAACAGGAGACCCCGGCTGCAGAAATCCGCCACCAGTTCCCTGCAGAAGAGTTGAAGTGCATCAGCTTCCCACGAATTGCACTCCTGGTTTCGCTCTGGAATCCAGCACTGTGCTCTGGGATCCCAGAGGGCCCTACGTGAATACTCGGTGCTACCAGAGACTCCCCGTTTGAACTGGGGGAAGCTCTGTGTTTCCCTTCTGGGATCCAATGCCCCGAGTAAAGCCTCGGGCAGCTTCCCCTCTGTGCGGACAGGAACGCGCTGGATAAAGGCAGCCGGGAGCTGGGAAGTTTTCACCCTGTAGCGTGTCCCCCCTGCCCTCAGCGCGCCACTCTCCCGCGGAGCAGGGCTGGCGGCAGGGCACCGGCAGTTTCCTTCCTCGGGGAGCAGCGTCTCGGGTTCTGGAGGGGCTCGGGAGCCTCCTGGGGCGTATTCTGCCCTTGGCGCTGGTTCCAGCCTCTCTCCACGCCTCCAAGAGCCGGGACCCGGCGCCTCTCTGCCTTTTCGGTTCGTTTCTAAAGAACCCGGGGGGCCCCGCGCCACCGGCGGCTCTGCGGGCCCGGGCAGTGCGGGCGGGGCTGCGCCGGGGTCGCCGGCGTCAGTTTCGGTGTCCCCGTGCGCGGCTCCGAGCCCGCTCACAAGAGGGCGGCGCTGACCCGGCGGCCGCGGCCCCGCGGGGCTGCTGCGTTGGTGGAAGCGCCTTCCCCCCGCGGGGCACGCGCGGTGCCGGTGCCCACTGACCGCGTCCCGCCCGGGTGCCAGGGCGGGGGCCGCCCCCGCAGCTCCCGCAGCGCCCGGGGCCAGCGGAGGAGCGGCCGCTGCAGCGCCGGCCCCGCCCGCCTGGGGGCGCTCGGAGACCGGGCGGGGCGTCGGCGGCGCACGGAGATGACGTCCCCGGAACGGCGAGCGAGGCGAGGCGGCAGCGGAAGGGAGCCGCCGTGGCGGTGCGGTCTGATTGGCTGTCCGGGGGTGAGGTGGGGCGCTCGCGGGCTCCGCGCGTTCTCGGATTGGCGGCGGGCAGCGCAGGCGCGGTGCGCAGCGGGTCGGCGGGATTGATGGCGCGGGGGCGGGGCCTGCCCCGGAAGCGCGCGGTGCAGCATGGGCGGGCGGCGCCTGCGCGGAGCGGCCTGCGGGGGAAGATGGTGCTGACCAAGGAGTTGTGAGTGCGGCGGGCGCGGCGCGGCGCGGCACGGAACGGCGGGGCGGGGCCTCCTGCGCGGCGCGGCCCGGCTCGGCGCGGCCCGGCTCGGCTCGGCTCGGCCCGGCCCGGCTCGGCCCGGCTCGGCTCGGCCCGGCCCGGCTCGGCTCGGCTCGGCCCGGCTCGGCTCGGCCCGGCTCGGCTCGGCCCGGCTCGGCTCGGCCCGGCTCGGCTCGGCTCGGCTCGGCCCGGCCCGGCCCGGCTCGGCTCGGCCCGGCTCGGCTCGGCCGCCGCCGGGCGGGGTAGGGCCCGCTTTGCTGTGCTGCGGCCCGCGGCTCGCGGGGCTGCCGCGGCTCTGCGGTTCCGGGCCGCCCGCCCGCCCTCAGCGGAGCGCGGTGCTCGGCCCCGAGCCGGGCGGACCCCGCCGCCGCCGCCTCCCCTCGGCGGGGGCTGGGGCTGGGGCTGGGGCCGGGGCGCGGCTCCGCTTTCTGCCTCCCGCGTCCCGCGCTTCAGCCCCGAGCGGCGGCTTGGCCCCCGTGCGCGTGCCCGCGCGCAGTCCCCGCCCGCAGCGGGCTCCTCGGACTCGCTCTCTCGGGGCCGCCGTGCTCCCGGTGCGCCCCTGAGGGCGTGTGGGGTCAGGATCCCGGTGTGCTGAGGAAGGGGCTCGAGCGGCAGTGCTGGAGCTGCGCCTCGCCCTGCATTGCCCCGATGGTGCCGGGAGCGCCGCGTTGCTGCGTAGGCCTTACCTGTGAGGTCTTCTGTCAGCAAGCCAACAGCTGGTGTGTGCCCCCTGCTCGCTCCTTTGGCTTTAAACCATCTCCAGGTCAGGAGTGGTCTCTGCTGTGGTAGTGAAGGTGGTGTGTAGGTGCAGAACGGTGGGTAGTAGCAGATGTGTGTTAGGTCCCAAACAGACTTCCAAGGATACTTAACAGATTTGCCTGAACTTCAGAGAGCTGGTGTACTTGGGCAGGGCTGAGGTACTGGTGCTGTGTCCAGGGGAGGACGCATGGAACCAAGTGTCCCACTCATGTTGGAGCAAGAGGGCACGCCAGTCCTTGTAGGAGAAGCTGTTTATCTGTCTTGTGTTTCCTGCGAGCCGGTGGGCTGTGTACATCCTGTAAGTTCTCATCATGGACAGGCTCAGGTTATATTCGTGCTTTCAGGACTATTGTGTTGCTTTGAATGTCCATCAGGTTGTCAGCCAAGGAGGTAATGTCACTCTCAGCCCTAAGAACAATGCCGTTCTGTGATGTTGTTTTGCCCCAAGCATAATTTGCATCATCGTTGTTTTGTTAGAAAAGGTGAAACTGAGAGGCTCTGTTAGTGCGGGGCTCTGTGCTCCTGTGGCTGTGAAAGCTCAGCTCTGCATCCCTGGCACCACTGTTGGCTGCACAGCGAGTTGTGTTAGAACTCAGCTGCTCACCTCAAATGCACTCGCTTTTGCCACCTGAAAGGGTGTGAGCTGTGGATCCTTCTTAGGTGATTCGTAACTGCTGTAATTGCCTAAATTCATTTGTAGGCTCTGAGGGTTTGTCCTGTTCTATTGCACGGATGAGACCGCTCATGGTGTAACTGTGACAGAAGCTCATGCCTCAGGGTTTGAACACATTCAGCCCAGTACAAAGTTATGGCGGAGCTGGAAGGAGATTTAAGATTTTGTGGCCCTTCTCTGCAGCTTCTGATGTTCTTAACCACTTTTTTCCTTTTGTAACCCGTTTGTCTTGGATTTCCTCGGGTTCGTTGCAGTGCATCCACGCAGCCTCCCTGGCACAGAGCGTTTCTAAAAAGAAAACTGGAATGAACTCATTCTGACCCTCCCTTCCCCAGCGTCTTTGTTACAGTTTATGTGTTACCTGCCCTTGAAGCCTAGTTGTTACTTTTGTTGAATTTGTTCTTTTCCTCTTTCAGCCGAGTGGTTTTACCTTGCTCAGTGCAAGAGGTATGTCCTCATCCTGCTTGCTTTTGCTTTGGGGTGATGGGTGGGACAATGTTAGAGTCTTATTTAATTCTGACTGGCCTGGATCCCAGTTTTCCCTGTGCTGTGACCCACCAGCCTGCCACAGGGAAGTTACACCACGTGTAAGCCAGCAGTTAGGCAGGGTTGACCTATTGTAGATCAGTGAAATCCAAAGGAGGAAAATGCCTCCATGCAAAGAACCTTTAGTTGTTTCTGAGCTGCTCCATGCTTACAAGCAAGGAAGGAAAAGTTGTGCAGTTCTGCACTGCAGCGGAACTTTCCTGTTGATCAAGGCATTGAGTGACTCCAGTCCTTTTCCTGAAGGCAAAATCATCTTCCAAAATCTCAAGCCAGCAGTTTAAATGGCACTGAGATACATTTAAATGGAAGTCATGAAGGGATGTCTGAATGTGCTTCTGAGGGAAAGTGGGGTGCTCGCTTTCTTCTGCAGTTCACATTTTATGGGTCCTGTGAGGGCCAATGTAGTCAGTTAAAAGTATGAATCTGGGATGCTCAGAGCTGGAGATCAGTTATTTCACCACCTGTAAACTTAAAGTTACTTTTCTTTTATATAGCTAAGAACAGTGTATGCACTTTGATCTTAGGATATGAAAATCAAAGAATAATGTGTTTGTTGTGCTCTACCAAAGCGTGACATTAAAGTGAAACTGCTGATTGCAGATCTGGTGCTGTGAACTACAGATAGATTTTGCCAGCAGATTGTCATATTTTACTAAATATTTTTATATGGTGTATATTACTTTAATGATAGTTTTATTCTACTAAATTTTCACTGGAAGTATCTAAATTTTTAATGCGTCAAAAGTTTTGGCTAACTTTAATATTGAAATTTTACTTGTTTTAACTTTTCAGTACCAAGTTGGGCAACTTTATTCCGTGGCAGAAGCTAGCAAAAACGAAACAGGAGGTGGTGAAGGAATTCAAGTCTTAAAAAACGAGCCTTATGAAAAGGATGGCGAGAAGGGGCAATATACCCACAAAATCTATCATTTAAAGAGGTGAGGACAACTTTGGTACGTACTGTGGTCACTTAGTGTTGAGCGGGGAATGTTAAAAGTGAGCGCAGCCTCCTGTTCCGTGCTCTTGGGTGGGTCCTTGCGCTTTTCTGCCTCTGTGTAATGTGCTGAATTGAGCATGAGTGCTCTGGTGAGTGACATGTGAGATACAGTGGGTTTGAAGTGGGGTAGAGTAATGGAGAACCATGTGAAATATCTGATCTGTACCAGCTTTTGGTACGTTTCTTTCCCCAAGCATCCATTCCCCGCCCCCCCTCCCCGTGGTGCTCTGTTGGTTTAGATGGCAGTTACCAGAGATGGTGATTCTGATGCCTCGGGTGAGCTGCAGTTTTCCTCCTCAGTCACAGCTGAAGTCCTTGAGTCCTTCCTTCCAGGCTGCGGGGCAGCCGGGTTGCAGGCTTGGTCACTGGTGAGCCTGCAGTTCTGCTGGAGCAGATCTCTCCGTCAGCAGTTGTCTGCTGTTCCTGAACAGGAGAGCAAGCTCAGTAATGTTGTTGGGTTCCTGCGTATTTAACTGTGGGCAACTTAGCCATCATAACCTTGAAAGTGCTTAGGTAAAATCTGCCTTTGTTACTAGACTGGAAGAAATCAGCTGGCAAACATTTCTAAAACGTTGTTTTTCACAGTAAAGTTCCTGGTTTTGTGAGGATGATTGCACCAGAAGGCTCTCTGGTCTTCCATGAGAAGGCTTGGAATGCGTATCCCTACTGTAGAACAAGTAGGTCTCTCATTGTATGTTTTGCTGTCAGTGCTCAGTCGAGGGATGGTCTTAAATGGTTAAAGAGAAAAGAGTGCACCATCAAGTGTAAAATATGTTTAAAATGTTAATGGTGTGTTTGTGAGATCTCCTCTGAAGAGGAGGGCTGCTTCTGGAGAGCAGCCTCTGGGGACCAGTTTGCTGCTTCCTACAGAGTCTTTGCATCCTGTGTCCCTGGGATAAGGCTGAAGAGGTGATTCTCTTATGGTCTAGAACAGAGTCTGTTTGAAAAGAATTTAATTCCTCATAGCCTGTTGGAATAAGGTGACTGCTTTATTTTAATACTTTTGATTGCCTAAGTTCTAGGAGAAGACTGTTTCTTTTCTGTTCCTATTGAACAGTTTGAAGTACCTTACAAAGAACTTTTAAGGTTAAGGCAAGCAAGTCAAAGTCTGCTGAACTCTGCTGACTCTGCACACAAATGCTGTTAGACTGATTTTGGATAATTCTCGTACTGTGAAGCAATCATTATATGTGAGACTTTTCAGAAAGAATTGCATCTAATAATGCTTTGTTTCCTTTTCATTTTCATTGCATGTTTCCAATGGCCAGTTGTGACAGTGAGTATCTGAATTGCTATCAGTCCTATGGGTTTGTTTTTTTTTTAATGTATTTTCTCTGTTACTCCTGCTAAAGTTGACTCTGAGTCTAGCAAGCAAGCTCCAGCCTTTCCTGTATGTCTTGCTAGGGTTTCTGGCATACAGCTCCTTGTTACTTTATTTGTCTGCACATGACTATATTTAGAAAGAATTATAATTTGCCAGAGAAATGCTTTCATTTTTTACATCTTCTTTTATGCCTTTACGTACCATTACAGCTGCATGATGTCTGTCCTGTAAGACATAATACTAAAAAAGGAAAAAATAAAAGGCCAATTCAGAGGTTTCTGCACTCTTGAATGCAGGAAGACCAATGAAATAAAATCAGTATCTGAAATCCCATTTCTGCAAAGTGAAATCCAGCCTCAGTTCAAACAGGTCAATTGAGAATCTAAATGGGTTATAATAGCTGGGGGTTTGGGGTTTTGGGGGGTTTTAAGATGTGTGGAAAAGGGATCATTGAGACTTTTTCCCTGTGTATGTATTTCAGTGCTGTGTTCAAGGAAGCTTATAAGTTTCATGTTAAATTGCTTTACCTGCTCACTTGCAAACTCAGTTTAGATTGTCACTAGGTGGGTGCAACTAATGAGTTTGTGAACTGTTAAGCTTGACTCATTGTGGTACAGGTGCATGCTGGTGTATGCTTCCTTACTTCTGACATGAGAAGTGGCTTGTGCTGGTCTTCAGAAACACAACTTAGTGGTAGCTGGACCTTCACGATCATACTTGTGCTGTACAATAACATGGACTGTTAGCTGTTTCCCCTGCCCTTGTCTCATTTATTCAAAATTTCGTGGAAATGTATTTTAAGTTTTTTAACTGTCTTAATAATTTGAAAATTATTCTGTTATTTAAACAGAATGTATTGCTAGTCAAGGCTTAATGGTGACTTAGATGTAAATACCATTTCCCTACACTTTAAGCAGAGAGGTGTAATCTTACGCTTTTTTTATTTTAATTGTTACAGAATGAATACATGAAAGATGACTTCTTCATAAAAATTGAGACTTGGCATAAACCAGATTTGGGGACATCAGAAAATGTGAGTTGGGATTTGGATACCAAGCATGAGTAATATTTTCAACATAGAGTCATTCAGATAATGCATTGTATACCTGGTAATGGTGGATAACTACTGCATGAAGTCAAAGCCCTAGCAGTGGTTAATGTAAAACAAGAAAAGCGTTAGTTAAGTCCTTTTAAGGTCTCACCTAAAGAGGTGCAAGAACGAGAGAAGGGTTTTATTTTTTATATTGAGGTCACTCAAATGCTTAAGTAGATTTTCAGTAAGTTCTTTTTAATTTCATGTTCTTTTACCTTAGGCATGCTAGTGTGATTTAGGCTGATAAGTTGTTTGTTTCACAAGGCTTTTTTCCTTCTTGCAGGTGCACAATTTAGATCCAAACACATGGAAGACAGTTGAAGTTGTCCATATTGACATTGCAGATAGAACTCAAGTAGAGCCAGGGGTAAGTAAATGCTCTGCTATTGGGGTAGCGTGCAGCTAATTCCATCACTGCTTTGTGTTGGCTGTGAATAAACTGAAATGGTAGTGATTTTACCCAGTAGATGAATGAAAATCATCTTGAATAGGGTCATTAATTCCGAAGATTTACACTTAGTAAATGTATTTACAGTTCAGTCTACTGAATTTGACCAGAGAGTTGCCTCTGGACTCGCTCCAACAGCTCCATGTCCCTCTTGCGTTGTTGCCCCACAACTGGATCAGGACTGCAGGGGGGTTCTTCTCAGAGCACAGCAGAGGGGCAGAATCCCCTCCCTCAACTAGCTGCTTGCACTCTGGAGGTGCAGCCCAGCACACGGCGGGAGTCTGGGATGCCAGGGCAAACAGCCGGGGCATGTCCAGTTTCTCTGTAGTGTATATAGTTAATCTAAGAAGGTTGAATATGTTGATTTTAGATGCTGCTTCATGCAGCTTTAGAGGGCAGCCTCGCTGTACTTCTGTGGCTGCCTTACTTCCTTGGTTTTACTGCTGTTGCTTTCTATGCATCTCTGTCTACTGGAGTTGTCTGGGTTGTTGAGTTTTAACAGCTGGACCGTTTTGTGTGTAATCGTTAATTTTGGGGTAGTAGGAAAATGGTATGCACCAATACTGACACTTAGCAATTTGTGTTTGCACAATAAATGTAGTTCTCTTGGTTTTGTGCAAGGAGACATTCTTTACACTATTTAATTGTTATTTTCTGAAAATAAATCCTTGGATATCCTGTATTGTGAAGAGAGGCCTCCTTTGCAGGGAAGGAGAAGAAAGGCTGTGGTGTGTGAAAGGGAAAGGTTTGTGCTTCCTAAATTTCTACTTGCATTACTGGTATAGGTGTGTAGCCTGCACTGTGGCTTAGCCAATGTTTACCAGGTGGTCTGTGAATTTACGTGTGTGACAATGCCTTGTATGGAGATCCTCCCTGTAAACCAAATTAAATGTCTTGCCTATTTTAATGCAGTGAGGCATCGTTTTGCTTCCACTTGTTCTTTCGGACATTCCTTATGACCTTAGAGCTGAACTGGCAAGTAAATTAATGTTTTGCATTCACTGTTCCACGCCTGGAATTGTGGCAGACAGCGACAATGCTGTCACCTGTCAGAGCTTGCTTGACCACCGTACATATAAACAAAGGGTTGTGCTTGTTACTGCAAGTTGAACCAAAGTATTTACTGTGCTTGAGGTACTGTTGGTGAACAGCACTGCCTGTGCTGTACCCTCTTGCACTGTTCCTCGGCCTACCTTCCACACCTCCTTTGTTCTGAAGACTGAAAGATGGTGCTGTGCTAAAAGAAGTTCTACTTTTGGTTTGGGACAAAGATTCATCTGACCCAATATCCTGTTAGTGGCCTGTAGCAGATACTCGTGGAAGAATAAGAAATTTAGGTAGGTACCTACTAGGAACTGGGAGATGCATATCTCTGAAAGATCAATCTGTATTTAAAGAGCTTCCAGAGCTCCAAATTATATCTGGCCTATTGTGTTCATCAGCCATTTCATGCATGGAAATCCTTGGAATGATTTTCAGTCCATTATCCTCATTTTTTCTTTTTTCCTTTTTCTAAAAAAAAAAAAAAAAAAAAAAAAAAAATTACTTTCTATTGTGTATTTGACTTGCAGAGTGTCACATCTGTGAATGCAGAGTGGCTTCATCCAGACTCTTGCATGTCTTCTGATGTTTCTACATTCTTTTTTAGTAACTTCTAAAACCATTTGTGCTTGTAACAAATATTTTGAGCGGATATTTTGAAATCCAAGTTCACAGTAGAGCTCATCATTGTGTAGGAATATTTGGGACTCACTTTGACCATGTGATTCAAACCTTCATTTCCATTTCATCTCTCAGAAACTCAGTTTTGCCAAGTTCTGATTTCATTAAGCAAAGACTGACTTTGTACCCAAACTCCTGTGCAGCCGTTGATAACTCTGTAGGCTGGTACCCTTCCCATCCCACTGCTCTGCCCCTTTCCTGGACAGCTGGGGATTAGACAATTCTCTGGGACCCACTCTTGTAGTCTCTTCTCTTAAGAGAATTTGTAGTTTCTGGCCTTTGTTTTCTCTTAGCGCTTGTGACTCCATGAGAGAGACTTTCCATTTAAGCCAGTATCTTTATGGGGTTTAGGTAATGGAACAAGTGGAATTTTGTTTTGGTACTCCAGCTATGTCCTGGATCTACACTCTCACTTTATGCCTTCAGAGAAAGCAGCTGGTTTTGGAAGGTAACTGCCCCCTGTGAAAGCATCAGCTGTTTTCCATGTCTTCTGTTTGTCCAGACATACAGTGTCTTTGTTCAGTGATGCTGGAGCAGTCACTGTTTCACTCTGTTGGGTGGTTTCTGAAGTCAAGCACATTGCATGGCTTTTTTTCTTGTAACTGTGCTTGTGGTTTGGGAATTATTCGAAGTGGCTGATAGGTTTCTGGGTGCCCTCATTTTTATTTTTTTTTTTAGAGCGAAGGATAGTGTTGCTAAAGGAAAGTTTTGTTTGTACGTTTATTTTCTCAGTCATAGTTTTGCCTGGAAAAGCAGCTCAAATGCACTATCTTGGATAACAGCATGGCTGAAAGAATGGAACTACATTTATAAGATCCAGCAATTTTGATAAAAGTTTTCATATATTGCAGATTTATATTTTTGTTCAGAGAATGAACCTTGTCCAACCCATTGTAGTGTAGCAGTTACTGTAGTTTCAGAACTACAATCAGCATAAATATAAAAATAGTAAATTTCTTTAAGATACTAATGGCATTCATATGCTGACTTGTGCTCATTGAAGTATGTATAGAAAAAAATTGGCTGACATCTGTGGCTTTCTTTAGATATAAATTTAACCCTGCCTTCTCTAAATCATCTCCAGCATCCAATCTCTGTAACTTTGTGTGATTTGTGTACAAAAATCACTTCCCAGGAGAGTAAGACTTTTTCAAGAGTAAGCAGAAGTGAACACTCAGTTAACATCAGGAGGGGCTACGTTTTTGGAAACAATTTGTAAGGAAGTAGAGTGTGGTGAAAACAAAGACATTGAAATAAGGTTTATAGCTATTTTTGTACAATGAAGACGTGAAATGTCTTGTTCTAAGTTGTGGTGGGTCTCGTTATGTTACTTGAAACAAAGTTCTAAAAATATGGTTTTATACAAATCAGTGAAATTACTTAATGCATGCACTAAGAGACAGGATTTCTATGAGCTGTGCAGTAAGTAGTATCTCTTGTTCCCCCACTGGAAACAATATAGTGGAATATAGGAAATGCTCCATTTTGTAGTCTGCAGAACAGTCTTAAAAGATTCTTGTGTGGAAGGGCTGCTTTCTGGTTGGTGGATCTCCCCTGTTTCAGAAGTAGTGTTTTCTGCTGACTGACAGTTTGAGTGTTCTCCTGTTTAAAACCTCACGGGATGCTGAGTTGAAAAGCCAGAAGCTGTGTCCCCATGTCCTGAGTCTTACACCACTCCTTGTTCAGGAAGCTTTTCTCAGGAATGTTCAGATAAAGCATCAGACTTGCATCATTTTAATGTTAGGTTCTAAAAATCTTGCAATCATTCTGTCCTGTGTGTATGCTTTCAAGCTTCATGCTGCTTGGCAGAGTGAACTATGAGCTATCAGGAATGCTGTTATTACTTGTAGCAGGTCTCATAAATGAGAATGAGAATTGTAAAGAAGCACCCAGGCCCTGGGTTTGTTGTGATCATTACTTTATCGTGTGTGGTTCGCAGTCTCTCAATAATTCTTTAGGACAGATTGTTGCATTCATGCATATTATATTAAGAATTTGAGCAGAAACTGCCTATGAAATGGTATTTGTGTATTTCTTTGAAATGGTTTTTAGCTCCTCTATGTTGTTACGCTGCTGCATGATGATGTTTTGCCTGTCTGGCTTTCAAGAGGGTTTCAAGGTTTTTGAGCTGTAATGTTTGTTCCAACAGCCGCCTGGTTTTCTTCCTAAGAAGGACTTGCTGCTGTCAGGAGTTAAGCTCTCACTGCACTGATATTTTCCTTAAACTCTGCAAAGAACTGTTGTTTATTTGTACTTTGGCACTAGTCCAGTCATCTTCCTCACATGCTGGTAGGGTTTGTGCATTGAGATGAGTTCCTACAATACTCTCTTGTCCATCCAAACGTTCATTTAGATGGGGGGGGGTGGGGGGGGTGGTTAATGCCTGTAACAGGATTTAATTTAACTGAGTCCTGACAGATCTTGGTTCAAAGCTTCTGTATGTAGGCTCTAGCACAGGAAACTTTACCATGACTCATCTATTTTCTTTGGATTTTTTTGTTTTCACTTATACATTTTACTTGTAGATAATTCAGGAGGGGTTTTACAGTGTTTCCAACAATCTGTTAGTCTTGAACAGAACCTTAATAGAGTGGGGTTGGAGTTTTTTCTGACTCTTGTGGGGGCTTTTTATGTTACAGGACTACAAAGCTGATGAAGACCCTGCATTATTCCAGTCGGTTAAGACGAAGAGAGGACCTTTGGGGCCAAATTGGAAGGTACTGAGAGCTGATGTTACAGAGTCTTTATCAGCAGAAAAAAAGAAGTTCACGGTTCCGTAGAGAACCATAGCACCAGCAGTGTTAGTCTCAGAAGAGAGAGGAGAAATTGAATAATTTTCTTCTTTGTATTGAGCGAAAATTCCAGGTGTGTTAGTAAGCAAAGGTACTGTCTGCTACTCGTTCAACATCTCTACTAAAGCCAAATAAACTTTCTCTGTTACACCAGATAAACTCATAGAAACTGAGAAGAAAGCTGCTGTATGCTACAGTGGATATACAGAGTGGATACAGCCTGTCAGGAACAGGCCCCTAGTTACCAATATAGTTACCAAGAATATAATTTTTCACTTTTTTCTTTACTGTGAGTGAAATGTCATTGACAGTAGCATATTTTTACTTGTGTTTAATGTGTGCTGTGATGAATTACGCTGAAGTGCTGAGGGGTTTTGAATGCATTTCAAATGGTGCCCCTCTTTCTTAAATATTCTTATAAACACATTCAGTCTTTCGTTTTCCAAACAAGTTCTAAATACAGCTTGAATGTTTCTGTCAAAATACAGCATGAAGGGCTTACTCTGAGAGGTGTGAATTTTCTTCTAGTCTGTTATTTAGATGTCACAGTTATTTTACCACTACTTTTTGCAAAGCAGCAAGGCAGGCATCAGATCTTGGGGCAGGATGTGTTGCACCAGCAGGCTTTCAGTCTCTAATTCCCTATCCTAAAACGTGGTTGTGCAAGCAGTAGGCAGAAGATGCTCCACCTTTTTACAGACACAGAAATAACATGAAACTCCACCTGAACACCAGAAAACACTTTTTTTTACTGTGGGGATTGTCAAACACCAGAACAGGCTCTTGCACCAGGGGTCAGGGAACGTCCCCTCCAGCCTCCGCAGTGCCCTGATTTTGCCCTGTAGTGCCCAATCTACACATACCTACACAGCCTTAATTCTTCCCTTTGTGTGTCCAAGGACAGAAAGTAGTTCTGCTGCACAAAGTTTCACAGCTTACAAAAAGCTGGATGTTGGTAGTTTGTAAGTGAATTACCAAGATTGTCTCCCTTGGGTTTCATATTTTCCCATGGGTTTCTGCCATTAGCCACTGTTGAGTACTGAGGCAGGTGGACCTTTGTTCTGACTGATGGGTTTGTCCTGGGCCTGAGCGTTAGCTTAGTCTCATGGAAGAATAAGCATATTGTGTGTTTAAAGGTGATGATGAGGGGGGTCTTTTATTCCACCTCCTGTTGTTGGAATGCTCCTTCTACCTGGGCCGAGTGTTCCTCCTGGCAGGGTATAAGTGTCGCAGGGATTATTTTTGTACACTGCTGAAAATGTGCATCCTGCCTTGGGAGCTTGCTGTTCCTGCTCAGGAAGGAAGCAGGAGGCTGATGCAGGAATGGCCTGGTTGAGCCTGCGTGACGCAAAGAAAGTGAGGAGTGACTGGTGTGGTTTTTATAAACAGCTGTAGAATGAGCAGGAAAACTTTGAATGCCTGGAACTGGTGGCACAGAACTTGGGTGTTCCATTTAGTTCTGGCCATTTACTAATGCCTGGACATAGACTTGTACTGTTTGGGAATAGCAAACAACAGCAGCACTTTTTTTTTTTGCTCATGAATAGAACATCAGTCTGCTGAGTATAATTGGTTTTCATTTAAGTGCTCTTTGATGATGAGTATTTGTGCTAAAAGTTCTGTGTTAAATATGTGTTATTCACCCAGATATTTGTACGTCAGATTTTTCTGTGACCAGATCAATCTGCTCACTGTGTGCATGTCCAACTTGAGTTGTCCATTTGACGGTTAAAAGAAATCAAGCTTAAAAAAAGCTGTAAAGCGTTTCTACTTTCTCCTAGTTTATTGCAGATCTAAAGAATAAGAAACTGTGGATTTCTGATGGCAACTGCTGCTTATTTAAGCCAAACACACAATTTTTTACCTTTTTTTTTTTTTTTTAATACTATTGGCTTTCCTTGGTTGATTGCTTGGTTCTTTCCCTAAGGACTGAGACTGATAGTGTATGTTTGCAACATGGATGGAACTGCCTTACGGATTTAACCTGATTGTTGATCTCTGCTCTATGTTTGCATTACAGTACTAGGTATTTACTAGTGCTTAAAATTCTAAGTATTATAATAGCTTAATGATACTTAGAATCTAATTCATAATTATAGTAAGATAGTGTTTTTTATTTACCATGAAATAATAATATGATTCCACATTCTACTGTAATACTTATAATTTCTAATAATTATATTTCATTCGACTGAAGTAAAAATTTTAAAAAAGTGAAGGTTCCTTCCCATTATCCCTGAACAGAAGGAGCTGGCAACTGATGAAGAGTGTCCAAAAATGTGTGCTTACAAGTTGGTGACTATCAAATTTAAATGGTGGGGACTGCAGAACAAAGTGGAAAACTTCATTCAGAAGGTAAGTGCTGCCTTGCTGGGTGTTGCTGGGAGTGGTGGGTTGGGGTGGGCAGGCAGGTGGGTCTGTGGGTCCAGCACTGGGGGAGGCTGAGCCTGTGCAATGGAAGATGGCCACTCCTGGGGATTAGAGCCTTTCCCATGGAGCAGCTGCAGTCACTTCAGCAGGCTTTTGCAAAATGAGTCCTGTTATCTAATGCTTGTTTATCTTCTTAAAGCAAGAAAAAAGGATATTTACCAACTTTCATCGCCAGCTGTTCTGTTGGATTGACAAGTGGATTGACCTGACCATGGAAGACATTAGGAGAATGGAGGATGAAACCCAAAAGGAGCTGGAAGCAGTAAGAATGCTCTTTTGCAGTTCAGGGATGCGTGCTCTCTATCTGTAGATTTATCTGTTTGAGAGTTGACAGAAGCTATGTTGTACTCCTCCCCTTGTGTGTGTTTGGGCAATTGCTGATGAACAGTACAGCCCCTTTAGTGGCTGTCCTGTGCACGTCAAGCTTCTGAATATTATGTGTGTCAAGCTGGAGGTGGCTGTAAGGTAAATATTTCTGTTGTCACTGAATTCAGAATGTCTGCCCTGAGCACCTTTCTTTATGGCACCATACCCATTGCACAAAGTTCCATTTGGTGCTTTTTTACCACTTGTCGATTAGGATTAAGGGCTGTCATCTTGCTTTTCCATCATGTGCCCTCCTAATCATCATTAGATCTGATTATCTTTTCTCTTCAAACATGTCTCCTAGCAGGCTGCTATATGTCACATTACAGTTGTTCACTCATCGTGAGAAGCACACTGAAACTTAGAATAGTACTTGAAAAAAGGAAGTCAGTAAAAACAATGGGCTTCAGAGAGTGTTGCTTTTCATGCTTTAGTGTCTGTGAGGACCAAACATGTATAGCGTGGTCTGTGTTTGGGCTGATGCCTAGAAGGAAACTCATCTATAGGCCACTTTCTCTACTCTTTCACTTAAGAGGTGGAGGAACATCACAGACTAGGCAGGAAGCATTTTCTGTAGTGTCTTTCTAGAGCGTGATCTTTGGCCTGAAACTTTCTCATTTTAAGTCTTGCAGGTTTTTTCGGTTCTTTGCAGTCTGTGGATTTGCAGTTCAGTTTCCTTCCCATTTTGCCAATTGGTTTATGCCCCAAACCCATTTGGCTTGTCACCTTCCTTCAATTATCTTGGTTCTTTCAAAACACGATGTGTCTTCAGCTGTAACTTGCTTTTTTGTATGGTTTAATTCATTTCAGCTGCCAGACATCTTTAAAGTGATTGCCTGGTGGCTTAGTCCCACAGACAGCAGTTCTGAAGGGCATTTTTTGGTTTGTGCCTACCACATCTAATAGTATCAAAACTAGCAGTAGCTTCTCCGTCCCCACTTGTTCTGCTCTCCATGTTTGGATGATCTGTGTGGAATGATCTTACATTGTGTAGAGATGTCTGCTGGATTTGGAAGAAGTTTCTTCACTGTACTGTTCTGAGTGTTGGTAGGTAGATGTTGGCAAAACCAAACTCCCTTTGCAGATAAGCTGAAGGGCTTGGCTGCTTTGGCAGTTCCCAGAATATGCTTTGAAAAAAAATGCTGCTCACTCACTTGCAAACATGGGGTTCTCTCAGTGGCATTCGGATGGTTTTGGTTATGGCAGATGTTTCTCAGGTCATGAGGATTTCTTCTTTAGTTCTACTTTATGGCAGAACCTGTTCCTAGAGTCACCTGTTCCTGGGTGCCTGTGAAGGAGGAAGAGTACCCACTTTCCTCTCTGTAACTGATTTTTTCGGAAGGGTTCTTTTGCACACCCATAGTTCTTTATCTGGAGTGAGATCAACTTCGTCCCATTTCTCTGAGAAGGGCTAGTGGCAGTGTGAGGAGGGCGTGTCTTGGAGAGAGTGAGCAGCACTTGATACATCTCTGTGCATGAGAGAATTTCCCTTCTGTGTGTCTCTGGACTGTGGATGTGTCATCTTGTAGAGGAAGTTGTTTTCCAGTTCTCACTGGTAAGTAATGGCTTTCAAATATTTTTTGCAAAATGTTTGCTGCTTTTTAGATCTTCAGCAAAAGCTGGGTTACATGTTTCCGGGTGTAACGTTTGTGCTTAAATATTGAACGTATTTATTTACTAGTCTCTTGTTTTGCAAAGCAGTGCAAATAGTTCATTTCAAGTAGTTTGTTGTGTAAGATGTTAGCATCAGGAACTGAAGTTTTTCACAAGAGGAATTTATTGATTAGTTCCACTAACACACCTTTTCAATGTGCATTGTGAAATGGGAGAGGAGTGGGGACCTACTGTTAGAACATTTTGTTTTCTCAACTATTATAATAGGAATATCTACTAACACCTATATATGATGCCAAATAAACATGAATGCTGATTTTATCCCAAATAATTTGGGTTTATATTTCATATTCAACTACTTCAGCAAGTGTGCTAAGCAGTAAGCTTCATTAAATCCCAAGTACGCCCCAAAACGTAGGTTTTATGGCCAGGACCTCTGGGAAGTGAGCACTCAGTGATAAGGTGCTTTATACGACAGGAATACCTTCAGGCTTCCAGCCCTGCAGAGGAGCAGTCAGCTTTTAGGAGTGTTGCACTGTGCAGTTCTATGATGCTTAAACCCAAACAACTGCAGGAGGCAAGCCTGATGATACTGGCAGCATTACATTTTCTTGCATCACTTTGTGTCATTATTCCCTTTCTCATTGACACCCTTTCTTCTTCCTCGTTTGAACTAATCTTTCTCTTTGGATTCTGTGCACATTTCTCTTCTTTTGTTGGTCCTGTTCTTCATCTAAAGTCGATTTTTATAGTCAGGATCTCTGTTTTTGTTACATTTGTGTTCCTTTCTGAATCCTCATCAGTGTTCTTCCAGAGTTTCTCTGTCCCAACCCATCCTTTTCTCACTGTTTATCTCTCATTTAGTGGTTTATATATCTGACTCCTTGTTGTGGTTTAAATGACACCCTGTTGTGAGGGTGGAAATGCCACACTGGGTATTTCATGCACGGTGGCTCCATGCCGAAGCATCATGGGCTGTCAAACATTTAAGAAGCATCACTTATAAAGCTGCTGCACATGCTTCCTCACCAAAAAGAAATAGTGTATACCCCATCTCCAACCCCCCTCAGCTGTAGCTGGGGCTGGTTCTGGTGCTGTCCATAGGAAAGCAGTCCTGGTCATGTTGAGCGTTACTTCTCTTACTAACATGGGTGCGACAGGTTCTTTATGTGGGAGCTCACAGTTTTATTTTACGTTTAGATGCGTAAGAAGGGTTCCGTTCGAGGCACTTTGGCTGCAGACGTCTAGAGGAGTTCTCTGTAGGTTCTGAGGCAAATCAAGCTGTGTAAGTCAACTGCTGGATGGAAAGGGAGAAAAATGAGTAATGTTCTGATGGATGGGAGTTGATGGCAGAAATTGCCCAAACGGATGCGTATCCAGATAACACTTCCAGGCCTGGCCTCCCTCCTGTGTGATAACCTTGTGGTGATCAACAGCCGGGGGTGACCCTTGGTGTCCAGGGTGCCTCAGGGATGGGCACTGTGTGGTGGCAGGATCCCTGCGGCGCTGGCCACATAACCTGGTTCTTTGTGCTTACCTAGTGCAGAAAACCAAAGTGCTGACCTGTTCATCACTGAGCTCTGAGGCCTGCAGGGAGCTTTTGGGGCACAAATCAAAAAAGCCATGAGCATTGTTTGCGATGTGCTCAGTAGCAAAGTGATGTGTGGGCTTGGTCCACTGAACTTCGGGCAGCTGTGGCCTGTCATCTTCAAAGCACGGCAAGTTTTGGAAGTAGAGTTCCACACAGATAGCTACAAATAGTAAATGGTGTTAAAACGGTTCCTGCGGGAAGCGGGGTGTCCCGGAGCTGCACAGGAGCAGCTTTGAGCCCTTGTGCCAGGACTCCAGCGCTGGCGTCTCCCCCTGTGGCTGTGTTAATGCTGCAGGTGGATCCCCAGCCAAAGCAGTTTTTAAGTCCTCAGAGACTGGAGCTGCTGCCCCGAGAGGACAGCACCCAAACTGAGGTTCCCTGCCAGGTCCTGCATTGCTTTGGTGTGATGTGCTCAGCCCTGGTGATGCTTTGACTGCCCTGCCCTATTTTCTTTGGAGTTTAATGAAACTGCCTCTTTGGAAGTTGCTGTTTGGGGGATGTTGATGCTTAATGGTGTGTTTTCTTTCTCTGCAGTTACGTAATCAAGGCCAAGTCAGAGGAACAAGTGCTGCCAATGATGAATGATGATGGATTTAACCGTCACATGCAGTGTTGATATACAAATGTGTGTGTGGATGCATGATTATTTATATATAATTATATATACGCACATGCATACTGAAGGGGTTGTTACAGTGTCTCCAGGGTACTATACCTGTCCTCAGCAAAGATTCAAAGGAAACTGCTTTCATTATGTATACCCGAAGCAAATAAAAATCGACTGAGTAGTGTCATTTAAAGGATGAGCTATGCTAACTGGTATGTTTCATGAATGTCAATACTGGACCAATTTATTCCCTACTTGGGGTTTTTTTTTCCTGTCTTGAGTCCCTCTGCTATAACTTGCCCATATCTCATTGTAAAGAAAGAGATTCAAATAAGTTAATTTCAGTTTTGTGTCTTCCCTATGTGATTATTTTTGGAATAGGAACAATGAATGTATTTATAGCTATTTATTTCTGGATAGTCATTATCCTATAGTCACATCAGCAAAAAATTTCTATTAGTGGAAATTGGAAGATTTTTACTGTTTAATAAGTTTAACTCGAACTTTTCCCATTCACTGATTTAAAGGAAAAAAAAATCATGTTTTATTGGACTTTTGTACATGGAAATGATAATTAATGGTTTTTCTTCATTAAAATTGGCAAATTAAGGACAAATGGCTTGTGATTTTTAAAGCGATTGCAACCTGAAATTCTTCAGGAGCTGGCTTCTCAGCCGAAGATACTGACAATAGCGCAGAAAGTTCCGTGCTGTGAAGGAGAGGGGTGGCAGCCCCTTCCCTGCAGTCACTGTTCCCGAGTCGCTGTTCTCCAGAGTTCCACTTTGGAAGCTGTGCAAATGGTCTTGATTTCACGCACATTGCGCAATGGGATACAATTGTGATTTTAGCTCTTTTCATGTTGAAAATACACTTTAAAAGAGATGTATACTTTCAGATACGATGAAAGTTTAACCTGTACCATCTGACGTATTTCCCTGGTGTTTGTTAAGGGTAGACATGTAAAAGAGGAGATGGTGTCATAGAGACCTCCTGTAGATAACTCTCAAGTAGGGAAAATGTCTTCAGCATTTTTTAAGGAAATATTCAAAGCATGTCATAGGTATATTTTCAAAGTGCTTGCTAGGCCAGAAACAGGTTATTTTAAAGACAGAGTTAGATAAAGCTGTATTAATGCCTCGCTTCCTCCAGTGTCCCCACAACCTTCGGTGGGGGTGAGCCTTGCTTAAGCTTCACTTTCATAACCCCACATCCATCCAAGTATTTTGGAGTCATTTGGACCTACTTGGCTTTACCAAAGGAGTGATCCCATTTCCGGTGATGGGCAGTGACTGGATTTTCCTCTGCTTCCAGCTGGGCTGGCCTGTGTGGCTGGGCTGGCGGCGCTGGGACCGCTCCTTGTGACTGCCCCCTCCACCCCCCTGCAGAGCTGATTGTTTCTGGGTTAGCAGTGGAGCCGGTGTTTGTCCCCTGCACTGGGAGGGTGGCTGTGTAAAGGCAAGGACGTGCACACACGGGTGGGAGCTCGGCTCAGCTCAGTGCTGCAGCTCGAGTCCCGCTGCCCTTAACGTGAGTCCTGGCGCCAGGTGGAGGAAGGGACCTTGTGGCTTCTGTGGGCTGAGACCAGTTGTGAAAACCTGGGAGCATCTTGTAGTGAATGTGACATGTTCGGATTGCTTTGGCAGCCTCGGGTGTGACCTACAGTGAACCAGCCAATGGACTTAAATAAATCTGATCATAAAGTGCTCTGTCTCTTGTCTCAGGTACTGGTGTCTGCAGGTGGCTGATGAGCTGGCTTGTGTGCGTCCCCCAGGCTGAACGGGAAGAACCTCTGGGCTGATGCCACCCGGTGAAGTCAGTTCTGTGGGCAGGTTTCTGCATGTGAAGGCTGGGAAATAGCCTGCCATAAACCGAAACTTGCGTGGCTCTTTTGGTAAATGCAAAATCAAGTTCTTCGTTTTACTACACAGCTTGTTTAGCTTCCAGATGGCAAACCAACATGAAGTAATGGAAGTGCAGCGTTGTTTTGTTATAATGGGTATGTAAACGTGATATTTATTCACTGCAATAGACTGCTGTGAACCGTATTCCAGCAGTAACCTTTTAAATCCATCACTTGGCTGCACACGAGCGTGGTCTAAAAGGGACTTGTGAGCTCTTTTCTTTCTTTGTTCCTGGTTCAGGAGATGGGGGAGAGGTCCTCTAACACCAGTAGGTGAATAGACGGAGTCTTTAAGCAACTGTAGATGCTTTTAAAACTGTCCCTTAACTTTGCGTTAATTTTGGCTACGAGGAAAAAATGGAAACGTGCCAAAAGGACTGGAAATAACCCCACAAGGTGCCTGTTCAGAGCAGCTCCACGCGTTTGTTTCTCTAAGGACACCAGACCACACTAAAGAGTATAAACACACCCGAGATGCACACAGCAGAGCGGGGAGGAGGTTTCTGTGTGCGGGCACGTGCCAGCGTGGGAGCCCGAGCCCGGGGGTGCTGCGGTTGCAGAGGGATGCGGCCCGGCCGCTGCTCTGCCCTGATTTAACAGGGGCTGTTTAACCGCCTGCCAGAACTGTTCTGGCTGGACCCTCCCGGGCCGCGTGAAACCCTCGCCGCAAGGTGGGCCAGGAGCTGCGAGGCGGTGGTGGTGTATTTCCACAGCACTTCTGGAAACTGCCATGAGTTTGGTTCCTGTTGTGCTTCCGCTGCTGCTCCATGGGCAGGTCCTGCTCCATAGCAGGGCTGAGCAAACCAACCCTGCCCCTGGCCCACAGAGGGGGAGCGGAGCCGCTTCTCCAGAGAGCTCCATGTGGTTCCCTTCACTACTGGGGACCGTGCTGGATCGTTTGTGTCCCGTGTTGGTGGCAGCTTCAGCAAACGAGCTGGAGGAAACCAGGAGCTGTTGGGTTTGATGCTGGGGCCGAAAGGGTCCGGGCTGTGCTGGGAGGGCCCTGGGTCTGGGTTGGAGCTTGGGGCAATGGCTGGGGACAGAGGTGCTTAAAGCCTGGCCTGCGTTCAGTAAAGCGCAGAGGGGACTGAGGTGAAGGTCCTGTGGGCAGCAGCCAGCCCTGCTCCCGCTGGGGCTGCTCCAGCAGCTGTGGATGGCATCGGTCTGAGCCGTCACCCTGGTACGTGCGGCGCCTCAGTGCGCTGCTGCCATCTGCCAGCACCCACCTGTGAAAGCACGGGATTTATCCTGCTCCTGTCACTCAAACCTTTGGGTTTGCAGCACCTGAACTTGTGACGGGCAGCAGGATGGCACTGATCGCCGCAGGACGGTCACAGCGTGTCCAACGGGCAGACAAACCTGTGTCGGGTCTGGTGGTGACAGTGGTGATGTTCTGTCTCTTTGCTCTGCATCCTTTGAAGCCCAGAGCTGCTGCACAGTGTTGCCTTGAGGCCTTATTGCTGCTTTGTTTTAAACCGTGCCCGACAGACGGGTTTTAACATTGTGACTTCTCCTCAGAGAGCTGGACTAAGCAAGTGCTTCACTTTAAATATTGAAATAGCACGATTACACTTGTCAGGAGGAATAAATAGCTTTGACTTACACGAAGCTGCAACCCGTTTGCCACAGCGCTTGGCTCTGCAGGCACTGCTGTGACACACGGCAGCTCCCTGGGCTCTGCTGGGGGATGCAGTGGGAGAGGAGGAGCAGGTCTCAGGGTCGAGACAGGACACTGGATGCTGACTGAAGTCTGAGGTCTGCAGGTCCCCCCTGATGGGGAGCTGGTGCCTGGGGCTGAGCAGAGAGGTCCCTGCGGGGCTGCAGCCCCAGGGGCACTGGTTGGCAGGGGGTGGGCTCCTGCAGAACGAGTTGCTGCAGAGGATCCGTGGGAATAAAGCCTTGTTTCTGCTGGGAGGTGTGAGGAGAGCTCCGCTTTCTGCCACATGAACTGGCTCCACAAGCTGCCGGCACGCACGGACACGGCAGCACCAGTACCCAGAGGATGTAGTAGCAATCCAAGCTGGCCTGGGGTGACACTGACCACCACGTGCTGGAGCTGACGCTGTCGTCCTCACTTGGCAGTTGTGATTTCAGAGAAAGGCTGGTGCGTGGCACAGGTTTGTGTGACGGGTGAGTGTGTGGTGCCCACGGCTGCCAGCCAGGGTCCGTCCACCACGAGCACCAGGAACGGCTCTTCAGCTGGTGCCAGGCTCCTCTGGCTGCGGTTCCTTTTGTTTGCTGTCACTGTTTAACTGATTTCAGCGTCCTCTGTTCCAGCCGGTTCCTGGGGTCTCCGTCCTCTTCTTGCGTCCCTTCTGACCAGACCCTGAAAGCCTCATTTTGCATGTCCTGGCCCCCACGGGCGCCCCGGGCTGCGGGCGGGCAGGGCGGTGCGGGCCCCGCAGCGTTGCCCGAGTCAGGGATGCCCCGCATGGCCGGAGCGCGCAGCGCGGGGGGCCGGGGCCAGCTCCGGGGCTGTTGCCTCCTGCGCCTCCGGCTCCCGGCGGCTCCCGCTCCGCGTGGCGGAGAGGAGGCGCTCCCGGCGGCGGAGCCGCTGCCGTCCCGTGCGCCGTTAAATCGACCGCCCGGTAGGGAGCGTTGAACGTGGCAAACAATGCCCGCTTTGGGTGTTCCCCTCCAGGGAGGCACGGGAGGGTTCGGGCCCAGGGGGTGCCTGGGGAAGCCTCGCAATGTTAAAACTCTGTTTTACTCAGCTGAAGGTTCCAGTGGCTTCTATTCGCTCTTCCCTATCGAGTCTGTGGTACATGAAGGTGAAGCCTGTCGCGCTCTGTGGCTGTTTATCCCTCGAATTACCGGGTATGCAATGTTCATGAGATCTTCAATAGCACTTCCTCTTCAAGCACCCCTGCTGTTCGGCAGAGGTGACCCCCCCTTCCTGCCTTCCTCCTGGGCAGATGCCACCCGGGTTCACTCGCTCGTGCTGTGTAACCACAGCGCTCACGGCAGCGCTGCAGCTGCGGAGCCCCATGGGTCTGCAGCTCCCCGTGCTCCCTGGCAACCCCTGCTCGTGGGGACAGGGTTGTCCTGGCCTTGTTCCTGCGGCGCCAGAACCTCTGCCACACAAAGCACCCCGTTACACGCGGTGTGCTCCAGACCCAGCAGCGGTGGGCAACTGGCTGAAAAGAGCAACATTTTTACTGAATATCACTCATGGACAACTTGAACTTCATCCTGGTCCCGTGGCTCCTACAGCATCTCCCTCCCCAGCCCCTCTGTAACACGCTGACGACTGCAGCTGGAATAGGGTGGTAGGAGGAAACCAGAATGGTCTCTGCTCACCTGAAACCCATCAGCAGAAGCTTTTCCTCGGGATCTGTAGCCCACATTACTGGGGTGCAATGTTTGCTGATTGCTTGTGCCTTAAAATACAGATGGCTGAGGGAGCAGAAGCAAAGTCAGATTTCCAGTTGGAGCTGCTTGGGAGCAGCAGCATGCAGTGGTGGGTTGCTCCCAGGAGCTTCTGCAGGCTGTCTTCATTTTGTCATGCACTTTAATGCATCCTTTCTTTTTAAAGATCTGATTCCTGAAGCTCCATACCAGCAATCAGTCTCTAATGTAAAGCCCTTGGTGGCAGAATCAATATTTACAATATTTCCTGCAATTTATGCTTTTCTCTTTATGTAAAACCCCTTTTTTCTGTTGCTCCAGTGGAGGCAGGAATGAGTGTGATGTATTCCAGGGGTTTCCAGCAAACGAAGGAAGTAAGACGTCAAGGTAAGCATTAAGCAATTTCCTAATATGACTGCTGAAACTGTCATACGTGACAGATATGTTTGAGTGTCTCGGGATTCGATGCATCTCTCGCAGGTAAACAAGCATTATCTGTTTGTTCTGACTTCCCGTTGGCATTAACATTCCTTCTGAAAGGGGAAACCTGCCTTTTGTATTTTTTTTAAGAAGAAACTCTTAGAATTGGGTGCAATGTATTTGCTGACAGAGACTCATGAAAGCAGGGGGTGTGTTTGTGTCTAGAGCACCCTTCAGGGACGTTACTCACTGTGTTTCTCTCTTTCACGTGTTTTTCCCTAAGTTACAGGTATGAGCACAGTGTCTGCCCTTAGTTTTCTGTTGTAACTTCCCACTGCCTGTGTCTGTATCAGAGGTCAGAGCAGGCAGAAGTCAGGCTTTTCCTACTGTGGGTCTGCACCATAGACTTTTAGCACAATAGATGTGCAAAGGAGATGCAGTAATTGAGTGAATGCTAATCTTGACAGCGTTTAAATTGTAACCACGAAATACCTGCTCACTGCGCATGCTATGTTTCGAATAGCTAGAAAACATTTAAAACCCCTTTCAGGTGTAGGCTTCAGGAGCAGGTATGTTGCAGGGACAGGCTCCAGCGCCTCCAAAGTTAGGGCTGACAAAACAAGATGTGGGCTGTAACTCTGCAGCCTCTGCTTGATGAGGGGAAACGAGGGTTTGTTCCACAGTCTCCAAATTCAGTCTTATCTGTGCTGCCTTTTGCTCTATTGTGCACTATTTGTGTTGGGCAGTTGGCTAAAGCAGGCATTTATTTTCACTTTCCATATATTTGTAGATAATGGTGTCTCCCAAATTTAACATTAGCTTTAGCAAATGATGATGGGTTATGACAGTTCAAGCCCTCCTATTCCTTTTTACAGTGTTCCTATGCCAGCCCCAGTTGTCAAGCATACAGTGTTGTCCTGCAAGGTTGGGCTCAGCCTCATCCATGCTTAGGCTGGAAATAAACAGTTTTAAAGGAGCTTCCCAAAGCCAGGAGACTGTTCCTTTACATGAGAAGTCCTTTGTGGAAAATGAAAAGGAGATGATCCAGAGGAGAGTGACTGCTGTGCCTGTCACCCAGGCACTGAGCCCATGGGGATGTTTTATCTGGTGTTGGAGACGTATATTCGGTGACTTCCATCTGCGGTGCTGCCTACCTGAGGGCAAGCTCAGCTTGGCTTGAGTGAAATTCCGATAGATCGAGTACATGCAGCCATAGTGGGTTATGGTCCTGGTGTTCCTCCCCTTCCCTCCATAGGGATGTACCTGAAATGGCTGTGTGAATGTATAAACCCCCCCGCAATGGAGCCGAGGTGGTTTTGCTGTGCCAGGGCACAGGGGTGTTGTGTCTTTGATGTTCTGCTTTGCGATGCACTCTGCTGACAGGAGCTGGAAGTAGTTCTGCTTTTGCACTGTGCCTTGTTTGGTCCTCGCTCTCCTGCCTGCTCTGACATCGTTCCTGTGCTTCCTCTGCTCCGTTGCTCTTTTCCCCACTTTGCTTGGGTGTGCTGGCTTTCCCAGACACCCACCCCAGCCCGCATGGGCACCGTGCTGCCCGCTGCGCCTCGCACAGCCCTGGGATTCGTGCTGCTGTAGCACAGAAAAGTCAGGTTTAATCTTGGAACCTCGCGCCCCAGCTCAGACACGGTTTGGTTTTGATCTTGTTCCTTTAATTCCGTTTTTTCTCTCTAAAATTACCCAGCTTTCTGGTTTAGATTTGCACATCCAAGACTTGAACAAGAACTCAGAGTATCTGTTGGATTTGACCTTTGCAGAGCTGCTCCAATCCTAGTTAAAATCTTGAGAATCTAATTTAACAAATTTCCTAATTTTAAAAGCTTGCTTTTAGCACCCTGTAGAACAGCACCTAGAGCTGGTGCTTCTGCTACATGCTCTCTGTCTCCCAGGTCTTTTACAGCCACAGAAATGCCATCCAAGGTAAATAATGTGGATGTGATTCTGAGGACTTATGAATAAGATCCAGTAGTCACCAGCTAAACCCAATCACAAAAAGAACAGAGCTACTCCAGCAAGTGAAGTGCCTGCAACAGCCTGGAAGGAGAATGGCAATGATGAAAACCTGAAAGCAGCAACTTCATACAGAAGTAAACGAAGAGGTGGGCTCTTTGTAAATGATGATCTAAAAAGTGTTCTAGGTTGTGAGACCTCATTTCAAATGTATTCATTAAATAATATTTGAATCATTTAACAGTTTGAACTCTACTGCACTGCTCATATCTTCGGGGGATTTTTTTCCCCAGTAACAAAGAAGCCTTTGTTCCTGCTCCGGGCTTGGGCTGTGCCTTGGATATTAGTTGGAAACCCGATAGCCTGACATCGCTAGAAGTCTGTGAGTACAATGTGAGTCGTCTGCAGCCAGGATTAAATCAGGCTTTTGTAGGAGATGTTGAGGGGCCATGCGATGGAGAAGCTGGGTTACGGTGGCAGGAGGTGTTTAACCCTTTGTGCTTGTGGTGGGGAACCAGAGGGTGTTTGTAGTAGGAGTGTCAGCAGCCAGCGCTGTGCTGGGGTACGGGGGGCTGCAGCCTGTACCCATCACTGGTGTGATTCCTGTTGGAAAAGCAAACGGCAACCTCTGTGGGTGAAATCCAGCCCTGTGAGAAGACCAAGAGAGGAGCTGGGATCCCAGGCAGAGGTGCACGGGCACCTTTGGCTGTGGGGTTCAGCACTGCACCCCGGATGCTGCCAGACCCAGCAGTGCTGCCTTCGGGATGCACTTCACCAGTTCCCACGGGCAGAGGCACTGGGTTTTGAACTTGACAAATCGGGACTATGAGCCAAGGTTCACCAATTGCTCAGAAACGTGAGTCTCTCTGTAAATCTTGTGAGGTACCATGACCAATAATAAATACAGGAGTATCTGCTTGCCTGGAGGCTTCAAGTGCTGGGAAGGACTTGGAAACGCTGCTCGTGGATGTCACAGGACATCAGGATGTAGAAAGGAAGTGCTAAGGTGAATGAATGCTCTCATGAAGCTAACACTGAGGGAAAATGAAGTCGTCGGGACTCTACAAAATAGCCCCTGGTTCTCTCCTTTTGCAATAGTTTAATTTATAAGATGAAGAAAAATGAATTAACACTAGTGGTTTGCTGGCATTGCCCGCTGGGAGCCAGACTTCCCAGTGCTCAAAGATGGTTCCTGCTCCACCACACTTACCTGAATTCCCACCTGGTTCAGGTTTAAGAAAACAACAGAACAAAGTCAGTCATACAAACCCCCTCATAAAATGCCAAGGAGAGTTAAATGCAGATTATCCTGACAGAGGAACTTCTTTTATTTAGGCTTCACAGAGTTATTTTAGGAAATACAAAACTTCTACTGTTCCTGCAGCCCAACTAATTCTTTTGTGCTGCAAATATGACCCAATTTCTGCCACACACCCCTTCCATGTGTAACCCTACAGTGTGTGTTTTAGAGATGGGAATTTGAAGGGGAGAAAAAAGCCCAGGAAGTATATTGTCATACAGCTGTTATAGATAGGAAAATTTGCTTTAGCATTTCCTAGCAGTTTCCCTAGCTGGACAATCCAGTGTGGTGTTACTTTAGCACTATCTTGGGTTTTGTGATCTAAATTAGAAAAAGATCAGTGTGTTCCATGTGTACACCTGAGTGCTGCGTATGCCCTAAGGGTTTCCACTGAACTGACGTAAGTGGGACCCAGTATACTCACGTGATACAAAGATGCTCTTTGCAGCAATGGAAAAGCATACCGGTATTGTGGACATACCGTGATCTATACTGAGGCACCTGGAAACCCAAACAGGAAAATACACAGCTTCAGGGTTGTAAAGGAAGTGAACCAGGCAACCAGCCTTGCAGAAGAGCAACCAGGAAAACCCTTGTGAAGGGCCAAGCTCTGAAACCACTGCTGGTCTCTGCGGGACACAACTGCAATAGTTTTAGTGCCTTAACTCTTATTATTCAGTCATGCATTTTTTCGAAGTGGGAAGCAGTCGAGTGCCTGAAGGAATTTGCTTCAAAGTTTCCAGAAATTTCCAGGACATTGTTGGCAAGACTGAGAGGGGAATATTTACATCAGTACGGTGACCTCGTCTGGGCACTAATTGGTTTTACAGGTGAAATTGTCTTCAGTCTCAGTTATGAGACAGCCACCCCCAGCCACTCACATGGGGAAGGACAAGAAGCAGTGCAGCAGGTCAGATCCCAGGGGCCTGCACCCTGCCAGGGCAGAGCAGTTCCACAACCAAAGCTCTGCACCGTTCTCAGGAACCGAGCAGGAGCAAGCAAATAGACACCTTGTCCTCGGGAGGACCATCTGATCTCACTGCACTGTCCAGCTCATGTGATGGTGTTGCAGATTTGCCTTCTGAGTTAGTCCGGCCGCTGTGTCTGCCGTAGTTTTGGGAGGGAGAAGAGGCGATAGCTTCCTGAACTCTTCCAGGCAGGAATGCTGAGCACCTTCCCCATAATGTCAGCCACCAGACTTGGGAGCCTGTCCTTCAGAATGTTCAGATTCCGTTCACTGAAAATCGCTGCCAGGAAAAACCCACTGGCTTTTCTGCAAGGAATCTGGTGGGAGCCCGCGCTCTGAAGACAGGACTCGCCACCTCGGCAGCTGTGCGACTGGTAGTGGCAACCGAAGGCTTTTTTGTGTTGTTCAGGATGGCTGCACTCCCCAGCACTGCAGAGGTTATTTAGGAGCTCAAATTTATATACCTGAGGCCTGACATATTAATGAAATGGTGTCTTTATGGAGCAGGGGTATAAACACCACAGAGAAGTAAGATGTGGTTTTGCTCGATGGACGGGGTTTAAAAGGCCCTTTGCTAATGGCGAGCTGGGCTGAAGCATTTCCAGCATCTGGGCTTGTTTTGTGCAGTTTATGTGGTGGTTTCTTCCTTAGATCCTCAGTGGTAATGAGCCCACACAGTTGATTGCTGCAGGGAGAAAAAAATAATTCTGAATAGGTTTGCTGAATAATTATGAACTGAGCTGAACTCTTACATTTGCTTACTAATTGTGCGCTCCGCGATGTTTTATGTATGATGCATTCATTCTGTTAAAAAGGATTTTTTTGCTGAGCAGCCTTTGCCGGGCGCGAGGTCCCCGGGCCCGGCGGTGGCGGGAGCAGGGTCCAGCTCAGCAATTGGGGCCGTTTGCATTATTATTTTTTTAAAACATCACCATTTGGTTTTCAGAGCTTGCAATATGAAACCCCGAATCGTGCTATTGTCTTGAGGGCTGAAAGAAATGAATCCCCTCAACTCTCGATTTGGCAGAGGCAATTACTATTGTTAATTTAGAAAATGATCCCCTGCAGCTACAACTATTTAAATAATGCCTTTCCCTGCTTCCCAGGATGACCAGAACCCAAAGACTGAAAGTAAAAATGTTTTGTAAAATGGGCTTTTCACCACTCGGTACGATTGAGGGTTTCCTTCTGTTCGGCTGGGTGAGAGTGACCGTTTGGACCGAAGTGCTCCCATGGTGCTGGTCCCATCCTAGGGCTCCCCAGATCTGTGCTGAAGGCTGAGAAGGACATAGGAGGTCCATGGCCCCGGCACGTGTTTAGTCCAGAGCACTCTTAGACAGTAACAAACAGTGAATGCATATAAATAGTGAACGTTTGCAAACGTTAACAACATTAACAAATCATGAATGTTCAGAAATGTTATCGGATAGTAATGGAGCCTGTACAGTGCTGGTCTGGTGGAGGACCTTACCGCTTCACTCATCTCAGCTGCTGGTGTGTTACAGTGTGGAACTTCCAGCCTTAAAATTTGCCCCTGGCAGGCAGCATAGCCTCAGCCCAGAGTGGAGCAGCAGAAAAGCCCTCTGGGGAAGGAGCATGCTGCTGGTCCTGGGAAGGACCAGAACGGAGGAGAGAGGAGGGTTAGCGCTTGCCCAGAAGCACCTGATGATCACTGTGGATGTCTCCATCCTTCTAACTGCTCTCTCCTTCATGGTATTATTCTGCTCTTACAGGGGGACTGTGCTGGCTCTGCTCAAGGAACAGGCAGATTCCGAATCTTCCATGAAATGCAAGGTAAAGCTAAATCAGTAAATATCTGTCTTTTCACAAGCTGCGGCTGCCCCATCCCTGGCAGTGCTCAAGGCCAGGTTGGACACAGGGGCTTGGAGCAAGCTGCTCCAGTGGAAGGGGTCCCTGCCCGTGGTTGGGGCTGGAGGAGCTTTAAGGTCCCTTCCAACCCAAACCAGGCTGGTCCCGGTGCCTCCGCCGTCGAGGCTCCCCGGGCCACCGGCCACTGCCTGCCCGCCCGGCGGTGCGGCGGACGCCAGGGGGCGCTGTGCCCGTTCGGAACAGCCGGCTCCGACGGCGCGCACGCAGGCGCAGAGCTGCGCGTGGGGCCGCGGTCGGTGCGGGGCGCGGCTGCGCTGCGGGGCCATGGGCACGGGGGCCAGCGGCTCTCTCCCTCCTCCTCTTCCCTCCTCCTCTCCCCCCCCACTCCGCTCCCCTGCTCTCGCCCCCGTGGCCGCCGTTCCCTCCGCGATGGAGCGGGACACCCCCCTCCAGCCCCCGTTCCTTTGTGCCGCTGTCGGGCCGCGCGCGCTCCGCTCCGTGCCCCGGTGCCAGCCCCGCACCCCGCGGCCCCCCCGTCACTTTGCTAAGTAATAATTTCCATGTCCAATTCCATTTCTTCTCGAGTTCTGAAATCTCCAAGCCATCAGCAAGGAGGATAGTTCACATGAAAACTAATTACACAAAATCAATATTTAATCACAGCGCAGCATCCTGATCCTGCAGGAAAAAATCCCCTTAAAACTCTCCTGCCATAGACAAATACCGGGCGGGCGCTTATTTATGGACCGCGGGGTTTGGGGTGGGAGTAATTTTCATGTTTGGTATTCTGTTTTTTACGCCACCGCGTGTGCGAGCCTCCCGCGTCCCGCCGGCAGGTTGGGCGCCGCGGACCTGAGCGGGGTTTGTCCCCACGGCAACACTGGGCTCGGACTTCCCCGCTGCCACTGACTCCCAGCTCCCCCCCGCCGGCAGCCGGCCCGGGTGGGCCCGACGGGGCGAGCCGGGGCCGCTTGGACCTCTCCTCGTCCCGCTCTGGCGGGGAGGGCGGCGCTGACCGCCCCGCT
The DNA here is from genome assembly GCF_037157495.1 of Lathamus discolor. Lineage (NCBI taxonomy): Eukaryota > Metazoa > Chordata > Aves > Psittaciformes > Psittacidae > Lathamus > Lathamus discolor. The sequence goes on along the minus strand of NC_088895.1, from coordinate 14,905,283 downwards.
CCGGGTCCCGCCGGTCGGTTCCGGCCCCTGCGCCTCCCGCTCCCAGGGCTCCGCGGGAGCAGCGGCGGCGGCGCGGGGCGGGGCGCGGGGCCGGGCCGGCGGCGGAGCCACCTTAACGGCGAGCCCCGCCCCGGGCGGCGCGCGCTCATTGGCGCAGCCCCGATGGCTGAAATTCATCGCTGAAATGCAAAACTTGTTGCTGCTCCGCCAGCGCCGGGCGAGAGCGAGGGAGCGCGGCGGGGAGCGCGGCGCAGCCCTCCCAGCGCCCGCACGCAGCGCCGGCCCCGCCGCCCCGGCCCCGCCGCCGCCGCCGGATCCCTGCGAGCCGCGGGCAGCGCACGGCGGGCCGGCGATGCTGCGCGCAGCCCCCGGACGCCGGAGCCTATGAGCGGCGGCACGCCGCCCCGTCGGCTCTCGGGCAGCGCAGCGCGGCCGGCGCAGCGGGGGCAGCGAGCGGAGAGCCGCCGGGGCGAGCGCGGGCGGGCGGCCGATGCCAGCGGCGCGGAGGCGCGGCAGGATGTGAGCGGGGTGGCCGAGCATCGCGGAGCGGGACGGCGGAGCGGAGCAGCCATGCCCTGCTGAGGAGCCGCGCAGGATGTTCGGGCTGGAGCAGTTCGAGCCGCAGAGCAGCAGCCGGAGCGGCGGACAGGCGGAGCGGGGCTTCGGCCAGCCCGGACTGAGCATGAGCGCGCACTTCAAGGCGCCGGCCTTCCCCGGCGGCGGCCCGGCGGCAGCGGCGGCGGTGGACCCGGCCCTGGGCGCGCTGGGAGAGCCGCCCCTCCTGGGCATGAACATGAGCCTGCCCGCGGACGCCTACGGCTTCCCGGGCCGCGGCCCCGCCGAGCTGCACGGCGGCGGCATGCAGCCGCCGGTGCACGGCTTCTTCGGCGGGCAGACGGCGCACGGCGGCCACGGCGGCGGCCACCACCCGCACCAGCACCCCCCGCACTTCGGCGGTAACTTCGGGCCCGACCCTGGCGCCTCCTGCGTGCACGGCGGCCGGCTCCTGGGCTACAGCGGCGCGCTGGGCGGGCAGACGGCGTTCGCCGACGGCTACGAGCACATGGGCGAGGGCCAGGGGGGCGAGGGCTTCGGGCAGCAGCGCCCCGGGAACTTGCCCGACTTCCAGCACCACAGCGCCGGCGGCTCCAGCCACGCCGTGCCGGCGCCCTGCCTGCCCCTGGACCAGTCCCCCAACCGCGCAGCCTCCTTCCACGGGCTGCCGGCGGCCGGCTCCTCCGAGCCCCACGGCCTGGAGCAGCGGCGGCTGCCCGCGCAGGGCAGCGTGGACTCGCTGGAATACAATTACCCCGGCGACGGCCCCTCCGGCCACTTCGAGCTGCCCGTGTTCTCGCCGTCGGAGCCCGAGGGGCAGCTGCCGCACTACGGTGGCGGGCGGCAGGTGCCAGCGGGCGGCAGCTTCGCCGGGGCACCCGCCCTGCCTCGAGCACCGGGCATGGCCGTGGCCAAGGCGCACCCGCCGCAGCAGCACGGCGTCTTCTTCGAGCGCTTTGGGGGGACGCGGAAGATGTCCGCCAGCCTGGAGTCGGGGGCCAGCGCCAGGCACCCGCTGATGCAGCAGCAGCAGCCACCGCAACCGCCACAGCAGCCGCCGCCGGGCTTGCTGGCCAGACAGAACTCCTGCCCGCCAGCCATCCCTAGGCAACAGCAAACAGAAGCCAACGCTCCCAACCCCAACCTGCAGGACAATGGGCCCATAATGCAGAACCAGCATGCACAGTTTGAATACCCTATTCACAGACTGGAGAACAGGAATATGCATCCCTACACCGACCCCGTGTTTAATATGCAGCACCCTCCTCCGCCACAGCCACCAAATCAAAGACTGCAGCACTTCGATGCCCCTTACGTGAGCGTCGCCAAGAGGCCGCGGTTCGACTTCCCTGGCAACCCTGGCGTCGAGCGCTGCACCTCCTGGGGCAGCGGCATGCATGGCCCAGCCATGGAGAGCCACCTCTCCCCAACGGCCTACCCCGGCCTGCCTGGCGACTTCACCCCGCCGGCGCCCGAGGCCTTCGGGGGGCCACTGCCGCATGGTGGCCCTGAGCACGCGGCGCTGGCGCAGCGCCAGAACGCGGCGCTGGTGATGAAGCAGATGGCCTCGCGCAGCCAGCAGCGCCTGCGGCCGCCCAGCCTGCAGCAGCTGGGGCACCACGGCGAGGTGGGCCCGCCCGGCGGCCTGCCCCCGCCCGCCTTCGAGCGCGAGGCCAGCGGCGGCCGTGGCTTCGACCCGCCAGCACCGCACCTGGCCCCCGACAGCGCCTGGTTTGCGGGGCCGCCGCCACCCGGGGAGCTGCTGCCGCGGCGCATGGCGGCACCGGGGCTGCCGGCCGAGGCGGCCCCCCATGAGCTGGGCCTACAGCCGGGCAGCGCTGCCGTGCTCTTCCGGCCGGGCGCCGGCGGGCTGGGGCTGCAGGAGCCGCTGCGGATGGCAGGCGAGGGGCCAGCACAGGCCCTGCCCTCGCCTGGTGTCCACCAGCCCTTCGCGCCCGCCATGGGCGGCCTCTCGCAGCTGCAGTCTCCGGGCGGCGGCGTGGCGCTGCCCAGTGCACCTGCCGAGCGCCGCGGCCCTGCCGACTTCGCTGCCCAGCCTGGCTTCCCCTTCGCGGCAGCGGCGCGGCAGCCAGCGGCCCACGGGGCTGGGCCCGCGCTCAGTGCCTCGCCGGGCGCGTACCCGCCACCCCCGTCCGAGTTCCCCCCGCCGCCGCCGCGGCCCGCCGCCAGCAAGCTGGGCGCCCTCTCGCTGGGCTCCTTCAGCAAGCCGGCCAGCAAGGACAACGTCTTCGGGCAGAGCTGCCTGGCCGCCCTCTCCACCGCCTGCCAGAACATGATCGCCAGCCTGGGCGCCCCCAACCTCAACGTCACCTTCAACAAGAAGAGCCCGGCCGAGGCCAAGCGCAAGCTCAGCCAGGCCGAGCCCGACCCGCCGCCGCCCGCCGCCCCGGACTACTTCCCGCCAGGGCCGCCCGCTGGCGGGGGAGCCGCGGGCAAGGCGCCGGGCACGGCCCCGCTGCTGCCCGCCGAGAGCAGCCTCTCGCCCGGCTTCGCGCTGGAGCCGGCGGCCGGCGGCGAGGGGAAAGCGGGTGGCGGGCGGGGGCGGGGCCGCCGGAAACGGGACAGCGGGCACGTCAGCCCCGGCACCTTCTTCGAGAAGTTCTCGGCCACCGAGGGCAGCGGGGCCGGTGTCAGCCCGGGGCAGCCGGCGGCGGCGGGGGGCCCGCCGGGGGCCGCGGGCGCAGAGCGCGGTGGGGGCACCCCCCATGACAAGCCCCTGACCTCGCCATCCTGGGGCAAGGGCGGCGAGCTGCTGCTGGGGGAGCAGCCCGACCTGATGTCCTCCCTGGACAGCGGCATCCAGAGCGTGACCAAGTCGGACGGCAGCTCCCCGCACGTGGACTTTCCCGACGAGGTCAGCACCAGCTACGGCAATGAGGACGAGGTGTCCTCCAGCTCCGACAACGCTGCCTCCAAGCCCACCCGCAGCCCGCTGCTGGGCGGCTCGCCCAAGCTGCCCCGTGGGGAGCACGCACTTCTCAATGGACAGAAGCCCCTGGCCCTTGGCCTCCTCAGTACGTCTACCTCGACCCCTGACAGCTACGGGCTCAGCACCACAGCGAGCGCCCACCCGGGCACGCCGAGCATGGAGCAGGTGCGGACCCCCACCAGCACCTCGGCCCAGGATGAGATCCACCCCCTGGAGATCCTGCAGGCGCAGATCCAGCTCCAGCGGCAGCAGTTCAGCATCTCGGAAGACCAGCCCTTGGGGCTGAAGAGCAAGAAGGGGGAGTGCGCAGGGCAGAACGGGGACAGCGACCTGGGCAGCTGCTGCTCAGAGGGCGTCAAGGGCGCCATGAGCACCATCGACCTGGACTCCCTGATGGCGGAGCACAACTCCACCTGGTACCTGCCTGGCGAGAAGGCCCTGATGGAGGGGCAGGAGGAGGACAAACCCATGGTGCCCTGGGAGAAGCCCAAGCCCCCGAATCCCAGCAAAGAAGGTATCTGTCATCCTGTCCGGGTGCTGGCCCACGGTGGGGGATAGTGGGCTGCTTGGGGAGGGGGAGGTGGCAGGTGGTAGAGCTCTGGCCATGGCATGCTGGGCACATGCTAACCCCAGACCATGGTGGGGACCTCAGTGGGTGCTGGGCGCATTCCTGCACCAGGCTGGGGCGCGGGATGCTGGTGGTTGTACTGGGGGGGGGCAGTGGCAGGGATGAAGTGCCTGCTGTCCAGCCAGCACCGGGTGATGCTGGCCTATGATGTCTCTGCCATCATCATCCCCATCACACCTCCTGGGGAGCAGACACCCCCCTTCCACCCCGAGGGGCTGGCGTGGGGTCTCAGGGTGCTGAGCAGGGGGCTCTGGGTGAAGACCCAGCCATGCTCCCGCTCATGGAGCACTGAGGAGGGGGCTCCCCACGGAGCCCTCTGGGTGTGGGGTGCTGTGGGGGGGAGCTCCTCAAGCCCCACACTGGCCAAGCCTTCCAGCCAGTTCCCCCAACCGTCAGAGGGCTTTTCCTGAGCTGTGCAGCCATGCTGGGAGTGGTGCTGTGCCCCCCGGTGCCAGGTATTTCCCTGCTTGCAGTAGAAGCCTTCCAGCGGTGCAATACTGAGCTGAAAGGCTCTTAACATAATTTCTTTTTCTTTAATAGAAAGGCAATTTAAAACAAGGCTCTGGCTCTGCTGGTAGAAAACTTGCTTAGTTGACAGATGTTTAATTTCAACATTAGTTGTCATTTTTGATCCTTCCCCGTGTCCAGAGGGCATCATAATTCCCCATGCTCAGGAAAAAAAATATTTTAATGGAAAGCCCCCTATTAGAAAAGCTGTTTGAGATAAAGATTATTATAGATTCAATTGGCTTCTATTTTATCTTATCAAAGCCGTATTTTCCAAACTGCCTGACCGTGTGGGTGAATATTACAATAGGTGCAAGTGCACGTGCTGCTGTGTGGACACACGGCGGCAATTTCTGATGTGCTCTAAGTACACGTGTGTAATTTATGCGATATAAACTCATTATTTGTGCCTAGGAAAGTTGCTGGTTTGGTGCCGCTCAGGTAGTTTCAAACGGTTTTCATTACAGCTGGTGGCACAGACTGATTTTTACAGTCCTCCGCGTTTAGTAATTTTGCTAAGGAAGGTGTTGGGAAAATCAGGAGGGAGCTGGTTTGAAAACTGGGCGATTCCCTACCCCCGGTTCTGGTTGGCTTTCCAGCTTTGGCTTTCTGAAGCGTGAATCCTAGCCCCCACGGTTTGTCTCTTTGTTCATGCTTAATGCCCAGTGCAGGAGCCTCTCATTTCAAGCGGGAGTGTTTAGCATGCACAGCAGACTCTGGGAAGCCCATCAGCATTCTCCATGCTTCACCCAGGCAAGGACATAAATTGGTTTGTTTGGGGCCCTTCTTTTCCATTTTTAAATGGAGTTGCACACAGCATCCTTCCTGGCCCCTTCTCTTTTATTGTTTCTTGTACACAACATCTAGATCTGACTGGATCAATAGCTAGTTAGCACAAATCACAGTTCCTGTCACTTCTACCTTGGCAGACTCGAACACATATATACGTTCTCTCACAATATACACACACCCCGTTATGTGTGCTCTCACACACGCATACAGATCTGCAAAGCCGCACGCCGTGCTCTGTTTAGAAATAGATTTTTAAAGAGTAACTTTGGGTAAAAAAAAAATTAATCCTGAGCAGTGATTTAATCCTGAGCAGCACATTTATTAAAAGTGTAATTTGGCTTAAAATCATGTATATTTTGTGTATGTGTGTCATATGGAGCGATGCTTTCTTTAACATCTTTAGCAGCACTCCTACGTTCACTTTGATCACCACTATTCTTAGTAACATCTAGTGAAATAAGTAATTGCTTTCTGGTCACGATAACCACAATGTTGCTGTTAAAATAGTTCATCACTTGGAACGAAAACCATTTAATCAGTGTTCCTATATAAGGATATGTTTTAGTATTTCGGAGGCTTAACATAAAATAGCAACCAGTTTTACAACAATGCAGAGAGGCACTCATTTTCTTTCATACTTTAGTCACTTGAAGGATTTGAATGGGCTGCTTCTTCGGATGAGGAAATTCATAACGACCAGCAGATAATTAACTGGCTTTGGAAGTGATAAAGATACAGTAGGTGAAAAAGAGCAGGCTGTTGGTAGAAATGATTTAACTTCACGTTGCGGTGCCACTGAGTATTTGAAACTGTGTTGCAGGCAAGGCTTTATTTATCCAGTGACCTAGGTTTTAAGGCGATTTGGCCGGCTGGGATTTGTATCCAGCAGCTCCCCAGTGTACGTGGGCAGGGTGAACGCAGGCAGCGGGGCCGCGCTTCTGCTGATGCCCAGCAGTTCCTGAGCGTGCTCAGAGCTGTCCCCCGTTTGCAGCGCTGTGCGGGGTTAACAAGGGTGAGGCTGGCCGTTAGCCCCAGGTTCGCTCAGCCGCTGGCGGTGGGTGCTTAATCCCACCTGCCGTGGCGGAGGAACGCGCTGGGGGACTGGCTCCCGGGGTGGCCCTGCCGTGCCCCGGCGGCTCGGGGCACGCAGGCACGGACGGCGGCGAGCGGCGGCCCCTCGGCGGAGCGCTCTGTGCGCGTCCGGCCGCATTCCCACCGCGCTCCTCCGTGGAGCCGGAGATGGGAACCGGCGGCTGCGGTGCCGGTGCTGGGGGGGGCAGCTGGCACGGGAAGCTCCCCAGACCACGGCAGATCGGGAGCTTTTCAAATACTCGGCTATTGCCCGGATCACGGGGGGATACAACCTGTCTGAGTTGTTCAGTGGCTGGTCACATTCCTTACAGCTCGTCCTTTTTAACTCCTGCTGGCATTAACAGGGTTTGCTCATACCTGGCAATCTGTGCCAGCTGTGAGGTTGGAAGGTGGCTGGAAGCAGGCACCGTGCTGTAGGTGCCTGTGTTATGTGTCCACACTGATACCATTTAGTGATTGCCTTTAGCGAGCTGTGTGTGAGTGTGCACATTTTGTTTCTGAATTTAACATTATTAATGCTGGCTGGATGTTGGTCTTTGCTGAAATGTGAATTTTCCATGAGGAGTTCTCTCGGATACGCAGCTCGCACTAACGGGGTTTATGTGAAGTGGCTGACAGTTCGGGATTTTTTTTTTTTTTTCCCAAAAAAAAGATGCTTTCTAGGATTTCATGTCTTCCTCTGCCATGCAGCCAGAGCTGGGAGTGAGATACAGTAACACTGAGTCCAGAGAGGTTGTGTTGACTTAAGCATCGCAGCTCTAGCTGACAAAGAATAAGCAGATCAAATTCAGTTAAAAACCCGGGGCCAATTTAATGGGGTTTTACTTTGCCTGGTTTGACTGAACCAGAACAATTTCCCCTTCAGTGCAGTGCTGATCAGTGTTCTCTAGAAACCCAGGAATCAAGTGGTGGGGGGGGTTTCTTTAGAGTTTTTAATTGAAATTTTGATGGTCCCATACTGCAGGTGTCAGGTGAAGATGTCCCTGTGTAACCCAGAGGTGCTGATTGGAAAAGATCAGAATGTGTTCAGTGGCTTGGTGGCCATTGGGCTTGTCTGTCCGAGTCTGATGGGCACAGGCAGTTTGCAGCACAGTTAGTTTCCATCTCTGAGTTTTTGTTAATATTTCATTGTAACACTGAACCTACCCCTTGAATGAGCCCACAGGCCAGCATGGAGTGTCTGTAAATTACCACCAAATACATTAACAAAGGTCGGGTTTGGTCCAGATGCAGCGAGAAGCCTTTGTTTTCTTTCTCTTCCTACTATGTTCATACTATGTTCACAGCTAATAAAAGCGGTGTGCTTTTCTTTTAAATACTGCTATATTCTGTTGGAGGCTTTACCAAGGGACTGGTTGTGTTACTGAGACCGAGTTTGTTGGACCCCTTGTGAGGCATTTCAAACACGTAAATATCATTGCAGGCAGTGTGTGATTGGAACTGGTTTTATGTAGTGAGGGTGTTGAAATGAGTTCACAGGGACTGAGCTCAGCGCACTTTGCAGCGATGGATCTGTGATTCCTGACACTGCTTTGTTTGCTTGAAAGGTCTCTTTAAACTTACACAAGGAATTTTAACAGTTACTGGGGAAAAAAAAAAAAGAAATGCTGTTGCCTTTGCCAAGAAGTTACGTGATCTACTCCACAGAAATGAAATACACATCTTTAATAAACGCTCTGGATTAGCATGCAGATTTATGGGGAAGGAATGCTCCCGTTGCATATCATAGGAGAGAGTTCGGTGTGCCCGAGGTTTGGGTTTAATACGATCTTTTGGACTCTTCTGACCTGTTCATAAAAATGGAGAGGTTGCCCCTGCCTGGCTTCCCGTGGATGACAGGAACACTCTATTGTTTACTTTGAGCAACTGTCGTTTTTAATGTTTTCTAATAGAAAATGGTCCTGTTTGGAAACGTTTTCCTTTGTTTTATAAACACTCTGCAGGAGAGTGTTTGTAGACCTTTATGGCAAACATTAGAGAGGCAAGGGGCAGAGTTCTCAATAGTATTTGCTGTTGCTGCTGTAATGCACCGAGATATTTAATGCAGGAAATGTGTGAATATACTGGCGTTTCAGTAGCTACCATAGCCACCCTGTTTGCCTTTGCATCCATCCATCTGTCTGTCTGTCCATTAATTTTTGGTCTTATATTTACCTGGTCTGCTTATTTTAGTGGATTGCACTGAATTATTGCAGATGACCAAGTGGGTGCTGTCATATACCAAAGTGTGCTATTTCATGCTGGCATGTTCAATGGTGAGGTTAGTCTTCGCTGGGCTGTTTTGTGCGCACTGAGTGTGAGCGAGTGTGTGAGACTGACTTTGGGGGATTTATTTCTTGAAATTGGTGTGTGAGTGTGCTTCAGATCTTTACATACAATGTTAAAGGAAATGAATTAGACAATATTTATATATGAGCTTAGATGACAGCACAGATTTATTCTGATCTGTGATATATTACACCATGTCTACTCTTAATTTTTAACGTGTGATACCTGTGTTTTTACCCTTGAGCTAGTGGAATGCTCTGCCATAAAACTGTGAATAGCTTTTTGCTAAAAAAATGTTATTCGTGAGCAAAGCCTACAGATGCAGTTTGTTGTTACTTGTATAGAGCAAGGGATAAGGCGTTAAACAAAAGTCTAGCCTTAAAGTATATAGGCTGCTTTTATTTGTAACAGCTGACTCGAGCTTCTGCAATGTTCTGTGAGAGGGAGAGGTTTCGCTACAGCAAAATGTCTTTATGTGGCCGTATAAAATTTTACTACTAGACAAATTACTGTGCGTTTTCAGTCTGTGGTTACTCGTGTATTTCTGTTAAATACAAGTGTGAGTGGAATTTCCACAGAACATGTAGAGCCAGCTCTAAATGAATCTTCAGGTGGCCCGACACATACACTTTTTTAATGCTAAATTTACTGAAATACCATAAACAGTTTAATTACTTAATTCCTAGAGCACATTGAGAATATCAGGAGAGAGCAGCCAGACGGTGGGTAGTGGGATCCTTCCCTGTTTTACCACCAACATCAAGCAGATCGTCCTTCCTGTGCTCCGGCTGGAGCGCTCTGTGTGCAGGCGGCATGGACACCGCGCAGCGGGTGCCCGCAGCCACCTGGCTCCAGTGCTGTCGGTCAAACTGTCCTGGCTTTTCCCTTGGAAAGAGCAGAGGCTGTGCCTATAAATATGTGCTAACAGTTTGCAGGACATTTTAAAGATTCATGTATTGGGTTTTTAAATACAAAATTATTCTGGTTTCATTTATTTGAGGGGTGTTTTAGAAGCCAGCACTTCCATTGATGAGGTATATTTAGAGCATGGGTTTCTTGTGTACTTCCTCAGCACCACTCCTTGGGTAAGGGATGCAGGGCAGGGATCCCTATGGAAATCGAGTAGGTGAAGCTGTGGAATGTTCAGGAAACTCAAGGTCTGTCCTGACCTTATGATCGTGGTTGGATTTCTCAACTTTCAAAATGTAAATCTGAATTTTTGCTGCTCTGTAGATGGACCCAGTTTGCACAGTGAGACCATGACTAGCTTGCGTAAAAATACTGATACTCTTTGTAGTTAGCTGCTTCTCTTTTGCAAAACACTTTCGTGTTGGTGCAGTTAAAACATTATGAATTATTAGTGACCTTTTTTAATGGAAATGTATTATTTCTTTTTCAAAAAATATATTTTATGGATTATGTGCCAATCTTCCGAAGTAAAATACCTTTTAAATTTAAAGCTGAGAATGGAACAGCTGGAGGTCTAATCCATTAATTTTTACAAGCTTTCTTAATACTTCAAAGCGAACATCTTAGATGATTTTGCTTTGCTGCTCCCCTCCAGCACCCCCTCTCCTCGTCTCCCCCCACGCCCTCCCTTCTGAGTCTTCACGTTCTGCTCATCTCCTGGCAAATGACAAAAGCACAGGCATGTGGGAAATGTGTTTTCCTTAGTTGCTGTAATGAGTGGTAAGATCTAGAAGTGCACCTTCTTGGTGTGGCACTTTTTATCTATATACTGATGCAAAAATACTTTGGTTGCTGCTTTTCTCATGGTCCTCTCCCCCGTACTTGAGTTATTTTGTGTGATGGTACAAGCATCATGGTAAGAGTGTTTGTGATCAGCATTCGTCTCTTCTGAGCTCATGCCCTTGCGAGACACCTGACTCTGACCTACGGTACATCCCTCTCCCATGGGACTGGGTCTGATCCATGCTGGCCATTTTTAGATTAAGTTTTCCCACGTCCTGTCTTGCCCCGTTGGACAGTAGCTGTTCTGTCACACCTTATGCTCTCCCTCCCCAAGATGCACGTGTCTGTCACTCATGGGAAGCTCCTGAGGTGAAATGTGCCCCTTCTGCACGCTCACCTTCTGCTGGGAGCCTTCACTGTTTGGTTTCAATTTGAGGAGATGTATTTGTGTCTGCTCAGTATTTAACTGAACAGTGCTGTGCACGACACTGCGCCGTCTATGTTCGGACTAGCTTTGAAGATTTGTCTAAAGAAGCTTTTTTTTTTTTTCATTTTGGTAAGCAGAAATCTGGTTACATTTAAGAGTTGCTTTGATAGAATTTTTTACATTAAAATAAATACAGTTTATTTGAGTTTAAACACAAAGAACACATGGGTGAGCTCTGACGGGGTTTCCCCAGCAGAGCATGGTGTTGGGGACAGTGCTTTGGCCCTGCTCTCATGGCCGCTTTGCTTGAACTTGTGGATATTTGTCTTTACTTCCCCCCATCCTGAGCTTTTAAGAGATGAGGGAACCCAGTTGTTGCCTCTATTTTCTTTTCACTTTCTTACCTTCATTTCTGACTGCTGGGCCTTTAGGACTTGATACTCTTCATCACAGAGAAGCCTGGAATCAGTCAGGAGCTGGGAGACAGCAGTTTTTTGTAGTAAAATATATGTTTTCAGAGTTAAGTCTGCATTTAATTAATTTTGTGAATTAGTATTCAGAAAATATTAGAAAGCATTTGTATTGCTAATAGAAAGATCATCCTGAGGCTGAGGAAGCGCAGTTAATTGAAAAAGCAGCCATTTGTAAAGTGAGGAAGATTTTAAAACATTTCATACCCTAATTAAGAATATATTCCTGATTTAAAATTGAGAATATTAATTCTCTGTGTGAAGCAAATACACCAAAACCCCCTGGAAACAGTCACATCCTTCCTGCCTCCCCTTGAGCCTCCCCCAAAATGCAGTTTGAGAAAGGCACCACTTTTTCTTACCCCCCCCCCTTTTTTTTTTGTTTTTTACTGTAGCCTGAAACCATTTTGCTAGAAAGATGTGAATGCTCTCTTCCCATATTCCCATATTCCCGCAGGGAGTGAAGGGTGGGCGGGGGTTATTACCTGGTCAGAATTTTTGCATCTCTTTCCTAGAAAAATCGTTCACTCATTTTTTGGGGGCCGTTGTGATGTTCCTCCGTGATGACATTTTAGAGTCTTTTGGTCTTGGACAAGAGAGGTGTTGGGAAACGGGGATGCTGGAGATGAAGGATGTCTGAGAGGCGCAGATGCAGATGCACTGCGAGCTGGGATGTCCCTGGGGAGCAGGGCTGAGCGCTCCCTCCCCTCTGCTGCTGGAGGTGATGCTGGAATTGTCTGTCTGGTGAGAGCAGGCAGGAAGGAGCGTCTGCCTGAGCGTTCCTGGCTCCTGGCTAGGTGGCACAGTTGGTCAAGTCATTCCCATTGCAGTTATGGATACTTGGGTTTATGTTTGATTTAGTAGATCGCTGTGCAGTCCGTATTCAGGTCCCACTCTATTATTATTTTTATTAAGATCATATTTATTGCACCATAAATTGACACAGTGCTTTAGAAACCCGGGAGATGTTCCCACTGCTAAAGATTTACAGTCCAAATGAGAGAAACCAGGTGGTGTTTGGCCGCTCGGCGGCCGGAGGAGCCTCGCCGGTGCCCGGGAAACCGGCGACCACGGTGCCACCAGGGCGTTGGCAGAGGGTGCCGGGAGGGTTGCGATGGGGTCCTATGCTGGCAGAGCCGGAGGAACCCTGGGAATGAGTCTGGGCACTTGGGTGCCCATCAGAGGCTGGCACTCGGGACTGAACAGTGCTGGATGGAGTGTGCCACTGGGCTCTGGCTGCGGTGGTCAGGGTGGGAATGAGCTGTGTGTGCAGGGGGGAATGTAGAGCTGAGCGTGTCTTGTCCCAGTTGGTAACCTCCTTTCTGCATCGATTAGTTCTTCTGCCAGTGTGTCTGGTGGGGATGGTGCAGTTGTGCTGCCCCCGCCCCAGTACAGCATTTCTCCTCTCCTGGAAAAGCAACAAAACCCCACAGTTACGGCACTGGTGATCCAGTGTGTGAGTGGATTTCTAAATGAATTTCTCAGTCTGAGCAACAGGAAAAGAAATTGAAATGATGTGGAAGTAGCTTGATGCAAGGTGGGTTTTCACTCCTCCTCCAGGCGCCTGGAGATGGAGCATCACCATGGGTGGGCTCCTCTGCTTGGCTGTTCTCCTCCGGGCAAGGGGAGAGGAGGGTCCACCCCCACCAGGACCTGAGCGAGCTCTGAGCTGTCCATACTCTGGTGAGATTCCAACCTAGATGATCTGGATGTAATAGTGCTGCACACAGGGTGTCCCTTGGGTGTGTCAGGCAATCAGGTAACTGTTCGCATCTGGTAGTTTTGATTGGACTCACTTGTTTTGTTAGTTTTTATTGGTGCCAACACGTTAGGCTAAAAGCTATTTTTTGCCTAGTCTGAAAAGTAGCTAAAATTTCAGACCAAACACAGTTTTAAAAGCAAGAAAATTATAAATGTGCCTATTGTTTGTATTCTACAAAAAAAAAAAAAAAAGAAATTCCCCAGTAATCATAATAAAAATTACCACAATCTACGAGACAATAATTCTGAAACACTTCAAAAATAGTATTATCTTTCAAAGTGCAAAGCAGCTGGTATTTTATGATGGAACAGATTTTATTGTTGCTGGATATAGGGTCAAACACTTGCAACACATTCTTGATTTAAACAAACCAAAAACATAAGCGTTTTTTTGAAGATAAAATCAGTATGATTTTTTTCCCTGGATGCTGTAGTTCCCTTCTCTACCTCTAAATATAGGCACATGCTGTTCTTTTTATGCTGGGTGGAACAGCTCGCAGCCCAGCTCCCTGTGCTCTCTACCATGCCGTCGTTCTAGAGGCAGAGGAAAAAATAAGGCTGTCTCAAGTGTAATTAAAATTGATAGGAGCTATTTTGAGATCGGCAGATAGCAGAAAAGAGAGAATAGGAAAACACTTCGTCGTTCTGGTTCTTTTTTATTGTTACTTGCCACAACTGGGAAGTTCCGAACCACCGTCGTTAATCCTTGTAGCTGTCTGCGGATTGGGTGTGAGTCGTGATGGCTCTAAATGTTGGCGATGGGATGGTTGGAGAAGCCGCAGGGAGCTCAGGGCAGCCGTGGTTGTTTGGTTTGTCTTTGCTTTTACACTTTGTGCATGCAAAGTAGCATTATACATTACATGGTGAAGGGGTTTGTCCTGTTGATGAATCCAGTTAGTGTGCTCCGTCCTGCGTTCACTTACTTCAGCTGAGGTGTGGTGGGAATTGCAGGAACAGATTTGCTGCTTGCAGCCGTCAGCTCCGGGGTGCTCCAGGTTCTGGGATGCTCCAGGTTCCCAGGAGGGTGCCATGCTCCGGGCACCCCAAGGTGCTGATGGATGCCTGGCCACTGTGGGCTGGCAAATGCCGCATTGGAAACATGGAGTTTAACCGAACAAAGTTGTGCTCCAGCTGATTTTCCAAATCTTCCTGTATTTTCCTGTGTTCTTTTCTGAGGTGGTTGGTGCCGATGGTGCTGAAATGTTGGAGTTACAGAAGAGAATAAAAATCTCTCTGTTGAATCAGTAAGTGTGAGCTGCAGGAGCTGGAGGAACACGCAGTTGGAGAGACTGTGATACAATTACGTTTTTATGTCTACCTATTAAGCATAATGAAGGGTTGGTTGCTGGCCTTAAATTTGGGAAAAGCTTACTGTAAAGCTTAAAACAGAAGTAGATGCCTGTAATTACTGCTTTGCAGAGAGTATGGTGAGCGAGGTAAGGGGAATAACAACTACTCATTGTCCAATCGCATTTCCATAGCTGCTGCACTTTTAAATGTCTGTTTTGAAAGATGAAATTTTTTGTTATATTGATTTCCAGAAGTAAGCTGAGAAAAACCAACGGGGGGGGGGGGGGAAGAGGTGAGGAATGTCAAAGGAACAATGCTTAGAAAGCGCACTGCTGAGTGCTTTTGTGAGCCCCGCTGCATTGTTTGCAGAACCAGTCGATGTGTTTATGAAACAGGAGGCCAGTAAACTTTGGGTTTGTGTTTATTTGGGTTTGGGAGAGTTGATGATAATCTGAAGAGTTCTAAAACCATTGAATTTAATGTTTGCTTTTATTTGTCCTGGGTTGGGCAAACCTGGTAAAACACAGCTCGCTCAGTGCCAAGTCTGCTTTTCTGATTCTTGCTGCCTGATGGCAATACATCAGCAAACTTGGATCGTGGGGTCAATTGTTTGACGTTGTTTTTTAGGTTATGTTCAGTTTCAGACTGTATGAAACTGGTGAGAAATGAGCACTTGCTTATGGTGATAAAAATAGTTTTCATTGCCTACATTGTTTTTCACTGTATGTAACAGGAACTGTTACAGCTCAGAACATCCCTGTGAGTTCTTCACAGTGATCACACTGCACCGTTTTGCTCCTTGCATGTGTTTGGGCCTATGCACTGCACTGAGGAACTGTTGCTGCTTCACGTAAAGAAAACAGGGAGAAGACCAAACCTTTTATTGTCCCCTAGGAAAATAAAAATCTAAACCATGTGGTTTTTCCTCTCCCCCTCAGAATCTGGTTTACATCTTTAAGATGGAGGTTTTTTCCATTCCTTTTCCCTACCATCTTTTAGGATGTGCTATACTGGCCTTTTTGTGGAGCTTCTCTTGGAATCTGTTTCACGGGGTTATAGTTGAAGTGTTCTTGAAGGCTGCCTTCCTTCCACAGTGGTCTGGCCCAAATAGAAATGTGAAAAGTTCCCATTACTGAGCTGTAAAAAAATACTGTAAATGGGTTATGCAGGAAAACCCATTTAGATAAAAATGCAATTTTCCCTTCTGCATACACTGCTAAGAATTAATAGCACATTCTTCCTAAATGGGTACTTCTACATTATATTTTCACCTTAATGAAATTCTTTCCAAAACAGGAGTGTTTAATTTTAAATTTTAGAGCAAACTTGATCTGTCTTTATCCTCAGTGCTCCCCCCCTTTAGTTAAATCTCACTGGAAGGACTACTGTGGGCTGCCTGTGTACGCTATGGAGAATAGATGTTGGGTTTAGAGGCCAGCGTCACCATTTGACTCTAGTCCCTTCGCAGGGCATGTGTCAAGGGGCACCTCTTACCCGTGTGACCACATCCGGATTTGTGCTTGCTGGCAGGGTGGTTTGTGGTGCACACGCCAGCTGTGCTTTTACCGGGCCTGTGGCCACCATGCGATGGAGACACGAATATGTCACTTACCAGGTCATTTCTGCCAGAAGCAGTCCCAAAGGGAGAACGGTGAAGCCCATTGTGGCCTTTGCCAGTGTCACCTGGTGTGGGTTCGTCACTGCACATCTGGAGCAGAGGTGATGAGCCTGAACGTGGCGTGACCAGGCAGCACCACGCAGCCCCTTACAAACACACAGCCACTATTTTTAATACATCCCTCTTCTCTAGAAGGTAAATAAATGCCTAAATAAAAGAAGGAATCCTTCTTGGTGGTGCAGTGAAATGGCAGTGGAGGTGCCCTGGAGACCTGGCTTGCCAGAGGATGCTGTGGCAGATCTGCTCATCCTTCCTTCGGGAGACAGGTGAGTGTGTTGGGGTTATCCCGGCCTTCCCAGTAAGTGTGCCACAGCCAGGAGCAGCCTGTCCCAGGCACCAGAAAACCAAATCATATATTAGTGCTTTTTAATGGTTTCCCTTTCAATTAAAGGGTTTTACGGTGAGAACAAAACTGTACTGTAGGAATAGGGCTAATGGGAAGGTTCCTGCTTTAAGCAGCTATTCACTGCTGAGCTGCAGTGGGGAAAATGCTTTACTAAATAAATTGCTTGGTGTTTCTTAGTGTTAGTAAAATGGCTCCCCTGTATAAGCGCTACTTGTGATGATGGAGACATGGATAGGATTTGATACCACTCAAAGTCTCCATGTACAAACTAAAAATCACTTTGGCAGTAATGCTGCGCAGCCTTGTGCGTCATTTTTGTGAGAAATTACACTTCAAGGGACTCTGTGTTTGTGACTCTACGTTTGGGTGGTGGGTACCTTACTCAAGACTTGGCATCTGTTTGTTTTCTTTCTCTCGCTCCGAACTAACACTGAGTTTAATCCAAAATCTGATTTTGAAAGGGGTATTTATAGGCAGTGGGGCTTTGACTACTTAGAGTTGTCTTCCAATGATCTTCCAATCCAAGAACAGAAAAATACTACACTCCTCATTAGGTGGGTTACACAATAGCTATTTATTCACTCACAAAATTTCCCTTTTGTGACTCACTTTTTGTGAATCATGGCAGTTCAGAGCAGATTGCGGCTCACACTGTGCAGCGAATGTGCGGTTCCATGGCAGTAACATCAGAAATTGAAACGTTTCCGGGTGGTCCTTTGTAACTTTCAAGGTTTGTGTTGGGGACATTGGCTCTTGAGGGGTTTTGTGTAAAGCGAAATTATAAAAACCCCACAGAAACCATTGTCTGGAGTAACTCTGGAAGGGAAACGGTTCTGAAGAGTCACAGCAGCATTTTCAACTGTAGGGCTTGAAAATGGGCGCTCTGGTGTGTAGAGTTCCTGCGAGAGCTGGGTTTATCATGCCCCAGAAGGGCTCTGCAGTGCTGGTGAGCACGGAGCCCCGCAGGGCAGAGCCGCAGGCAGGTGTGGAGCTCTGCCACCGGGCTGTCACCGGCCGGGCAGGACACGTCACCATGCAAGATCAGCTCTGCCCCTGCCCGGTGGGTGCAGAGATGCTGCTGACCTGGGTGCCTGGGTCCCGTGCATCCCTTGTACTGTCAGGAGACATAAACCTCGGTGTCCGAGACAGGAGAGCGGTACAACCGGCCTGGCTGCGGGCTGCTCTCACACTCCTGCGCTGGTTTATGCCACAGGAGCAGGGAGCCTGTCATGGGAAGCATTTGCTGCCCTGGGTGGGTGGTACTCGCCCAGAGCGCTGCTCGGTTCCACGCTAGGTAGGGATTTCTTATGCGTCACTAGTTTATTAATTACCTTGCTGTGGTGCTCGCTGTACCTGCAGGCACGCTGCATACTAAGTTGTACATTTAAGTATTGGTTGCTACAGTAGAAATTTTGATGGCCATTGTTTCTATCAAAAAACCCCACTTCTCATCTTCAAAGTCGCAGCTGTTACAATAATTTTCGCTTTGAACGTGTCAGGATTCTGTCTTTGATTATACACTGGATTGTCTCTTGTCATTGCAGACAGATTTGGGATCTTTTTGGTAGACGGAAATGTTTTCAGTTCATCCCCATCCCAGTGCTGCTTTAAAAAACAGACTATGTTGAGAACAGGTATTTAAGAATATAGATCTTCAAGAAAATAACTGGTTTTGACTTTTTATTTTCCTGGGAATTTCATAAAGCTGATGTGAAATAGAGCCTCCTTTTACAATTTGAACTTAGACTTTCAAGATTTCCCTTTGCCCCCCACTCTTCTTTTTGCTTTTGATGGCACCAGAGATCGTGATTTCATAGATTTTCTTCCACTTTCTCATTTGCTGTTTTTGCAACTTGCACCACCCAAAAAGAATAAATCTCTGTAATTCTAACACCGGTTTATTCAGCTTTAGACAAGTTTTGGGAAAAAATAAAATAGAGAATGGAAAAGGGGGGTTAGGAAATTAAATAATGCTTATTCTTTTACCAAAAAAAGAATGTGAAATACTAGATTTTTCCATTTTGTGTGTCGCTGTTCTCTGAAGCTGGGAAGGCTTTAGAAATGTTGGAAAAGAAAAAGGGGGAGGTAAGTGATTAAATAAACACTAACACTTGTTTTTATGGTTACAAGCAAAAGGAAGAGAGAGAAGGATGAACTCTCATGGCCAACTTTTAAAAAGTATATGTGTGTGTGGAGGGCTGTTGGCTGCTTGGGCTGCTGGCTGGCTGTGGTGGCTGGCAACCTGGGGGACTGAGTGTTCTGCTGTCAGACCCTCACTGCCATGCCGCTTGTTGAGAGTGGCTTCCATTGGAAACTGTGTTTTGGCTTACGTGACGTGTACTGGTTGTGCTCTGTCCGCCTTCCAGGGACAAGAGTTTCCATCGGTGCTGTGATGGGTGCTCACTGGCATGTAGCGGCTCCCCGAATGTGGTGATAGGATGAAGGTGCCTTGGAAGCACAGCTCCTCTCCCACTGCTGCAGAGGTGTGGAGAGACATACCAGTTTGTGGCTGTTCATGGTTGATGGCTTAAATTGTAATGCTCTGCACTAGTATGATGTTCGCCTTGGATCAAAGGCCAGGAGACCTTCTGAAATGGATTTCAGAAGCCTCCCCAAGCTAAGTGAAAGACCAGGGCTAGAGTGTTTGTAACTGTCTTGCTTTGGGTGTATGTGCAGTCTCTTCCATCACTGAGTGATGTTGGTGCCACCATAGTGATGGGAAAACTGGACATAAATGGGGGTCAGTAGAACTGCATCAAGCACTGAACAGATTATCCCTTGGAAAATAGGTGAAGATGGAACGGTGGGAGACCCGGGTAAAATCTGCAGACTTGTTCCTTGTTATGATTACGTGTGTGCATGCTTCCAGCAGGTCATTGTAAGACTATTACTTGCTGGGTGTATCACTTCAGAAGGTTAAGCATGACTAAATCAAGACACCCTCTTGCTGGGGTTTGCCTGCGTGGTTGCACGTGATGGAACTCTGCCATAGTTTGTAAATCCTGGCTGTGGTTTTGAACAGGCGCTTTCTGCCCTGGTGTTTTGTGACGAAAGGAGCTAAAATGGACTCACTGCATCTTTAAAGCATGAAATCCTCCCTGGGAAGTCGAAGGGGGAAGGGACCCTTTCAGGATTAATTAGAGATGTCTTGCTGTAGACTCAGGGTTTACTGATAAACGCCAGCCCCTCACCCACGGCTGGTGGTGGCTGCTATTATTTAATCAGGGCTATGACAAGGAATCTGAGAAATTTTCCCTTTCTCCTCCTCTGTCTCCCATTTATCTGCCCTCCCAACCTGTTTGTTTGTCTATGGTTAAGTTCTCCATGCCAGGGAGAAGCAGGGTGGAAATGTCAGGGGTCAGGCTGCAGGCAGGGAGCAGGCAGGGAGCAGGCAGCCTAGCTCCAGCCTCTGACTTTCTGAGAAACAGGAGATCCGTTTGTCCCAGGCAAGGTTAACTCTTTCAGCACAGCTGCCTTCTGCCCAGGAAGACCTGGAGGACTGGAGGCAAGGTGGGTATGTAAAGACACTGAGTTCCTCTCTGTTCTTCCATGAATCCTCTGGTCCCCTGCGTTATGGGTGCTCCTGCTGTCATTTCACTCACCCTCTTATCTAAGCCCAGCAGGCCCAACATTTCATCTGCCTTGGCAGCTGTGCAGCTCACAGCTGAGGCTGTGAGGATCCAAACCTTGGAGAAGGATGAAGGGTAGCATAATCTGTTGCAATTGCTATCATGTATACCTGTATTTCCAGTAAACAGAGCACTCATCTGTGAAGGATGGGATGCTGCTGTTGGGAGACACATCTTTGGGCAGAAGCGTGACTCAGGTTTGCACTCAGAAGGTACCTGGAGACCAGTCTGAATGCCTTTGCCTTTCAGAATAACCAGGTTTGATGTTGGGCCGACTGACTCAGTATCTTACAGGCTTTAAGGTGTGGGTAGTGTGGTGGTTTACGTGTGCAGCAGCCCTGGCTGGTGCAGAAGCAGTGGCTGGGGCTCACAGCTGGGGCTCGCTCAGTGAGAGATGGGGCTGTGTGACTCGAGCTGTGCTCCCAGCATCGCCCCGCCTGTGCACAGCAGCGATGTGATTCAGCGCTGGCATGGAGGAGATTGTCTGTTTGGTGCCGCCTTTGCGTTTGTGTTATGGTAGTGAAGCAGGTGCTGAAGAGCAACTTCTGGCCTGGTTTGACAGAGCTCCGAGTGCAGACAGTGCCCTTCTTGGGGCAGTTGCAGCAGGAGATGACCAGGTAGTCCTTATGCCATCGCATGTAGCTTTTTCATAGTTGGCTTTATTTCAGCAGTGAGGGGGCTTGTGTGGAACGTGCACATGTGGAGCCGAACATACTCCCTTCTTACATCTTCCAGGGACATTGACATTGTTGTGGGTCATAAATCCCATGAACACGTGGCAGGAAAGGGAGCCCGTATTTCAGCGCTGGGTTTGAAAACGCCACTTGTCCGTTCCGTGTTGCACTGGCACATTCTGTTGATGTTCTGGTTTGGAGTTAATTTTCCTCCGGAGCAGTGCAGTGTGTGCCGGTGGCGTCCCTGCCTCAGCAGCTGTTTGCTCCTGATTCGTTGCTATTCTGAGAATTTCGTGAAGTCTCTCCACAGTGATGTGACAATTGGAAGAAAAAGATGAGCTTATATTTTCTTACCCTAATAGTGGCACTTACAGACGTACCTCAGAAAGCCAAGTTTCTTTGTGTGGCTTTTTTTAAGGTGGATTTCCCTTGCTGCCATTCCTCCTTCATATGGTTGTGGATTTCTTCTCTCTAATGAGTGGTTTGCTTTTCCTTCAGATAGATTAAATTATAAAATGTGCTGTTCAAACAAATGCTGGTCCTCCATCAGCTTTGTGACCCCCAGCTGAACCACCACACCTTCCTGCTGCTTTAGGGGGTGTTTCTGAATGCACCAAATCCACTATTTGGCAGCAGCATTTCCGTCTTTCTGTGGCCAAGATAAAATCTGAGGGATAGCAGAACCTGGGGTTGTACCAGAATCTGTGAACTGCATCTCTGCAGGTGCCCTGGTGAGACCCGGCTTTGCTCTGGGGTCTCTGCTCTCGCTGATCTCTTACGCTGTGAGTGGTGAAATTGTTTGAGCTCCTTTTGATTTCACAGAGGCCCAAGGTCCCTGCGTATCAGCTGCTACTTCTAACCCATCAACTGCAGTTAGAGGTCTCCTAAAGAGCAATGGGATGTATTTCAAGGTAACACTATAAATAAATGGGATAAAAGAGCTGAAGATCCTGGATGCTGTTTATTCTCTCTTCCTGTTAGCTTTTGGTAAACTCCAGTTGTATTTTCATGAATATCCTTGAACTCATGTGGCTTAACCTGGAGCATTAATGCATGTGATCACCATTTCTTGGTGTGCAAGAGCCTCAGATGTGTGAGGCCCTTGGGAGAGATTGACTTTGCCTGTGGCAGTTTTGTATTATGGTCTCTCATAATTGTGAGTTATAGATCGGGCAGAGGCACCTCCAGGAGCTGCAGGAGGAGCTGGGAGGAGCCTGGAGGGATGGGAGCGGGAGGACCCTTGGTCCTGGCCTTGGCCACCAAGATGGATGCAGATCTGGCTTTGGGATATGACGACATGGCCTCTGTTGATTGGGAACAAGGCAACAAAACACATCAAAGTTTTTGGCCAGCTGTACCCAGGCTTTTGCCTCACAAGAGACTAGTGATATTTCAGTGACAAATGCCCTTTTTTGTACTTGGCTTTTTATTCATTTAATTTGCGTCCTGAAACTAAGTGACCACAAAGTTCTTTGAAGGGAACTTCTTCTTTCACTCTGTTTTCACTTCATTTAAGCAAAATAAAGATTTCCATGTATAATGTGCAGGGCTTAAATATCCTACTTATTGTTGGCATTTCTATTTTTTCCCCAGCAATTATGTAGAAGCTCTTGCACAAATCTGACGAGAGAGAGATGGAATTTACATGTTTCCTCCTCTGTTGCGCTCTGTGCATAATCACCATCAATTCACTGCCTTTACAAACCCGCTCATGCACCCACTTCCCTTGCCAGGGTGAGTGGGCATTTTTCTGCTATTTTTGGATGCTTGCTCTGTGCGTTGAAACCTGCATTAGGCTGAAGGTGATACTGGTGCAGCAATACACTGGGGTGTATTTAACAATTGCATCTGACTTCTGTGCAGGCAGAAAATTCCACCTTGGGTTTTATGACCAACTTTTTCTTTGCTCGTGCATTCTGGCTGTCGAGAGATGGATTCCCAGGGGCTGGAGTGGTGCGTTAAGGCTGCCATGTGATAATTTGCGTACATATGAAATAAACGTGAACGTATTGGATGCAAAAACCTGCACTTCCTTACTCATCACGGATGTGTGGGTTGTACCCTCGGTGAAAATAGGCTCAAAGCATTTAGTTAGTGCCAGTGAGTGATGTACTCCAACAGCAGAGAAAACATGGGATCAGTCAGCCAATATTCACTCCTACCATGGGGTTCTCCTTTTCATGTTACGTGCTGGATGGATGCAGAGGTAGGGACAGGGCTGAGGCAGCTGCAGCACTTTAGAGGGAGGGGTAGGAGAAGCTGTTTGTAGCCTTCATCCCAGTGCTGGGTCTGAGTGTAAATGCGGTGGAGCCGGTGGGCAGGATTTAGGCAGTTAACTCCTTTCCAAGATGAGCAGAAGTGCTCAGAGCTCCCAGAGGATTTGCTGGTCTCGGATGGCAGCATATGAATGCTAGGAGAATTGAATCGGTTATGCTGGGATGAGTTAGAGTTGCCAGACTCCTGTTTGTTTTCTCTTGGAAGCATCCAGGAATGGTTTGACTGTTGGTGGCAGCTGGTTTGACTTGATTTTTAAAGCCATCTTTCCTCACTTGGGCAGGGCTATAGCATCTCATAACATGCAGAGCCTAGGAGAGCATGGTGTTGGTGATGGCACTGAGGAGCCTGACCAGCGGTTCAGAGTCATGTGGTTGGGTTGCATTGACTTAGACCATGGTTGAAGGTTTGGCCATCAGCTTTCAGTGGCTGTTAGACACAGCTGTGGTTTGCCTGCATGGGAGAAGGCAGGCCTGTGCTAGCAGGAAGCAGCAGCAGCTGTGGTGGGACTTGGTTTGCAAGAATGGTCTTTTATTACATGAGATGCAAAACCCCAACCTCACCTCTTCACAAGGGGGCCAGGCAGAATCCTTCTGTGGCTTGTGTATCTTGCAGAAAGCCAGACCGAGAGTGAATGTGTTAAACTGAAAAGAGGAACTGAAAGTATCCAGAAGAGAGGAAGGATATGAGTTAAAAACAGTCCGTTGTCCCTGTGGCTGTCTACGAGGAGTTACTGCTGTCCCCAAGTACGGAGCTTCTGGCTCCCCTCTCTGACACAGAGCTTAGTTTCTTCTCAGAGAGTCATAGAGCTGGAAAGCAGTAATTTAACAGTAGCCTCCAGAGAAATAAAAGGTGTAAGGAGTTTCACACTTTCCTATAAAGCCCTGGGCACATATTGCTCTAGGCTGGGCAGTGGGCAGCAAAGTGGGGAACTGTGGGTTCCCCCTTTGTCATCTCCTCAGTCAGCATGGAGGGAACACGTTTTAAAACAGCAATGTTGTTCTTATCCACACATTGTTCATTCTGCATCTTCAAGGTCATACTACATGTAAGGTGACTGCCCCTTTTTCCACCAACAGGGTTAGCATGTTTCCTACTTACTGGTGTTTTCACCAGTTTCTTCAGGCTGCAGGATGTGGCCAACAGTCTGAGTTTGTCCCCAAGTCATATCTGCCCTGGCTGGCTGCTGGAGCTGTAGGGTAGGACACTGCTGTCTGACTGTAGCCCTACAGCCGTAACAACAAACCCTTAACGCTGCTGTGGGTTTGGGCAGCCTTCCTGTCGTGGTGCGTGCATCCTCCCATTGCTCCTGGTGAAAACAGGAGCGTGAAAAGAGGTCAAGGGAGAAAAAGTAAAAATATGTATTCTCAGCAAGCACTTTGTTTCTCCTGTTATCTGAATTCCGTGCAAGCAGCGAGCGGGGCTGGAGCTCCGTGCCAGCTCTGAGGCCATGGAAAGCAAAATAAACATCTCTGCAGCATGGGCTGATACACGCTCCCTTTAGAGTGGCAGGCACCTCCAATTAATCATGCTGTCTGTGGAGGAAGAGGCTTTGAGGATTAGAGGACATTGCCAGACTTGATGGGCTGTTGGAGGAGAGGGCACTGCTCAGTGTTGAGGGCAAACGGGCTGTGTTCCCAGCCCTGGCCAGTGGGGTCGGCTGTGTCATGCTTTCAGGTGAGAGGTGTCTCATCTGCGTGCAGCAAAGTCAAATTTAATCCTGGTTTGAAGGATATCTCAGTGGTGTGGGACAGTGCTCAGTGCTGTGCATGCATTTTTGGCTGGAGAGCCTTCTCTCCTTTGTGAGAAAGGCTTTCACAGTGAGGCTCAGCTGGCTCCGTCTCAGCAATAAATCTATGGGCTGACCAAGCCAAATGACTTCTTGAAATGTTAATGAGTGAGATGTGGCCGATACCTTGGCGTTGGGGTATCTGCACAGTTCTCCTGGCCAGCAAAGAGGGGAATTGCCTGGTCCCCGTTTTGGCTGTGCTGCTCATTACGAGTCCTTGGGATCAGTTGTTCATATTAAGTACAAATACTTCTGACTTCCTTAATTTTTTTGTTACAGTACTGGGGAAGGTGGCACCTATAAGCATCTTACAGGCTTTAAAAATTGCCCAGGTTACAGAAAATACATCAATGATTTTGGTAATGGAGCAGGTGGGGCTTTGCATTGAGCGCCAGCAGAGTGCTCGGTGCTGCGGAGTCCAAAGCCAGGCATCACCAACAGAAAAGGCTGATCCAGTCCAAGCAGGGTACAGGTTCTGTGGGTGAAGACCAGAAGTAGTGCAAGTTCATGGAATAAGCATGTGGCTGGTGCCATGTTTGTGTTTATAATCAAATGCAAGATGTGCACTTCCTGGTCAAGAAAATGCCTTTGTCCAGGATTTTGTTGGTGCTACCGTGGCGAGGGAGGAGACAGTTCATTTGTTTATCAACACAAATGAGCTAGTTGTGTTTAGAAATATGATTTTGGAACGAAATTAATCTGTGGAGACTCGGTCCAGTGCGCAGGAAAACATGAAACGTTTTCAGACCTTATTTTTCTTGAAAACTGAAAAAGATGATTCTGTGCTGTGTACAAATACAGAGCTATGTGCCTGAACCAATATGTCAAACTGTCATGTGGGAGATTTGGTGAAAAACATCTTGTCCTAAGGGAATAATTTTAAACACTATATGTAGGTTTGCTGCCTCATAAGAGATCATTACTCAAATCTATTCCCTCTTACAGTAGCTCAGGCTCTGCTTAACGGACACAGGGTGAACAGAAGCCTATTAACGCATCCTTTAAGAGTGGTTATCAGATGGTAGAGGGGAAACTGATCACTGGTGAGGGAATAGAGCAGTTTTGGCCAGATCCTGTGATTTAGCTTTAACAAGATCAGTAGCAGTGGAGGGCTTCACGCTCCGCTGGCCATCGAGGGCGGCAGCAGCGGGGCTGAGTGGGGCGGGCGGCCGGAGCCTGGGCAGCGCGGGCGGCCGTGGCTTTGTCAGAGCTGGTGAAGAAGTGTAAGGGATGAGCCCTGGGGCGAGGAGCCATTCCAGGGATCTTCACCTCCTGTTTGTCACTTCAATCTTGCAGGGACACTGAAATGTGGAGTGGAACCCACTCCCGACCAGACCCCTACCAGACTGTGGCTATGCGCTCACGCCTGCTTGTCACTGCCTCCCGTTCCTTTTGGTGGTGGTGGGTTTGGCAAAATTGAGAGGAATGGCATGAGCAGCACCTGAAAAGCATCAGAAACTGCCAGTGCTGCTGTGTAGCATCTGCGGTTGCCTTGGCTACACCCCGTCCCTCCCTCCATTAATCTCTTCTCTCACCAGATGATGCACATAATGCATGCTAGCGATGCAGGTGAACTCGGTTTTAATGGGATTAGGTTACCTAAAAATCGGGGCACATGTGGATTTGCACAGTGCTTGGTGGGGTTGTCATGGGTAGGAGAACATGTTATTTTTAAAGAATGCCTGAGAAGATTCTACATGAGGGAAGAAGCTTTACAGAGCAGCTTAATGTGGGCTGAGGAAAGAGGGAGAGAAGGAAGCTGGAAGGACTGGAAGTGTCTTCAGGACATGGTGTCTTCAGGAACGAGGAGGGTGTCGGGATCTACTCTTGCTGGAGAAAAATGCGGTTTTGCTGTGTTGATGTGAAAGAGCAGCTGTAGTGTGTGTATGGCATTTTGTGGTGGAGCAGGATTCCTCGTCTTCTCCCTGTGTCCCAGCTGTGGGTGCCCATGCTCCTGGGGAGGCTCCTGCATTCTTGCTGTGCTGCCATCACTGCTGCGCACACAAACAGCACCCTGTGGCTTTCTGGAGGCACTCATGGCTTCGGGAGTAGAGCAGGACAGGAGAGAGCTTCCCAAACGTGCAGGTCAGAGCAGGAGCTGGGGCGGGAGGAGGCTCCTGAGCCTTCTCATGCTCTGCCCATGCCCCATGCCTTGGCGATGGCAGCGTGTGTGTGTGGGTAAAGCCTGCTCAGGAGCTCAATGGGCAGCTCTTACCTAGAAACAAAATGTGATGTTACATTTTTTAAAACCTTTCTGGTCCTTTGGGAACGGAAAAGTGTCCGAGTGTTCATCTGCCTCTGCAGGAGAGCAGCCCCGTGCGTTTGTCCCAGAGGCTTGTTACAGTCCTTACCGCTGCTGCTGTTTGTTGTTGTAACTGATGAGTGTTAGCAAACTGTGCGGAGATTGCTTGGAAATATTTACCTAAAACATAGGGCTTGAACTGCGATAAACAAACCTGCTGGAGTATTTGCTGAGCACGAACATGCAAGGGCTGTGAAAACGGCCGGACTTAATTCACTTTCATGTTCCAACGAATGTTTGCAAATATTTCTTCGCTGTAGCCACCCAGCTCTTCCAGATGTTGTGGCTGCCTCTTGGAAGTGCCTGTGCACAAGCTGAGCTAATAATATTAATCAAACCTCATGTTAACTTCCAGGGCATTCAGTCATTATCGCAGGAATTTTCTCTGCAGTGAGCAATTTTGCACACTTGGTTGGGATGCACCGTGCTGGGTTTGCCTCCTCTTTGTCTGCCTCTGAAATACGGAGTATGGGTTGCTGCTCTGGGCAGGATAATGGTAGGATGGGCCATTAGAATTAAAAAGGAAAAGTTTCCAGTGCTGGAATTTAAGCTCAATCTGTGCAGGAGCTGGCTTTTGGGACCACCCGGCGTCACCCCACTGCGGGGTGTGAGGAGGTGCCACTGCTGTGGGCGCTGGGCGGAGGAACCCACGGTGGTCGCAGGCAGTTGGTGACTTTTGCTCTGCAGGGGACTGTCCTCCCTGGCGTGACCCCACCATCGCCTATGGGGGGCTGCTGGGGCGTGTGCTGAGGATGGTGCTTTGGATTGAGGACACTGTCACGGCTGAGCTGTTCCCAGACTGCTGTTGGCCTTTGGTCACTTCCTTGCTTTCGTGCCTTCCATGTGAACCCATTGTGTGCTTGCATGTGGCATTTTACCTCTTATCTCTACTTTAGCATTTGCCGTTTTCAGGCAGCACCAGCTGGTTCTACTTGTGTCTGTCCCAGGTTCTGTTGTGTCATGTCCTTTGGTTTGGAGAGGAAGTCTCCACCCAGACCCTCTCGAGATCCCGGGCATGGAGGAGGGCTCTTATTAGAAGGGTATCGCTTTTGCTAATAGCACAAGTTTCTTGCAGTAGTTGCTAATAGAGGCAGTTGTGCAGTTTCATAGAATCATAGAATAGTTAGGGTTAGAAAGGACCTGGAGATCATCTCATTCCAACCCCCCTGCATGGGCAGGGACGCCTCACACTAAACCACATCTCCCAAGGCTCTGTCCAACCTGGCCTTGAACACCGCCAGGGATGAAGCACTCACAACCTCCCTGGGCAACCCATTCCAGTGCCTCACCAACCTTACAGTAAAAAACTTCCTCCTTATATCCAATCTAAACTTCCCCTGTTTAAGTTTTAACCCATTACCCCTTGTCCTGTCACTACAGTCGCTAAAGAAGAGTTCCTCCCCAGCATCCTTCGCAGCCTTCTATGTGCTCTAATCTACGCAGCCTTCTCTTCTCCAGGCTGAACAGCCCCAATGTTCTCAGCCTGTCTTCATACGGGAGGTGCTCCAGTCCCCTGATCATCCTCGTGGCCTCCTCTGGACTTGTTCCAACAGTTCCATGTCCTTTTTATGTTGAGGACACCAGAACTGCACACAATGCTCCAGGTGAGGTCTCACGGGAGCAGAGTAGAGGGGCAGGATCACCTCCTTCGACCTGCTGGTCACGCTTATGTTTAAACATAATTTGTTTGAAAATTCCTTGGTTTCAATTAGGTGTACGTCATGACTGACTGATTTATCTGAAACTTGGCAACCACGAGGCAGTGATGTGAAGACACCGTTTTGCATTACCCGACTAATTTTAACCTGCTGAGTCCCATCAGTCTCCACCAGCAATACCCCCAGGTCTGTGTGCACTGCAGAAGGCAAGTGCTGGGCACTGCTGCTTTGAAGGAGGCAGAGGCAGTGAGGAAGGCTGGTGAGACTGGTCTGCTGGGAGAGTTTGGACAAGCACTGCGCAGTAGCTCCTGCTTAAGAACATGATTCTGCTCAGGTGGATCAGCACAACTTTAGGTTTTTAATACAAAGGGGTTTGGGTTTGCTTTTTTTTTTTTTTTCCCCTCCAGAAAAGCATCATAGCTTTGTCAAGATGGCAATATTGGAAAAAAGTAAATTGTGCTGAATTTGTCCCTTCAGATTGGCTTTGAGGAGACCTGTGCAGGCTCTCATCCCCTGTGTGTCTTGGGTTTGAATGACCATTTTCTGTGCTCTTTAACAACAGACCAAGAGAGCTTGAGCTCCCACACAGCATGTGGCATCATGTGGACAGCGGCAATTGGGGTTGACTTTGCAAACTGAGGATGATATTAATTCACCTCATTTCCTTGGGTTTTCCTCTGAGGCCAGCAAATCCTGTTCACCGCTGGGGATAGCTTTTTGCATTGATGCCTTTATCAGTAATTTCCTTCTGAATGTGCTGGTTTGTGAGTAAATAAGGCTATTTTTTTATTCTTTAGATGTTTGTGCCATGTGAGCTTCCTCACTTAATTCCTGGTGAGAACCTGCTCCGTTCTGGGTGTTGGTGGTGCGGGCATGGTTTATGCAGGGGCAGCTCAGGCCTGGCTCTGATCCCGGCACAGCACCGGGCACACAGAGCTGAGTGCTGGGTCCCACTCTGGGGATGTGCTGTTGAGAGGCCAGTCCCTGGAGCCTGCAGCAAATGCTCCTGCAGAAACCCCACCTCGATCCCGGGGCCCCTTGTGACCGCAGATCAGCAGTGGGACTCTTTCCTCTTTCTCTGCAGCAGAGGAAGAAAGCTGCTGTCACAAAGACTAATCTCAAGGCGCTGGCTTTTCCTGTACCGAGACCAGCATGTCCTGTACAGTCAGGGAGACATAAGAATAAGAAATGCTGGGTACTGTGTGCACTCAAAGTGTTCGCTATCTGTATTTGTGAACAAATACAAATGAGAAAAACTGTTTCCCTTTCTCAGTTCTCTCCACAATCCCATTTGAGTTTTAAATGTTTTATAAGTAGAAAGTTATTCAGGTATATTTACATTCAGGACAGTGAGTTTAAATTTAACATCTCATCAAATAGCATTTATTTAGGGAGGTTTTTTTCCGGTGATTTTTCTGAAGTGGCACCCTAATGTCAGCCTGGGATGCAGTGGCCCGGGCTGCCGTGCCCACGGGGCACGGACTGCAGTCCAGCTCCGCAGCACAGATGTGTCCCTCATGTCAAGGGCCAAGCTGGAAACACCCCCTGGGAGGAAAAGCCGCTTGTTACCCCTCAGAGGCAAGCACAGGCTGTGCAGTGAGGGTCTGGGGTGTGGGGGGGGCTCAGGGGAAATGGGAGGGAAGAGCAGAAGCTCCTCGTGCTGGGCAAGGGCAGGGTGTGTTAATTCATCTCTGCCTGCTTAAACTCTGCTTTGGGGTATTACGTGATGAACTCTGCTCCTTGGTGCTGCTTATTTATCGAAACTGACTAAAAAACCAATGGCAACCACAGGGGACTGTAATCCACTGGGATTTAGGGAATGTGAGCATTTTTGACCTGCTGGTGTTGGATCCTTTGTCCAAGCAGTGGGTGAGGGCATCCCGCTGAAGTGCAAGTCCAGAGCATGGCTGTGCCAGGCTGAGGTGTGTGATGGAGCTTTGTGTGGGGTTTGCGCATGGTTGCACTAATGCAGCATGTGGTGGAGCAGCAGCAGTGCTGCTCTGGAGCCGTGTTCCTTCTCCCATCATTTACAGCACTGTCCCCCCAGGTTCCAGAGTTTCTCTCTCTGGTGTTATGATACTGTTTTGGATATGAGCATCTCTGGCATTCTATAACCAAGCATTAAAAGCATTTTCTAGTTTAAACCAGGGACTTCTAGACTAGTTTATTTTTTTAATATCACCGTGATTGTGTAATGAGCTGTTCAGTTCCTGTTTGGTATCTGGTGTAGCAACTGCTTGAGTGAAAGGGATACAACTTGCCCCATGGAGGGTGGTAAACCTGCACTGCTTGGCTTTGTGGAACACAAGAAGGATGATGTGAAGCAAAGCTTGAGGAGTTCCCTGAATGCTGTGGTTGGGTTGCGTGGATGGGGTTGTGAGTGTTGGTGGGGTTCCATGGATGGGTTGTGCACGTGGATGTGTTGCGTTGCGGTTCTCCTAATGCTCTCTCTGAACCCTTTCAGCCCACGACCTTCCCCCGAGCAAGACGTCGGCGGCGCAGACGGGCAGCCACCTGCAGTGCCTCTCGGTCCACTGCACGGACGACGTGGGCGAGGCGAAGGGCCGGACTGCGGTGCCGACGTGGAGGTCCCTGCACTCGGACATCTCCAACAGATTTGGGACTTTTGTGGCCGCCCTGACTTGAACAAAAGAAATTATTTTTTTTCTCTTTTTAATTTCAAAGGGCCGCTACTGCTAGGTGGACTATTTTTCTAGGTTGGTACCTGCTTAGTGGCATATGGACTGGAAAGGGTTAATTTAAAGTAAACCTCAAGTTTTTTTTAATCGTCTGCCACAGTATGTTACCAGTGTTAACCCTTCTGCAGTTAGCACACTTTTGCTTAAGATTTTCCTGCTAGACCACTTTCTCCCATTATTCTGTAACCTTGGCATACATTCATAGATGAGGCCTTTTCCTTTTTCATCTCAGCGTATGTCCAAGTCATGTATGTCATAAGACAAAGCTCCTCCTCCTCATTTGCTTTGTTTTTCCTTTTTTTTTTGTTTTGTTTTGCTTTGTTCAGTGCTTATTACAATGGTGATCCTGAAGAACAGCAGTTCAGGAATAAACGCCGGTTAAAGTGAAATGGTCATCATTATGTTATATATTGTATTGACACCCAGCTTCTGCCAGTCACATACAGGCCAAACGCTCTGTTGAACATTCAGGCAAGGAGCCTGCCCTTTCCCGAGACAGCGATGTGCTGCCACTGATAACGTTCCACTGCCCCGGCAGGGCGAGGGCGCACTCCTGTGTGTCCCCTGGCGAAGCCCAGGGATGGAGCTGTCAGGAGCGGTCTGGTCCAGGCGTGGCCGGGAAGGGAGAAGGAAGTTTTTCTGGATGAGTCAGGAAGTTTGCTGAAAGTTCGGAGTCATCATCACCTCCTTCGAGTGCCCAGGCACCCCCTCTGCCTGTGAGGGGCAGCGGGGACGCAGCTTCTGGTCCTGGTGATGCTCCTGCAGCTCCCAGGTCATCTCTGAAGGAGAAATTACCCCCAAAGCTGGGGCTGGGGCTGTCACCGCTGTGCCCTGTGTCCCCAGAACCCATTTTAGCTGAAGGAAGACACTTGGTCAAAGCGGGGTCCAGTGTCCCATGCCCTTGTCTGTGGGTGCCCGGCTCCTGCTGCAGCTGTTCTGGTGCAGTGGTGGTGGTCAGGGTTATCCCATGTAGGGGACGCAGGTGCTGCATGCCCAGGGTCAGCATTTCCTAATCTGCCAGGGCAGGGAGAGCCCACGTTAGACCCCCAGAACTTACCCGAGGCCCCGTTTCTGCCACGCATTGAGGAACAGTGCTACTGCACACACACAATTAAAGGAAAACCATACTTTTCCTGCTCTAGATAGATAATGCTCATTTGAGAAGGAAGTTGGAAGCCAACCAGATAAAACCATGACTGACGCGATGATCCAACCCTCCCGCTGCCTGTTCTTTGTGTTCCTCCGCTCAGGAACATGCACCACCCCGCTCAGGGAGCTCCCTTCCCTCTGCTCCCCGAAGCCTTAGAACATCACTGGAGATTTAGGTTTTAGCTGTGAAATAAAGGTTGGCCTCTAGGGTTATTTATTACTTCTGTCATGAATTCACAGAATGTGTCCCTGCTCAAGGGATAGAGTGTGAAGACTGTTTTGTGTTTTATCTTTGATGATTGTGCTGGGACTTTAATTATTTTTGAAGTAATGGTCTCAGTAGGCATCAATAGAGAGGAAATTCTGCCTAAAACGCCAGTGGCACGGGGTGGTCTGAAGTCCTCGGTCGTATGTGGCTTCAGAGAGACTCACGGTGTTTGGAAGTGTTATTTGAATGTGCTCTTATTAACCATGCATGGATTGATTTCCTCTTATGGGTCTGGACAGTGACTTGGTTTTGGATAAATTTGGATAGTTTTGAACCTTGATTTTCAATAATATTTTACTTTCTGTTGAAGCTGGAGCTGCCACGAGGATGAGGATTTTTGCCCATCCTGGAGCAATTGGCTTGGAGCTGCCTCATACCTGCTTGGTTTGAACAGAAGGATGGGATGGTTCTGAGTTCTGTACCTTCTGTAGGTGTATGCTTGCTGCCGAAAGCTCAGAGCTCCTCCCTGTACCTGCAATAAAACATCACCATCCCACTGAAATACCTCTTGGTAGGTAATAATTTCCAGCCCCCACTCTGGAAGATGCCCCTTTGCCTGTGATTTAAGTCCTGGTTCACCCAGAATGGTGTTGAACCCGAAATCCTGCCTGGCAAAGCTGTGCCTGCCGGGAGTGATGCTGTGGTGGGCTTGGTCCTTGGCCGCTGCCCCATCCTGGCAGCTCCTGCCTGTATCAGCCAGGTGGGTCTTGGAGGAACCCCAGCAAAACACTTGCCTAGATCTATGATACCGCATTTCAGCGCTTACAGCTGAAAATCTAGGAAGAGTTCGTGGTCCAGTGGCATTCCTGCACGAGTGCAGCCCCATGGCCAACTTCTTTGTTTTTAGTTTTTCCTGCTGCATTCAGGAGAACAGGTTTTTCAGGCTTCCTGAGGTCAGGGATGCACACCCTGCTACCAGGAAGAGACCTCTCTGTGAACGCATCCAGCGTTTCAGATCTGTTTTAAAGAGAAATCCTCCTTGAAGCAGAAATGTGGTGACTCAGTTGATCTCACCCACCCCTTCTGGTTTGCTCTCTGCAGCTTGTACTCCTCTCCTGCAGTTGTCCTCATCCCCTTGGGACCAACTTCTTCACTTGCTCATAGAAATGCAGAGTGGGAGTGATTCTTTAACCCCCCCCCGGAATCCTGACAGTTTCCAGTCCTGTGAGGTGAGGAGGGCTGTGCTGAAGCCAGGGATTCTCTGCCTCTTGCCAAGGGTCAGAACAGAAACGGTACATATCACTGCCCAGGAGGAGCATCACTTCATGCTCACAACCTGGTGTATTTGGTACTAATGGCACACACAGAAGGCTAGAGCTTTGTGCAAAGCTTGTGTTGCCTGCAGTCATGTCACTGAACTCATCTTCTCCATTAATTTGACGCTGAATGCACTGATTTATATTTTTTTACCATATGAAGGCTGAGCACAACCCCACATGGCAAGAATTGAAATTATTTCATTTTCCGAATAATAATACTTCCAGCTGAAGTATTATTCGAGAGCTGTAGGAAAAAGCCTGTGGTGCACGAGGTAAGTTGCACTCTCATGGAGAGGGCAGCTGAGGCACAGATGCGGTGGCCCATGTGTTCCCCAAGTGACCAGGTAAAGCCAGGACAATGTGAACTACCTCCTGCTTGTCCCACAGGGCTTCCAGACCGGGTTGGGGGGGAGGTTGTGCCAACACATCAAAGACCCATGGTGACTGGCCTATTAAGTTGTGCCCAATCTTTGTATTGTGAACAACAGCTAAAATGCAGCTTCACATTTCTTTTGGAGACCCTGCCTTGCCTGGTGGTTTGGGTTCTCCAGGCATTGGGAAGGGGCAGCCTGAACCTCCCTGACCTCCCAGCCCAGCTCCCTGGCTCCTTGGTCTTCAAGTTAAAATGTAGTAGCAAACAGAGCAAAGTGTCTCTTGCATTTAAACTGGGAGGAGGGATAAAGTATCTCTGCCAAAAAGAGACAGGACAGGCCTTATTTAAGAAATGCGCGTGTTACTCTTCCCCAGATCGCTTTTTCCCAGGGTTATTGGTTCCGTGTTCTTCTGGCCCGGGTGTTAGAACATCACTGACAGAAGGATTAGACTCATTTTATTTAGTTAAGGGTTTCGTGGTGGGGTAGGGTGGAAGGGAATGAACATCAGAATTGTGCCATTGGGCCAGTCAGGGGTTGTGTTGGGTGCTGTACATCTGCATGGGCATCCTCGGGGCTGCTTGGCTTTCCTGAGCCAGGAGTCAGGATCAGGCTTCCAGGCACCAGCAACGAGGCAGAATGTTCCCACCTCCCGCGAGGGGAGCGCAGGGCAGGGGGAGGCGGCGGGGGGCAGACAGGGACAAACCTGGTGAGCTTGGGCTGTTTCTGTGAAGCTGCAGGGTGAGGTTTTCTCCAGGACTGGGTTCACGGCTGCTCAGTGGATGGTGCGTGAGAGCATAACCCGGTTTTATAGAATTGCTTCTCCTTTATTGCTTGTGGCTAATGGAGGAAATAGGCTAATTTTGTCTTAGAAATTCTCTATTAAAATTGTTGGTTTGAGTCCATCCGCTCATAGATTCTGACTGATGAAACTGCAGGCTGTGATTTCCGGCTGTTATAACTTTATCACTATTCACTACCCACGAATATTACAGCTTTAAAACAGCCTTAAGCAAAAGGATGTTATTTCTTTGTACTGAATTTGGTTCATGGAAAAGAAGAAAACACCTCAAAACACTGGTAATCCGTACTGCATCGCAAACTCTTCTGAAAATGTTATTGCACATGTAAAATACGAAAACTTGACTCTGCTGTGTGTTAGGCAATCCTGTAATCTTTTTTCTTTTTCTTTTTTTGGGTTTTTTTTTTTTTGGTTTTGGTTTTTTTTTTTGATTCTTGTTAAATTCATTTCCTAAATGCTTGGTTGGAAGACTGTGACAATAGCTCATGAAACTGAGTGGTATTTTTCTTTCTTTTTTTTTTTTTTTAATATGTAAAGTGCAGTCTTCTGTATTCATGCATATTGTACATATCTGTATATGTTTTACTGAGCAACTAAATAACAATAAATATGATGTTAATGGTGGCTGTTGTACATTTCATGCCTTGTTTGTTTGTGTTTGGAGTAAGCCCTTCTCCCCCTGAGGTGGGAGAAGTGAGGGATCTGGTCGCAGCCAGGTAAGTCCTGAGCCCCACAGGGGGGGTACCAGTCCTGGCTGTGGTGTGGGGAGCCCCTCGGCAGGGGCCGGCTCCCCGCGGCGGTGGTGGGCGTCAGGGAGGGCTGGATGGGCTGATCCGACAGCTGCCAGACCCAGGACTCTGCCGAGCTGCCCCATCTGCAGGGAGAGGGAAACCCCCAGCCCTGAGGAGGCTCCTCCCGGGTTCAAGCATCCCTGGCGCAAGAGGCGGATCCCGCTGTGAGCAGGGAGCTGGGTCTGCCACAGCCCTTCTGGAAAGACTTTTGGGCTGAATTACGTGAATAAGAAGCAAACAGGCAGAGCTGTTATCAAGGTTCTGAAAACCCCTGCATCTCTGTTATTCAGATTTCGAACTCTGAATCCTTTCACGTTCCTGTGAGCTTTCCAAGGGGTCCTTCACGAAGAATGCTGCGCGGTGTTTTCCAGGGCAAGAAAACCCCATGCAATAGCCCAGGCAGTGCCCAAACACGTCGGGTTTGAGCTGAAGAAACGCCCTCACGTACGGTTCACCCTGCGGGAAGCACACAAGTGCTCGGCCCCGTGGGTTTCCCCGTTGCTGTGAGGTGCCGAAGCTGCAGCCCTGGCGCTGCCCTGCACCTCCCAGTGTGAGATGGGGCCGCCGCGTGTCCTGTGCAGCCGGGGGATGCTGTGCCTGTGCCTGCACCTCAAGAGCAGCAATTGCAGCCTAGGAACAAACATGATGCATCGGATCAGGAGGCACCGAGACGCTGTGCTCCCCCTGATCCCTCCACAGCGTGTTGTGACGCTGACAGACGTGGAACAATTACCACAGAACCATAGCGCGGTTTGGGTTGAAGGGGCCGCAAAGCTCACCCAGTTCCAGCCCCGGCCACAGCCAGGGACACCCCCCACTAGCAGCAGTGAGAGCGTGAAACTCTTCTGAGCCATCTCAAGCCTGTGGAGGGAGAAAGCTGTGATTAATTTTCAAACCATACTTTCAATATCCTTGAAGGGACAAAACAATGTATGGAAGAGAAGTGCAATCATCTGCTTTAGAGACGTGATCTCACCGCTCCTTATGTTGGCTGGTGTGGAGATAGACAGAAGTTTGTTAACTTTGGCTATAAAAAGCTGGTTTGTTTTCTCTCTTGCTAAATCTGGTAATTATACATTAGATGCTTTGTAACTCCAGCTTTAAAAGCACACAACTTGCTGGCTTTTTTCCTGCATGCAACCCTCCTGGGGAGTGAATCTTGTCACAGCGTTTTGCTCCTCGCTCTGTAAGTAGTGTGCACGTTTTCCCCCTCACTTTCAGCTCAAACCCACCGAAATTATTGAAATTACTGTTTCAGTATTGGTGTTTTTTTAAGTTTGGACTTCTCTTTGATCTGAAGAGAGGGACACAAGCAGCGTTCCTGGCAGTGCAGTGCCTTCTTCGCAGTGAAACCCACAGGAGATGAGACCTTCCCCTCTCCTCATCCAGCCGCCTGTTCCCTGTGGGACCAGTGTTGGTCTGGCAACAGGGAGCTTCTGATGCTCCTCATTCCCACTAATGGCTCCCAGCCTCTCTCCAGCCCATTGCAGAGCCGCTCAAGGGATGCTGACCCTGTACATGGCCCAAGCCGGCCACAAGCTCTGCTGATAGTTGGACTCAGGTGACTTTTCATGCATGATGGTGGTTTCTCAAGAGCCAGATCTCCTTCCATGCAGAGGCTCCTGTTGCTGCTCCAGCAGTGAAGCTGCCCCTTGGCACCAGCAACGCTCCTCTCCAAGCTCCTGGCTCCTGGAAGCCGGCAGGAGCTCAGTGTTCACCCTCATCACATGAACAGGTGAAGGTAACTGACCGCTCTTTGCTCTCCTGCTCTGTGCCTGGCTTTACTTGTCCTCTGGTAACGTTTGTGACCGCTGGTGATGCCGGCACAGTGCTTGCTCACGCCTGACACTTGCCTTTGTCCTGGTGCTCTGTGCCCAGAGGCTTATTTCTGGTCTATGTCAGTGTTAGCGGGGAATATGGTTTATTAGCTATAGAAAAGGAAGTAGTTGGTCAGAGAGCTTTTATAGTTCTTGCTTTCCTAATGGTTGTGCCATGTGCCCTGTGAGTCTGCCAAGAGCTGTAGCCATGTCTCTTTTCCCAGGCTATTTAACTGATTTAATTCCTTTGAGGCTTTTGCTGTTCCTGTCATGGAGGAGCCCCTATAAATGCATGTGGCATGTTCGGAGTCAGGGATCCACCACCAGCACAGCTGGATCCCGCACGCCAACATCTGCCTGGCCCCTCCGCAGCCGGTTGGGCCACCAGGAGCTGTTTCCCTGTTGAGCCTCCCCTGTGAACCTCTCGGCTGTGTCTGAGCAGGGCACACAGCGGAGGGACACAGCCTCACCTCTGGCGTGGCTGTCTGAGGGCTCTGTGCGATCCAGAGTCCTCTAAACCCCCGCATCCCAGGTTGTTTATCTGTGCTGGCTGGGGGAGTGTGGCAGGAGGCTTTGCATTCCCTGTGGACCAAAGCAGATAATCACAGGAATGCAAATCTGGGTCAGCGATACCCTCCTGGCTGAGAAACCTGTCAGAAAATGGAATTGTGATGGGTTTCTTTCAATATTAATTGAGTATTTGCAAAAGTCTCCAAGCTATACTCCTGGAGCGGTTACTTTGCTGCCCCGTGAGCAGAGCTCGTCACCTCCCCAGCAGTTTTAGCTTTATGGCCAATAACATCACATATATTTTGCTCCTAAAGAGGCCGAAGGCTCTTTGCTCAGGTGAACTCGTAACACTGTGCCTGCTGGGCAGAGCTGGACATGGAGGGGGTGTCTGTTCTGAGCTCTCCTCCTTTCTGAGACATTGCAGAGCTCAGTAACGATAGTGCGGAAAGTGGAGGTGACAAGACCTGAAGAAAGCCATGGAGGTCGTCTTCGGTCAGTCAGAGCAGGGCTGCTCCCTGTTCTCTAACCCCAGAGCTCGGACCAGCGCCACTAAACCCGGCAGAGCAGCTGGGGGGTCTTAACCTCTTCGTTAAGAAAATAAAACCAACCCACCCTTTATGCCTGCTGTTGGGTGGGGATAACGCTGGAGGTGATGGAAGGGAAAGGGCCCGCGGCCGGCCAGGCTGCGCTGGGATTTGCCAGCTCTGCTCCTGCCCTCGCAGCAGTTTGTGCCTCTTGGAGCCCGGACAGGCGGCACATGGGGATGGTCCCACAGTGCCCCAAGGCCTCGGTCCTGGGACAACTCATGGGATGGATGGGGTGGGAACGGAGGGTCCTTCACGTTCCTGCTTGGCCTGGGGCACATTGTCACTGCAGGACCTGTAAGCCATGGTTTAGCCTCGTTATTCCCTGCTCATCTCGCTTATATCACCACCTGTAAAACTGGCACAAGGGACAAACTGTGAGCCCTGGGTAGTGTTTACTGTGTCCTTTTAGGGGCTAATGCACAGATCAAGAAGCTGTTGAAATGCCACCCTAAATTTTATATTGAAAGTTTGGTGCTGGGAGGGCTCGTGTCCTGCTGCAACACTCCCGAGGGTCTGTAAGGCATCAGGGTTAACTGGTGGAGAATATTCCGTGCTGAGCTTCGGGAGGTGGGAACTTTTCTCAATTTCCTTTTATCCTCTGCAAAATGCCCCTCTCTCCCTTCCCCCTTTCTTCCCCCCACCCCCTTTTCTCTTTATAAAGCTGGAATTCTTCCAGACTCTGCTCTGGGCTTGCAAGAAAACTTTACTGTGTAAATTTGCTCTTTGTGTTGGAAGCCCTTTGTTTAAACAGCATTGTGAGCTTGCTGGGGAGGGATGGAAAGGGGGGGAGCCGGGAGGAAGAATTTGAAAAGCCCTGACCCCTGATGAATAAAATCCAGCACATTAACACATTCTTCAATAAATTCATGATTGCAGATAAGGTGGGAGTCCCCAGGGCCGGGCTTTTCATTAACCCCCTGCTGACTAACCCAAACAGACGCAGTGTTTTTGTGCGCGCCAGGACAAGCAGAGCCCTTTTGTGGCGGAGGGGCCGAGCGCGCACAGGGAGATCTCCTATAGGAAGCCCGGTTACAAAATGGGACTCTATTTCAGAACAAACTGCTTTGGTTCGTTTGATGAGATTACAGAAGGGAAAAGGCCTTAACAAGGGGCTTATTGAAGCTGAGGCGCTGCTCTGAATGCAGCGCGGACCAGGGCGCGCAACACGCGGTCCCAAGCAGCAGCCGTCGGCGCAGCTCGGCCGCAGCCGCGGCGCCGGGCGCGCCCAGCGCGGGCACCGTGCGGCGCGGGGCCGTGCGGGACCGGCGCTGCCCCGCGCACGGCACCGGTGCGGCGCAGCCTGGGCTGCCCCCGCCGCGGGTGCCCCGCTCCGGTCCCCGCGCTGCCGGCCCGCCGCGCCCGGGAGCCCTGCGCCTGCTTGTGCGGGCGCTGCGCCGCCCCGTCCCGGTGCGTGTGTGCGGCAGAGCCGCGCCGCAGCCGGGGCCGAGCTGCGCTGCCGCCCGCGCGGCCCCGCACGCCTCTTCGCAGCGTGCCCGGCAGCGCACGCTGGGCTGGGGAAAGGCGCTGCGGGGACGCGCGCACGGCGGCCACAGGCGCTGCGCCTCTTGCGGCGTTCTCGGCTCTGAAACCTGCGTCGCTCTTGTTTCGGAGGGGAAAAGCCGCTCGGGACGCACGCAGCCTGCTTGTGTGGAGTCCTGCTCCCCGGGGTGCCTCCCTCCCGTACCAGCAAGGCCTTCTGGGTGTTTATTACGATATTTACATTTTGAAGTGGTCTGAGGTCTGTGGCTTCTGCTCCAGTCCTTGGGCTGCCGGAGCAACTCCAGTGTCACTCATCCCGGAGGAAAGCGTTTTGGGATGAAACCCAGAAAAATGAGTTTGTATCGGGTCCCTGCTGCCTTTCCGGCTACTGCATGAGACTGCCCCTCTGCTGAGCGCCGGCCCAAGGCGAGCGAATCCTGTCCCTGGGGAATAAACCCAGGTATTCTGGGAAGGACCCGGCACAAGGACCCAGCTGTGCTCTGCTGCCCACCCCTCCAGCTGGCACATCCTGCCAGCTGCTGGATCCAGCACATCTGCACGAGGGCTGGAGGCTGCTGGCAGCCTCAGCCCTGGCACCCACTACCTTCGGCCCTTGCGGACGGAGCTGCCTTCTAACACCGTTCTTTTGGGGTGTAGTTTCATTTGCCTTCAGGAACCGCAGGTGCTCTGGCCCTGGCTGTGCTCCTGGCCCATCAGCATTGCATCTCCTCTTGGCAATGCAAGGAAACACCTCGCACGTAAAGTGGTTGAACCTTCCTAGGGAAAACAGCAAGGAGTGAGATGCCCTTCCCTGCAATCTGTGGCCTTCCCTCCCAGCAGCAGTGAGCAGACATGGCAGGGGCTGCTTTTCAGCCTGTTTTGAACTATTTTAATTTCCAAGGTTAGTAGAGATGAGTTATATTTGTAATTGAACCAAGCAATCTCACTGCATGGACCCTCCAGGTTCTCAGCTTGAGGCAGTGAGATTGGGAATTGCCCGTTTCCCTAATCCACGGCTGATTCCCGCAGCTCTGAGATCTCCCTGTGCCTGGCACAAAACCTCTGTGCAGGGTTCGGCCTGAAATAACCCTGTGGCTTGTGCCGTGTGTGAATAACCTCCTAAATGTGTTTGCCTTGTAAGCCTGATACACCTTATCAAGGCTCTTGCTCACAAGCCCTAGTGAAGGCTGCTCATTGTGTGGAGAGATTACTGCTGCTTCGATGCAGTTTAATATTCTACCATTGCTCCATCTTGTCGACAAGAAGCCCCTGGAAGACGAAAATCCTGGAGGTTTGGACACGTGGGGATGGTGGCTCCCTGTGAGCTGTTGCCCCTCCACCCTGTGCCAGGCTGAAGGCAATTCCTTCCCTCCGAACACCCCCAGAAGCCCTCTCCCGGCACTGCTGTCCCAGCAAAGGGTTTAATGGTTTGCACACGTGGCTCTGTGGGGCTGACGTGTTTGACTGGAAGGAGCAGTCGCAGCTCCTTCCCATGGAAAATCCATCTGTTCCCCTGCATTCCCTGGTGCGTGGGGTCTCGGAGCTGGGCAGGGCTGACAGCAGAGTGGGTATTATTTGCCGTGCACCCTGCTCAGCTGAGTGATGCTGTGCACACTGGAGGTGGTGAGGAGGGGTTGCTCAGGCATGTTCCCCCCTTCCTTTTCCTTCACTTACTATTTGAGACTTTGCTTTGTAAGGAAAGGCCATTTTCCACATGTGGGGCTATGTTATTTATTCTCCTCGCTGTGCTCATGCTCTGAGGACTGCGGAGCCCCTGGGGAAAGCGCTGAGGGCTGGGCTGGGGGCCGGGGCTCCGCACCGGGGGCTGCAGGAAGCGTCGTTTCAGAGGGGATGTCTGGGGCTTAATCTGAAGGCAGGGCTTTGAGTTCCTTGTCCCCTAGGATACTTTCAGGCACTGGTAACCCTCCAGCAGAGGATGCTTGTGGGGCAGTGGGAGCATTCCTGCCGCAGGAACGTTGCCCATCCTGCTTGGCTCATCCCGGCAGGATCTTAGTTTCGGGTCATCCTCCCTCATGGACCAGCGGCGGGTGCTGGTGCCGGCAGCCCATGGTGTGGGCTGGGGTGCTGTTGCTCTCCATCCTGAGCAGGCTGTAGCTGAACAGTCGTTAACTGATGGTAACTGGCCTGGCTGGGTGGGAGGTCTGCCCGGCCCATCCGCTGTGCCTGCAGCAGGTCTGACGTGTGTGCCTGGCGCATCCCAGGGCAGAGCATCCCGCACAGTCACACATGGCCAGGGGACAGCACAGGCAGCTGCTGACCTGACAGTGACGGCGTTTTTATCTCCATTTCAGCTGTTAAGAAGTATCCCTTTTTCCGTGATTTATGGTGCGAGATGAGGCCGGGAGGCCCCCGTGGTCCTGCTCGGCTCACAGGGAGAGATCCCAGTGGGACCCGGCGGGGCAGTTACAGCCGGTAACGGGGCTGGCTCCGCCTCCCAGCACTTTAAAGGCTGTTTGTGTTTGATGGGCTGATGCGTATCAAATGCAATCCAGCTTCCCACTGTCGGCTCTGTCAGCCCCCTGATGTTGGCCTTTGACAGATAAAGCCCCCCACCCCCCCGAATTTCTGATTTCACACTGATGCACAAACATTCCTTGGCAATTTGAGCCCATTGTATTAAAGTAGTTAAATTCCTTAAGCATGTGCCTCTGAGAACACGGTGGTGATGCTCATTACAGAAATATCAGTGTGGTGGCAGCGCTGGCTCTCCGGCCATGTCCGGACATCTGAAGCAGTGATGGTCCCATTGGACTTTGAGCCATTGGGAAAGCTCCCGCAGGCTGCCAAGGTGCTCACACCATTGGGGCACAGAACTGGGGACGCTGCTGCATGTACTGGGAACACAC
This sequence comes from Lathamus discolor, assembly GCF_037157495.1. Lineage (NCBI taxonomy): Eukaryota > Metazoa > Chordata > Aves > Psittaciformes > Psittacidae > Lathamus > Lathamus discolor. The sequence continues at coordinate 14,861,902 of NC_088895.1, read as the reverse complement.
CCCTGTCCTCCACTGTCCTTCTCCGTCCTTTGCTGGCTGAGCATGCTGCGACGCGCACGTCCGTGTGTTCTAGTGGGGTCCTCATCTTTCATGTGTCTGAGGAGGGACACACGCACAGCTCAAGGCGTCTGGGGTGTGGACTTGCTGCTGGGGTGTGAATGAGGAAGGGTTAAAACATGAGCCTTTCTTGAGAAGTGCCTCTGAGAAAGCACTCTGGCTGTAGCAATTTCAGCACATTGTGGGACTTGGCTGTCGGACCTGGTCTGGAAGGCTCATATCCCACCCAAGAGTGCCTACTGGGTCCAGGAGCAGCCTGGGAATCAGGAAGGAAGGTCCCAGGAAGGGAAGCAGCTTTGGCAAATGCAGGAATGTAATTGTTCTTTGCTAAGTAGGGGAGCTGGAGGGGGCACGGCTGCTGGGATCTGTTACAGTGCTGCAGCTGATCTGCTAGCCCTTGCCTCAGAAACTACCCTGTGTGATGTAGTCACTTGTGAGTTAAGATTTAGTTTCAAATGTCTTAAGTTATTATTGATGCTTGAAAAGGTTACATCTGCAACTCATTTTCTATGTCATTGACGTTCTTTTCTGACAAATAATTTCAGAAATATGCAGCAGAATGTTTTGGCCACAAGTGCTGCAGCTCACCAAGAGTGCAGACCACAGCTTTACACATTTTGGGAGAAAAAGCTTAACTCCTCGTGTGCTCTCCCAGCTCCGCCGCCTCGGCAAGGCACGAGGCTGACAGGGCACTGCTGGCCAGTCCCTGCTGCTAACGCAGTGCCTGTGGCAGGGACCTGAGGCTCGGTGGAGCAGGGGTGTGGAGCTGGCAGGGGTTGGGGCTGTGGAGGGCTGGCCACATCCCTCTTCCAGTGATTGACGCACCCAAGGGAAAACAACTGTGAGGTGACCTGTTCCAGTGACAGCCACATCTCTGGTTCTACAGACATGGCTGGAGAAGGGAATACTCTTGGGGTCCAGTCCTCTACAGGTTTGGTGACACCCAGGCGCTAAAGTGCAGGGTTAGGTGGTGTCAGGACCTGGAATTGCTTCTGGCACCAGGAAGACAACAGGCCTGAAGGACAGGATTCAGCCCCTCTGCTCCGTGTTGGCCGCTGTGTCCCAGCGCGCTGGTTGCTGTCACGGCTGCTCCGCTGCCGGGATCATGGGAGCGCTGCTGGCAGCTGCCCAGTGCAGGGAAGTGCGTCCCTGGCTTCCCAGCTGCTGTCGCAGCTGGGTAACGATTTCAGGGAGAACATAACCCAGATTGTTTGAATGAGAAAGCAGTGAGTGACCTTCGCCTTCTGGTTAATGCCCAGGTGTATGAAGGGGAAATAGGAGAGTTGCCTCCCAGGAATCACCATCAAAGCCAAGCATCATTCATGGAATTTGCTTTGGAAGGTGGAGCTTGTCTTTTTATTTACCAAGCACTGCAGATGTCCAAGATAGCATTTATATCAGATGGGAGCTTTTAAGTGCTGCTCAGGCAGGGCTGCTGACCTTCTTCTGGTCCTATTAAATGCTATGCATTTGAGATACTCTCTTCTATTATCTAAATCACCAGCCCGGCTGAGAAAGGTGGCTGCTGTAGTGAGCTGGGTGAGGTTAGATGTCATCGGAGTGTCTCTGCTTGATGTGCCTTTGCAGGCAGAGCTCAGCAGGAACTTTGCCACTGGGATGAAAGCCGTAGCTTAACCTATGGGCGGTTTGAAATAACTTCATTGTAGAGCGGTATCCAGAGTGAAGATGGGGCTCCACAGGAACGCTTCCCTTTCCCCAGCTTGCCTTTGTTGTTGCTACTTTGGTGAATATTAAGAGGGGTTGCTGACCCTTGCAAGCCCGCGACCTCTGTATCTGAAAGGCTGGTGGAGAAGAACCTTCCTTCTTCTCAGCCCCGCTGGGCCAGCCCTTCCCCAGCACTCTCCTTTCTTTGCCAGCGTGACACTATGGAAATGCAGGCTATGGAAATGCACCTTCAGAGCTGCCACCCTTGGAGATTTGGTGCTCTCCCACCGTGTGCGGCGACTGCTCTGCTTTGCATCCCTCAGGCAGGGTCATGCCTCCTCCGGGGAGGGCTCAGCAGGCAGCCTGGCTGCATCCTGCGAGCAAGACCCGGTGGATCATGTGGCTGATAAGAAGGTCCAAAGACTGCAGACTGATCTGGAAAGCATGTAGGAGGCACACAGCAGTGGCTGCATTGCATCTAAGGAACTGCAGTGACTCACCTGGGTGGCTTGTCCACAGCAGTGGTGCTCTGTGCCATCACACCCTCATGCGTAGGCTGCTAGTCCATTGCTTGCCATCCTAATGCCTGGTTCTTCCATTGTAAAAGAGAACACTTAGAATATCATTTGTTAGTTTTGGGAAAGGCGAAGCAGGGGACCGGATTCTGATTTTCCAATGTCTTCCTGTTTCAGGAGCTGGGTGTACATTTGGAGCTGCAGATTCTCATTTCCCTGATGCTGGGCAAGCTGCAGAGAGGGTACAACACAGCTCCCAGTCTGATTCTCATTCACTGTGCAGCTAGGCACAGCACCTCTCCTCCTGCAGATGAGGGAATTTGTTCCTTTCAGGAGCAGCCACTGAGGAGGGAATTTGATGAATTCAGTGGAAAGGTCCTGGTTCACTACACAGTGAGGATGGGTTGTGTAACTAAATCCTCAGCATCCACTGATGCCATGGAAGTTACCATAATGGCCTTGGCTGCACTGTGAGAACCAGCGAGAATAAAGCTGGATTTTTTTCCTTTGCATGGTTGGTAGCTGCTCTCACCACAACTATTTCCTGTGGGTTTGGTCGGCCCATTCCTTTAGAGTGAGCTGTGTCTAACAGGTAGAGCTAAACTTACGGCACTCATAGGTTAACCAGACAGCAGTTTGCATGAAGTCCTCTCACTGCTTGCAAGTTCTCCACAGGAATTAATTAGTCTTGGGAGCATTGCTGGTTCCTGGGGAAGCCCAACCAACGCCCTGGTCACTCAGGGAACCTGCCCGAGGTCCAGGCTCATGCCACACCGGGGCTGGCTCACGTGCACACTGCATCCCACCGCAGACACACGTGCCTGGGGACAGTGGCAGCCTCTCTGCCCACGTCAGCCCTCACAGAGCAGCATCTGGAAAAGCCACCTTCTGCCTGGAAGAGGGCCAGGGTTTATGGAAGTCAAGCACTGTTGCACATATTTGCCTTGTTCTTAATGTGTTGGCACAAGTTTTTGTCCTGTAAACGTGGGGGCCCTGTGCTGGAGGAAGTTATAATGGCAGCTGCTAACTTTCATTAATTGTGTGAAGGGCTTGCTTTCCTCTCTGAGGTTTGGCTCATGAGCAGTTGTACTCTTTATTGCACTTAATGGGACCTGAATCAACAGCAAACCCTCTGCTTTATCAGTTAATTATTTCTTTTCTTGTTTTATCAGAAGGTGCCCAGGGAGGCAAGACAGCTTTCAAATCTGGATCTCTTTTGGTTAACAGCTGACTTGAGCCCCCAGAGTCCTTTCCATGGCACTGTGAAAGCTAAGGTAAAGGTAGACGGGAGCATACTGATGGCAATCTGTCTCTTTCATCTGTGTTTTGAGTGCTTCTCTTAATGACAGTAAATATTTGTCCTTCAGCTAACAGGTGTCTCAAAAATCTCCAGCACAGTGAATTACTGTCATTTAGTTCTTGTATTTGTATTTTACACTTGTATTGTTTCCCATCTTACTTTAGTTCTCACTCTGCAGTGCTCAGAGTCTGACATTCTACTATTTTCCTTTCATGTGGAATCCTGTCTGTAGAGTGGAGGCACCTCCTGGTCCTGCGCTTGAACTGTGGCACCTTTCTGCAGGGAGGAAGACAGGTCATGAAGAATCTTCCTGCGGTCCCTGCCCCATCAGGTCTTGAGATTCTTTGAGCTTCTCTCCCTTTGGAGATCTGTGCTTTGCTGCCTAAGAACTGTCAGGGGGTGTTCCTTTTTTCCCTGTTTTGGTGAAGGTGTTCCCCAAGATGTTTTTCCCATTAATCCAGCTGTATTAGGGAGCACAGTGCAAGGCTCACACTGCTTAAGTGAATCCGAGCTTGGTGTTGGGGGCCTTGCGATGGGCAGTAATGAGATGCTGGGTGGGTCTGCAAGGAAAGCCCAACTGGCCGAGTGTGTGGGCAGCACGGGGCCCACTGCCACGCTGCGTGAATGTGCCAGCAGCTGGGAGGGGATTGGTGGTCACGGGATCTGGGAAAGTTGTGTACCTAAAATGTGGCAGCGCATCTCCCAGCGCCCGCTGTGCAGTACCCGTCCGCCCGCGGGGGTGGCTGGGGATTAACCTGAGACCCTCGGGAGTTTGTCTGAACATGACGCTGCTGGGCACGGTCCGTGTCCGGACACACTGACCATGTGAAGCCTCCTTGTGAAGCCACTGGAGCCCCGGGCTCCCGGTGCGGCTGACAATGAACCGTTCCCAGGGCTGCTCCAAAGGCAGTGCGGCGCTCGCTGTGCGCGGGCGGGCCCTGACGGGGCGCACGTGGCGCGGCCGGTGCCTTGGGGCCTCCTGCCACGGCACGACCGCAGCGCGGAGACCCCGACCCCGACCCCGACCCCGACCCCGGCCCTGGCCCCGGCCCCAGTCCCCATCCCCATCCCCATCCCCATCCCCATCCATTCCTGCCCCGCCGCTGTTCCAGGATCGTGCGGGTCCCGAGGCACCGGAGGGGGCTCCTGAGCTACCATTGGCTGCACGCTGGCCAATCCCGGCTGGCCCCGCCCCCGGCAGCTATATAAGGCCCAGCGCGGCTCTCACGTGCGCTGCTCGGCCGTTGTTCTGAGCCGCTCGCCCCGGGGAGCCCTCGCTCGGTGCCGGGCGGGAGCGCACGGACCGGGCCCGGCCAGCACCGCTGCGCTGGCGGAGGGGAGGTGAGGTGAGGGGAGGGGAAGTGAGGGGAGGGGAGGGGAGGTGAGGGGAGGGGAAGTGAGGGGAGGGGAGGGGAGGGGAGGGGAGGTGAGGGGCCGGGCCGGGCCTGCTGCGGGCCCTCAGCCCGCTCTGAGCGGGGAGCTCGGTGCCTGGTCAGGTCCCTGCGCTGAGGTGGGCCGGGGAGGGGGCGTTTGCAGGGGCTGTGGCACAGCGGAGCCGGGTGGGCAGGGCGGGTTCCGCAGGTCCTTGGGCTGCTGAGGTCACCCGCGTCCATGAGCTGCGTGCTGCTGTGAGGCTGTGCCGAGAGAAAGGGCAGGGCGTTCTGGAGCACTCCTTCCAGTTTCTAGAAGCTTCCTGCTGCTTTCTAGGCTGGGCTTCTTCCTGGCCTGCCCCTCACTCTGTGTTCCCATGACAGTTCCCATCCTTTCAGCTTCCATAAGGGTTCTCTTTCCCAGTGGTTTTCTTCCTCTGTGCTGTCAGTGAAGCATCCAGAGACACTCATCTTTTGTGGCTGGGCAGTGCTAGTGTCTCTCCTGGGACTGGTTCTGCAGTGCTTTGTCAGTCCTGGTTGCTTTGCCCCCGTTCTGGTTGGGCTCATCTTCCCAAAGTCAGGGTGAGTGATTCTCGTGTGCTCTACGAGTTTTGCGACCTGCAGCTGTAAGTAGATGAGGAAATACTGAATATTTTTCTAGTGACAGAACTATAGGTGAATTTCTGTACACTCTAGTAAAGGGAAGAGCAACCCTCTGTAGGTATTCCCAAGTGCAATGTGCTCTGCTCCAACATGTGCCTGCAGCCATCCACAGTGTAAGATGTATGGGAGATCCTCTGCCTTGGTTCAGTGTTCACCAGCCTGCAATGGTCCCTGTGGCTAAGGTGATGACAGACCGAGGTGTGAATGTCCCCATGTGTCCCATTCCCTGTGCCCAGCAGCTGCCTGTCAGGGATGCAGTGTGAGCCACATGGCAGTGCTGTCCCTTGGCCTGCTGGCAGTGCTTTGCCTGAGGCTGGTGACCACCGCTGGCCACCTTTGCTGTAGGGGACGCAACCTTTCCAGTCTGCACACAAGTGTTTTGAAGGAGAATTAAAGTGACTTGATAGATTTCTTGCTTGGATGCAACAGGAACTGCATCCTCGGTGTAAGAGGATTTGTGCTTTGCTGGTGGGCTGTGCTCAGAGTCACTGCTCATTCCCTGTGTTAAGGGTCTAAATGAGCTTTCTGGCTGTAGTAAGATCGATGTGCATGAGGGTTTGATAGAGCTTATGACAAAGAATGCCTTTTCCTACCAGAGCAAGTGATAAATTTTAGGGCTGGCCTCAGCCCCAGGCCGGAGCTGGTGAGAGCCAGGTCTGCAGCCCTGGTCCTGCATGGAGCTGTGACTGGCATGAAGCAGAGCAGGAGCAGTGCTGACCTTGGCCATGCAGCCCGTTGCCTGCCCCGGGAGTGCTGCTGCATCCCTAAAGGGCGATGAGGAGATTGCTGTGGGGATTTGCCCATTTGAGGAGTGAGGAAACCTCCCACTTTCAAATTAAACTCTTACACTTGTCTGAACATTCTAATTTTCCCAGTATTCCCAGGCTCCCTGCCTGCACTGGGTACTTATAGCGATGTTTTCTGTGGTATTTCTCTCAATGAGATAATGGAAAATGCGGCTTCTAGCTCAGGTTAGCTTTGTGCTTGTGGGAAGATCATTAATTCCGAGCTATAACCACAGCTAAGAAATATATTGCTCTTTAGACCTCTGCTTCATTGCCTGAATAGAACATGGCAGCATGCAGCCGTTCTTGCAGGGAGACTTACGGCAGAGCAGCGGAGCTGAGGTGTCAGTCCTGCGGTGCTGGGGGCTGCGGGAGCCTGGCTGGAGCCTCCATGGAGTGGGAATGGTGGTTGTGTTTCTTCTGATCAGTCCTTTTATTGGAAATAAACGGTTTCCTCGGCTGACCTCGGCTTAGTTTCTCAGTCTCCTCCCTGGCTCTGCATTACTGGTGGGACGGCCTCTGTGGGAGCTGGTGTCTGCAGGCAGACCTGGCCGTGATGCTCTGTGTGAAGGACCCAGCCTCCTCTCTGCTGGGGGAAAATCTCTCTCCTGCATGTTTGGTGTTTAATTCTGGTCATTTCTTTGTAATTTGCAGAGTAGGGGCAAGATCAATAGCGTTGCTTTGTAAATTGGTGATAGGAAACATAACTAACAGTGCTGGGGATTTAGCTAACAGCGCTGGTCAGGAATCCCAAATAACTGAATCTGTTATGTGGTTTTTGACAGGGGATTTGGCTGACTTGGTTGGGTGAAGGTGGCAAATGAGACACTTGTCACTTGTTCATGGGCAGGAATATGGATTAACCTGAAAAAAGCAAATGCGTGTGAGGTGTACGTGGGATGCTGCTGGCACAGGAAGCTGAGACCCCTTCAGAGCCTCTGGGCAAGGAGTTCACAGCCTGCAAGGAAGTACAGAGGATGTGTTATTTGTTGTGCAGGTTGTGGGTAGTGTCTAGATTTGGTGATGATCCTTGGCACAAGCAGGCGTTTCCAGGAGGCCTTCCCTTTGCCTGAGGTCTGGGTGCTGATGGCCTGGAGCCAGCCAGGAGGGTGAGTAATGAAGGTCTAGGCTGGCACCGGGTGACCTGGGGGGCTGTGATGATGTGCTGGGGGGGTGTTGCTTTCCCAGGCCCTGAGCTGCTGCCTGGCTGGTGGAAGGAAGGGGCCTTCAGGTGGTGTCCGCTTATGGATCACTGTGCAGCCCACAGCTGTGGAGATCCAGCTCCCCAGTGCTGCTGGACATGGAACATGTTTGTGGTCTGGTGTAAGGATTGCATAACGAGTTGTTCAAACTGCACTTCAACATACGGGAAAGCAGAACAAAGGGAGGGTGTTTCTGGGCTCCTTCAGCATCTCCAGGTCAGAAGCATTTGATGCCCCCATCCCTGCCGGTGGAGCTGGTGCTCTGGAGGGGTCTCCTCTGCTCCCACAGCCCTGCGGCTCCTGGCTGGGGGCTCCCCGGGCGCTGTGCTCTGACCAGGACTGGTGTTGAGGGAGTGGGTGTGCGTCTGCTCCTGTGGTCACACCAAGGAGCTCTGCCAGCCCCTTCCTTGTGTGTGCTGTGCTGAGGGGAGGGAAGGCAGAGCTGGTGGCTGCTCTTGGTGGGCTGTGGGCATGGGGAGGGAGGGGGCTGCGCCTTGCGCGGAGCCCTTCCCCGTGGCTGGGGGAGAAGGTGCTGGACTGGAGCCGCCTGAGCCCTGCTTGAGTCCTGCAGCTCAAGGGGAGTGTGGGACGGGGCCAGGGCATGTTTTACCTCCACATCTGCTCCAGAGGCGGCTCCCGCCCGGCCCCGTGGCCATCTCCTGTTGTGCCCCACAGTGTTAGTGGTGCTGCGGTGGGGCTCTGCCCATCTCACCCATTCTTTGGCTGCACAGCGGGGGACAGCGCTGGTTGCTTCCATGCTGCTGCCTGCTGGGCCTGGATGTGACATTTGGCTGGTGCTGCGAGGCCACCAGGACTGTGGAGCTCTTTCTCTGCAGCTTGTTCTCCTGGGGCACAAATTGCATCTCTTAAAAAGCACTTAATAAACTAACAATGGCTTGAAAGGAGGCAGTGAACAGAGCGACATCCCAAGCAGGCCATGAAGAGCTGGAGGAGGAGAACCTGTGAGGGGTGCAGGCTTGGAGCCGCTCACAGAAGGGTGCTGGCTTTACCTTCTCTGGGTGAGAGCTCCAGTGCCACCATCCCCTGTTATCTCTGCTCATTCTGGGTTGGTGGTGGTTAGCAGGGTGCCTGGTGCCAGCAGTTTGTAATCCCCTGGTATATCAGGAAGCAGAACCTGAGCTTCTGATTTATTTGCATGCTGCAGAGCAAAGGGAGGGAATGTGCTCGAGTGCTTCCTCTGAAGCGGGATGAGTACTTTGGGGAATAAATAATGCGGTGACACCAGAACTTATGAGCTTGTTCAGCTGCATTGATTTCATTCAAAGGGTCTCTCAGTTGTATTGATCTGGGCCTTTTGCTACCTGCAGAGCCTGGGGAGCAGGAGAGCTGGCCCCAGACACACGGCAGTGCCTGTCTGATGTTGTACCAAAGCTGCTTGGTGCTTTGCACACAGCTGCTTGGCAGCTCTGGGGTGTTTGCTCAGGTGCCTGTGTAGGGGAAGAGTCTCCCCAGAGGGTTCTGTAGTTAATCATTGCTAGCTGCCCGCCATCGGTGGAGAGCAAGAACCTCTCTGTTTCTATACTTCAGTTCCTAAATGAGCCAATGCACAAGCTAACCTAACCAAATAACAATGAAATACCCCAGATCCATCCCCACCCCAGGCCAGTCTGTTCATGAGCCTGCCCCATGCCAGAGCTCCTTGCTCTGCAGTGAGGGCAGGAGCAGGGTTCAGGGCCGTGTTCACTCCAGCTCCCCTGGCCAACCTCCTCATCCTTAACCGGGGGCTCTGCTCTTGTCTCTCAGGGGCAGACCTTGTTAAAATGAATCACGTTTGGCATATCTCCCTGTGGTGCCTCTCCAGATAAAAGTGGTCCCAGCTCGCATGCTCTATTTTTGTTTTGTTTCTGTATGTGACAATTTTCTCTATACAAAACCCTCTTTTGTCAGTTTGTAGAAGAGATTATGGGCAGACAAGAGCCTGCCTTCTTTATATCCATCTTGCACTTTCTCATGGCTCTGCAAAGGGCATTGTTCATGGCCAAGGAACAATGACATTTTTCTGTTCCCATATCTGATGTGATTAAAGGAGCTGTAGAGCAGAAGTTACACTGAAGACTATAATGAACAGAGCAGTCCTTGCTACTGGACATGAGATGCAGGGAACATTGTGGCCCCGGACTTGCTTCCTGTAAAATAAATCCCCTTTTTCCTAATCTGCAAAACCCATCTGAAATTACACCCATGATAAAGGCTGTAAGTGGGCAGAGTGCATCCCTCATGTGCTCTCCTGGCGCAGAGTGCCTTCATGTTGGGCTCAGTGTGAGAACAGGCACCCTTGCTCCCCAGGGTGCTGCAGGGCCGCAGATGGAGAGAGTGCATTTAGATCAGAAAGCCAGAGAAAGAAGCTTGCCAGCAAGGGGGCTATAGCTCTTTTAGGAAGAGCAGAGAGGAACTTGCATTTAAGGGTTTTTAGCTGAAAGGGTCCAGAGACATCTGTAAAAGAGCAGGAGGTGAGAAAGCTGGTTCTTGGTGGCTGGGCTCAGGGCTGCTTTCCTTTCCTTGGAGTCCTTAACAGCAAGAGAGTCCTGCTGGGGCTGGTGAAGAGGCTTGGAAATGGCTGGGGGTGTTTCAGCCTCCTTTCCTGAGGAGATAACCATGCTGTGTATGAGTATGCTGTGTGTTCCGGCCCTGCTCCAGGCTGCAGCCTCCTAGGGAGGAGGTGGGGGGGCCGACAGCAGGAGCCTGTGGCTGCTTCACCTTGGCAAGGTGGCTCCTCTGACCCAGGAGCCCTCACCCCATGGGAGGGGGAGCTGCCTTTGCCCTCCCTGGGCATGGAGGCCAGCCTGAGCTCTGGAGAGGAAGGATTCATTTCCCACCTCCCTAGGATTTGGCCATAGCCTTCCTTGTCTGGGGGGGGATGCTCAGCCTTCATGTCCTTTTCCTCTCTTTTCCTGCAGCTTGCATTGTCATGTACTTTGTTATTGATATGTAAAATGGCCCTTTTGTAGACTCCCAGGCACTTGTGTGCCAAAAGGGTGATGGTGTGGGGCAGGGGCAGGGTAGGGCCCTGCAGGCAGATGCTTTCAGCCCAGGTGGTGGGAGCTGGTGAGCTGTGCAGCAGTGCTCACAGCTGGACCGCCGTCCTGGTGGGGGGGGGTGCTTTCCATCCAGGTTGGTTTGGGAAGCCCTGCCCTTCTTGCCAGGCATCACCGGTGTGTGTGGTGGGGCATCTCCCCGCTGTTCTCCATTTTATTGTCCATGCACAGAGCTTTAGGATGCTGTTGGTAACTTGGACAAACACAATGTGCTAAATGCCTGGTCAGGAACCGCTCTTAGCATCTGTCCCCCACTGGCCCTGGATTTTCACCCCAGTGCTGGGGATTGTGGCAGCCTGGGGAAGGACCAGTCTGCCTGGCCTGGACAAGGAGCTTGGATCTGCTGCCATTGTGAACACGTGGGGCATAAGGGAGGCTGTTCCCAGCACAGGGCTGTGATGGGATGAGTGGGGCTTCATGAGAGCTGGCGAGTGCTGGATGAGTGTGAGGAGCAGTGACAGGCCTGTTGGTGTGGGAAGCGGGGCACACAGCAGCACCTGGGTCTACAGGCAACAGTTTTGTAAGACAGAGACAGTCTCATAGCTGTATTTCAGTTTTCAGAGCTGTGGAAGAAGGGCATCTAAGGACTTTGTGACTGGCATCCTTGCACAGAATTAGTCATCCTGGAGCTGGTGTCGGGAGGAGAAGGACATGCTTTGTATTGCAGTTGTGTTCTGCAGTGTGCTTACTGTTTGCTGTACACATTTTCTTTTCCTCTTGGTAACTTCTGTGTGGACTCTTGCACCAAAAGCAGTATTTACCAATGCACACTCTGTCTACTGCGTGGTGCTGAGATGCACCACTGGAATACTAAGTTGTCTCCATCGCAAGGCAGGGCTGATGCTTCACAACAGCATGAGCACCGCTTCTGCAGACCCTGTGGAGGAGGCCAAAGAACTGTTCAGTCCTGTTCACAAGCACTTTTGGGTCTGACCATCCATCCTGAAGGGGCCTGGGGGTCCCCTGCTGAGTGACTGAGGTTCAGGAGATGGGGTTTGTGGGTGCCCAGGAGTTGGGGTGTCAGAGGGATGTGCTTGATGTGCTGCCATGGGCCGTGCCCTCGCTGCTTCCTGCCCTCTGCCCACATTGCCATGGAGCTTGGGAACTCTACAGCTTCCAGAGGTGGGGATTTGGGTGCTCAAGTTGGCTGGATTTGGTTCCTAGCTTTCAGTGTGATTCTGGAAGTTGCTTTTGGTTGGTGGCGTTTGGGCTCATGGAGGCAGCTCCAGCAGCTCCTATGTGCAAACCAGAGGAGAAGGCCTATTAAAAACCCAAGTGTGTGGGGGCAGCTGCTGTTACCGTGCTGCTGTGGCGTGCCCAGAACAGGGGTGTCTGTCCTGGGCTCTGTGTGCTCCTGCGAGGCAAAGAGAGGTGCTGGGCAGGTCTGCAGCAGGGGGGCCACTTGGCAACGGGGCACCCTCCAGATGTGCCCACCTCTGCAATTCCCTCCAATGCCTGATGACTGCTTTGGCTGTGGCAGTGGGCAATGTTTGAGCTCCTCACTGGAAGGAGGAAAAATCCCTTTTCTTAACAAATTAATCCCTGACAAGCTCTCCACAATACACATGGTCCTATATTAGCACAGGAGGGGTTAATCCTGGGAGGGGGCTGATGTTGGCCCAGCAGCACAGTGCATAGTGTGTTAAACTGAAAGTTGTACAAGGGAGAAAAGCTTTTCTACCCTCAAGATGAGGCAGGGATCAATGAATCAAAGACATAGGTATTTCATAAAGCACGGGGCAGGAGGCAGCCCTTGGATCACTAGAAATAATGTGATATATTAGCCCTTGATTTGGTAGAGTCTGCCTTACACTAAAGAGGAGGAGGGTGTAAATTGTGATGATTTGTGTAGAGTTTCTGACATTGTCTTGGCAAACCGAAGGGCTGTCTGCACAGATAAATGCACTTGATGGCATCGTGCATGTGCATTTTTATCTGCACTTTTCTCCGAGATTAGAAGGGCCTTGGGTGGACATTAGGAGATCTGTAGAAAATGAGGCTTCTTAACAAATACAACTGGCAGTGTCTGGCATGCCGGGAATGGCGAGGACAGCACCGGAGAGCGGGGCTGCATGAGCGCCTGGAAGAGGCCCTACTGTAGCCACTTTCTCCTGCAGGGCTACCCACTGTCAACTGTAAGTTAAGCTTGTCTGTGAAACAGGGAGACCATCCTCATTCTGCGTCGCTGCGAGAGCTTCAGCTGCCTGTGAGCAGAGATAACTGAGGATGTTCATGCTCCTTTTTTGTCGATGGACCTTTTCTGCAGTAGCTGCTTAATACTTGTTCCACATACAAAAGCATGTTGCTCTTTTGTGCATTAGGAATCCTACCTACCCATAAGCTGTTAGTCATCACTGCAAAATCAGCTCCTTTATATTTAGGCTTTAAAGTCAGGGGGTTTGCTTGTGTTTTAATGCTAAATTCCAGTTTGTGGCATTGCAGGGCTCTGGTTAAGTCCTCTGTACAAATCAAGCTGTGCTGTCAGAGCCAGCCGCTAGGATGTGAAGTTTGGGGCCGAGTGTGTCTGGTGTTGCCGGAATTGAAGCTCATTGATCTGATTTTGCAGGGTAGACCAGTGGCTGAGTGACTCCTCTAAAGTATCTGCCTGTGAAAGTAAGGTCAGTGCTGGGTTGTGCAACCAGGACTGTCCTGAGTGTCCCTGGGCTGCCTGCTGGGGCTTCGCAGACCAGCACGTCCTGTGTCTACGTGGACATAGACATGAGCCCTGGGCAACAGCATTTTCCAGAGTAGAAGGACTTACTCATGCCAGTGCAGGCTTCTGACAGAGATCCTTAACTCTAATTCCTGTCTCTGGTCTTCTGCCAGCAGAGGAGCCTGCTGCTGCCTGGGAAGTGGAGTGGGGACAGGACCAGTGGCAGGTCCCAGCAACACCGGGGTGGTCCCAGCAGCACTGGGATGGTCCTGGGAAGCCTGCACTGCTGGCACAGTTAGCTGCTGCGGGTGGGTGCTGCACAGGGTGCTTTGAGCAGTTAATGCAATGTCCCTGACCATAATTCTTTTTCCTCCATTATTTCATTGGCTCTAAGTGTTCCCGCTTCATGTAACCCTGCAAAATCAACAGTTGAATTTAATATGACTGAGTAATTCATGGCACAGGTACTGACAGTGGTAATTCAGCCTCTAAATTATGATCATAAATCTCCCTGGCATGGCACTGCTGAGGGGTGAGGGCTTCATTGGGCAGAGCAGAGTCACTCAACTAATTAAACAGGGAGAGGAGCCTGTGGCTGCCTGGGCGCAGTGGGTGCATGCTGGGATTCAAGGCATGAGCCTGCTCCGGCCTCATATGGCAGCTGCTGCACCTCTCTGGTCCTCAGCAGAGGTGGTGGCCCTCCAAGCACTGCCTGTGCTGGGGTGAGAGGGAGCAGCGCAGCGCCGGCTGCTCGGGGCAGGCAGAGGCACCGGGTGGCTGTGCCTGGGTTTTGGCTGCGTGGTACCCGCTGTGCTGGTCACAATGCCCGTGGTCAGGTTTACAGGGTCAGGTTTATCAGGTTTACAGATCTGAATTTCTGTGTCAGAGGTGATTCGGTGTAATCAGAAAGTGAGTTGGGTCTCTTGGTGCTCCTTCGAGTCATAATAAAAGGAAGTCTTACGCTGTTTATAGTTTGGGATTATTAAGACAGATGCATTGCTTCCTGCTTCTGTATTACCAAAGACCAGCTTTGGCCATTGTGTCCTGCTGAGCTCACCCCTGGCTTTATGTAAATACATAGCATGAGCAGTGAACGCCCCAAGCTGTGAGCATGGGGCTGGGAGATGTGATGCCTCTTGGTGCCTGGTGTGAGAAGCAGGATGAGAGGGTGTGCAGAAGCTGTGCGGGTGCTGCATGTGTGTGGGAGCCAGGAGTGGAGACCCTGACCCTCCCCAGCTCAGAGCTGGTGCTGCTGTGGGTGCCATGGGGTGTGAGCCAAGAGGTTGGAAATGAAGGGGGTGCCCTGGGTCAGGCTTAGTGGGGGTACCCAGGACCTGCCAGGCATGCAGGGGCTCCAGTGTGCAGTGGGAAGCATGGGACGTGCTCTCCACTCCTCAGCCCTGCTGGAGGATGCTGTGTTCACCGGACCAGGGCCAGTCCTGCCCAGTCTGCAGGAGGAACCCCACTCACTGGTGGCGGCGTTGGTGCTGATGTGCATGGGGTCATTGCGCTGTGAACCCCTCCTTCCTTGGCTGAAAAGTACAGGTAGGCCCCAAGTTACTGAACCGTGGGAGGGGTTTATGAGCCAGACATGCAAGAATGGTCCAAAGTTAGAGAAAATGTATTTATTACAACACTTTTCATGGGCAAGTTATCATTTTGTCAAACTTTATTAGAGAAAGTAATTAATGGGCTGTAAAAGGTGCTAGTGCGTAGCCAGTAAAAGAGCTAGTCCTGTGCAAATTGGCAGTTCCCAGATTTATGGTTCCTTCTTTCCCCATTTATTAATATGGAGAATGCACATGAAGTGTTGTACGAATGGGCTGGTGAGCCCTGCATCCATGCGTGGGTGCCGTGCTCCTGGGGCTGGACCACAGCGAGGGGAGAAGCAGAGCGAGGGGCTGCTGGGGTGCAATGGCTCCTTCAATGGGCACCAGAGACACCCCTGTCTGCTCTGGAAGAGCAGAGATGAGGAGCATAGGGTGCAGCCTCAGTGCTGGGGGGAGCTGCGTCCTCACAAGGGGCTGAGTACCAGGGTGTTCGGGATGTGGGTGCCTGGACCCTTGGGCACAGCTGGTGCTGCGCAGCCTCCGTGCTCGGGAGGGTCTGACCTGGGGGATGTGTTGGGTCACAGCAGCTGCGGGGGGCCCGGGCCAGGCTGGTGGCCCTGGTGCTGGCCCTTCCCGAGGCCCCGGTGGCTGCGGTGCTGGGGCTGGGCAGTGGTTTCTGTTCTGGGCTCCTGGCCCGGCAGGGGCCCCTGCTTGGCCTCCCAGCCAAAGGTCCCTTTCTCCTTGGCCTGGTCTGCTCCTGGCCCAGCTCCGTGTGTGGTGTCTTGTTTTCTCCTGGGGATTATGTTAATACCATTGATTGGTTTGTTTTAAATAGCCCTGGCTGCTGGGTCATTATTACGAGATGCTGATGCATAATTTATTGATAGAAATATTGGCTGCCTGGTAGAGGGACATTGACTTCCACCTGTTAACCCTTCACCTGCCTGCGTGACCTCTCATCGTCTCTGTGGTCTCCTAACAGCCAGCTTTTGCTAGGCTGTAGAGAGGTTTTTTTACGTTCCGTGAGCTCCTTTCTCTCTTCCCCCTCTGGAAGGGGGGACCAGCAGCTCTGTGTTAGCGGCTGCCTTAACAGCCAGCAGTAAAGTGGCTGGGCTGAAAGCAAAGCACGTGTTAGTGCCCCTGACTGGCACTGCTTTATGCTGGCCTCGTGTCTCACTGCTGCACGGTGCTCCCTGTGCCTCAACTGCCTTGGTTTGGGACACTTGAGGGTTTGCTTGCAGAGATAAGCTGGGAGAAGCTTCTCCTGTTGTGAGCTTTGTCTGGAGGCAGGTGGGATGGTGCCGCTTTGCTGCAGGGAGCCGGGCCCGGCTGCTCCTGCCGTGGGGATGCTGCCAGTGCATACACGGTGGGGCTGGAGCTCTGTCTCCACTGGAGCTGGCAGTTTGCAGGGAACCCATTGGCATGGGTCAGGCTGCTGGCAGGGAGCAGAGCGCTGCGTTACGGAGCTCTTGGCTGGGCTCAGGGAGTGCCTGATGTTTAAAAGATCAGAAACATGAAACCAGAACTAGCCAGTGAAAACAAGGGATTTTGCTCAGGCTCCACAATTGCTGCCTGCTGCTCTGCTTCTGCTATTATCGCGCTTCCTACAGTGCCAGCAGCTAATCCAGGCTTCCCTCCGTGCTGGACTCCCAGCTGCAGTTTGCTGCTGAGCCTGCAGCCAGTGTGTCACTTGCTGGCAGGGCCCTTGCCCCGAGGACCTGGGATGGACGGGGTAAGGTTGGTGGAGCAGCACACCAAGGCAGCCCCTTTCCATCACCGTCCTGCACTAGCAGATCTCTGCCCCGAGCCTGGCACACTGCAGGGACAGGCTTTTGTGTCTGCAGCCCCAGCCCCAGGGCTCTCAGTCCCTGCAGATGTGGCATGCCAAAGCCAGCGTGGTAGCGGAACCACCCGAGTTCCCCAGCAGGAAACTGCGGGGCAGGGATGTGCCTGAAATCCTTGGGACTTGGTAACTTCCGCCAAGATTTCATGGCCCCCAAACCTCTCTGAATTGTGCCTTGGCTTTCAAATCAGACAGGCTGACTGTGGAGTTACTTTATATGAAGCATTTGTAAAAGAACCCCGAATCAAGATCTTCCGTTTTCTAGAAGTCTCTCTTTCCCCAGAGACACAAGTGTGTGCACTCTTGCTTTGTCTGCCGCAGGGAGCACCTACCTTCCCCAGAGAGGAGGAATAAACCTGGAGCTTGAACCCCTGGTAGCAAGGAGTGCCGTGTCTGCTGCTGTGCTGCTGGATGGAAGAGGGGTGTCCTCACCTGCCTTAGGTGATGAATCCCATGTGGTGAATGGCCCTCAGGCAGCACCATGGCTCTGGTTTGCACAGGCAGTTTTTTGGGAAACTTCTGTGGAAGTTTCTGAACCCTTTTAAGACCAAGTGCAGGCTGTGGGGTGCTGGCTCCTGCTTCATGGTCCTGCCTCCCCCTTCAGATCAGGGGTGAGCCCAAGTGCACTCCTGCTGCTGACCCTCTGATGTGGTTGAACCCCTCTGAATGGATGCTCGTGCCCTGGCAGGGACCAGGAAGCGTCTTGTGGCAAAGTGCTGTGGTTCCCTTTAGTTTGCAGAGATGAGGAACCGGGTAACTACTTTCTCTCCAGGCCATGGTCAGATGCCTTTTATCTTACATTATCCCGGTTTTCTTTGCACTGACATTTATGCAGATCCTAATTTGTGTCCCTTGCTTCTGCTGCCAGCATGACTTTTGAGTCCTGCAGGCACCTCTCCAAGCACGCCCTTCGTCTTGCCTCATCTTGTGTTGATCAATAGGCTGCTTGGGGTGTGCTGCTGTAGCCTTGCTGCTGTCAGTGCAGGCCCACCCATGCCCACCCTCTGCAATGGAAGGAAGGCAACCAGATGTTCCTCATGGGCTCAGGAGACAGGAACATGGAAACAAAGCTTGGCCAGAGTTCATGTCTCATACTGCTGGTGTGCTCTTCTGGGCCAAGGAATGCTGTTAAAGCGCAGTGTGATTGAGGGCCTTAAAGCACTATTGTGCTGGGACTTTGCTAAACCGGCCCAGAGTGATCCTCTGGTGGGTTCAGTGGGAAGCGCACGTACGTCTGCACCAGACTTTGGCTTTTGACTGGGATGTGCATGCTGATGAGGTGCAAGGGTATCACAGCACAGGTCTGAATGCTTTCAGAGCTTCCTCTGAAGACCCTCGGTGCCCTGGTGAGCCAAGAAAATACTCCAAGAAAGGCTGTTTGCAGGGTGTCTGGTGCTTCCCAGCCAGAAGAATGGAAGAAGGGTGTGAAAATAAGCAACAGTCTTTAAAAGTTATCCAGATGTACTTGCTGGCCTTCCTTTTGCGTACCCAGAACTGGTTTCTGTCTTCCTTGCGGTAGGTTCTCAAAATCTTGGA
This sequence comes from Lathamus discolor, assembly GCF_037157495.1. Lineage (NCBI taxonomy): Eukaryota > Metazoa > Chordata > Aves > Psittaciformes > Psittacidae > Lathamus > Lathamus discolor. Next base: position 14,843,707 of record NC_088895.1, on the reverse strand, counting down.
GGAAATGGATTTTTGGAGGGTGAAGGAGGGAGAAATCAATGAAGTCAGACGCTAATTTCACAACTGGAAATGTGAAATGTGTCTCATTTAAATGGCAGAGCAGCAGCCAGTCCGTTTCTCCTGGTGTGTTTCTGCCTGTGGTGATAAAGCTTTGCAGCACAGCAATGGAGCTTCAGGGAGGCCGGAGGAGGGCAGAGCACCAGCCCCGTCCCTGGGCTGGTTTTCCTGGCTGCAGCACGCTGATATCCTGGCTCCGCTCCCTGTTTATGAAGGAAAGATTTAAGTTTGTTTTGTTTTTCAGATTGTTGCCCAGGAAAGTTAATTCTAAACCCTTCCAAGGTTCTTAATTGGTAGGTTTGTCAGTGCTGGTTCAGGCTGCAGAGGGAACAGTGCTGGCTGTGGCTCTGCCGGCAGGGTTGGAGGGTGCTGGGGGTGGTCCCAGCTCTGCTGCTGGCGCTGGAAGGGTTTTGGGTGCTCCATCCTCCTGCTCCAGGGCAGGGACAGCTCTGCGACTGGTGCAGGGCGTGCAGCAGGCAGTGCTGCACCACAGACCTGTATGGCTGTGCTGGGGGGGTTGCTCCATGGTAGAGGACTGGTCTAGGTTGGGGTTTGCTGCGAACTGCTGCCTCTTCCTTTGTGTCCATGTGTTGCTTCCTTAGAGGTGGCACAGGAGGGAGCGAGCCTTGGCTCTTCATCTGTCCCCATGTAAACCTCCTAGCCAACTTTCCAGCTCCGTGTCAGGCGAGGGACTCCTTTAGCACACAGCGTTCATTCGCAGTGAAGCCTCTGGCAGCTGTTTTCCTTGGATGCGTTCCCTAGATCAAGAGTCAGCACATGCTCACCACGAGACCTATTTGGTAAACGAGCTGAGAACAGAGATAATCTTAGACTGGTTTGGTTTGCACAAGAGGGACTGACACAGGCTCAGTTCGTGTTGGAATATTGCTCTGGAGCTGAAGTCTGCTCTTAGGTTTGGTCATGCAGCTCCTGGTCAGGTAGCTGTCACATTACTAGGTGTGAGCATACCCAATCGCCTGTTGTGTGCGTGGGGATGACCCTTGTACTGTTGATGGGAAGGAGAAATGGAAGAAATTCAGTCATTTATAAAAATGGGTAAATGGATCTGTTTAATGTGTACTTGGAGACCCTTATACCTACATCTTGCTTATGTGTCCTAGAGAAACAGGCCCCTGTGCCCAGCTCTGAGAACTCTTGCTTTTTTTCCCCCAAGCCTGTCATGAAGAGGTTTGGGTGCTCTGAATGAAGTCACAGTGTAAGCGGTGCCAGGGAGTCAGTCTGTCCCCTCTCCAGTAGAGCCCCCTCCACACACAGCGGGGAGGTCTGCACTGGAATATTGCAGCTGGGCTTCTTGGGGTGATTTTACCAGTAACTGTGTCCATCGCCATCAACACACGTCTCTGCTTTACCCTACTCGCTCCTGGTGCTCTTCTGAGCCTTCCCACTACTGCTGCTCTACGTGTGTCTCACTGTGGTGGAGGTGCAGCCCAGGCTGAGCCCTGCCTGGCCCATTTGGGACTGGCCTTGGTGCAGAGCAGTGTGGTGATGCTGTCAAAGGCCCTTCTCTTCCTCACACTGCTCTGATGCAAGTTCGTTTTTGCTGGAGCTGTCTGAGCACTGAGTGCCGGTTAAATCAGGTGGGACAAATCCCTGTTATCTCCAGGAAGAGCTGAGATGATGTGAAGTGGAGGAAAGGAGAGGCTCTGCTGTGCGCCCATGGGGAGCTCAGGGTGGAGGTGCTGTGCCTGCTGTGCACCACAGAGCGCTCCTCAGGTCTTTGGCCTGTGGAAAGCTGGGAACAGTTCTAAAGCTGCCTGCAGGAGTCAAGCAGAAAATCCAGCTCCAGGAGCTGGTTTGCACAAAGGAAAGATTTGTGCTGGAATGCCCACACTGTTTGTGTGTTCAGCCACTTGGATGGGGGGGATTGGGCATCCCATCCGCACAGCCCTGTGCTGCCTGGGATTTGCAGGTGCTTAATAGCAGGAATCAAATGCTCCTGTAAGAGCAGAGATACAAGGCAGAACTGCATGCATGTTGTCCTTACCATGTGCTACTTGTATGAAAGAATAATCCATAAATCAAGATATTACAAGGTTATTTAGTGATTCTTCCAACTGTTATACATGTGTCAACAACAAATAAAAGAAGCATTTGATAGCATTAGTCCATGTGCCAGGAAATCCTCCTGGTTCCTTTTCTTACCTAAAGAAGGGGAGACCTAAGGCTATTTGGATTAGTGTGCTGTGCTGCGATGCTCCTGCACAGACAGCGCGTTCCTCCTAAGCACTGCCAAGAATTTGCTGTCACCAAGATGTGTGATGTGATTGCAGTGGAAAATACATGCAAATGTTTAGCTGCCTCTTTTTTTCTAGAGGGGAAGAGATCTTGATTAAACAGTAATTAAGAGTGTTTTGGACAACACGAGGCAGTCTCTCTCCCAGGTGCTTAATAAGTGCCAAGGCTGTTGAGTGAAGTGTTTATTTAGCATAGTAATAGGAGACAGCTATTGCCAGGCTCACCAGATCTGGAACTGTGCTGCAGGCTCTGCCCCTTTGAGGGCAATGCAGGGGCAGAAGAGCCTCCTGCCTGTCTGCTGCCTGTCTGCAGGGCTGCTGCTTCCCTGGAGTGAGGAGGGGGATGAAACTCTCCCTCCCTGGGGAAGGTGGCCCTGGCTGACTCCTCTTAGCCAGGCTCTGGCATGTCTCCCTTGCCCCCGGCTCCTCTGTAGGGCACTGTCCCCAGGCACCATCCCCACCAAGCAGGAGACCCGGGCCGCAGGCTGCTGCTGACTTGTGCTTCATGGGTCTGCCTGTGCTCCTTGCCTTGATGCTGAGATGCTGCTGGAGCAGGTCCCAGGTGGAGGTTTTCCTGCAGCACTGGGTTAAGGGTGGAGGAGGCAGCTCCTCTTGGCTGCTGGTATTTTTTTCAAAGATGCTGTTTGCATTGACAGATTTCTGGATGATGCTCTAGAAAAAAAAATAAAATCAATGTCTCAGTGACTGTAGCAGGAAGGGCAGTCGATTGGTGAAAGAGCTGCAGCAGCGGATTGGGAAATGGATTTTCTGCCCTCCAGACATTAACTTGAAATTCTTTGAAATGAGGAGAAAACAATCTGTGTCAGAAATGAAAAATTAAGGAGGTTAATGTGGTGCCTTTTCCACTTCTAATTTCTTTGAATTCCAGGATGTCCTTGGAGGCTGGTGGGAGAGCTCCACTGCTGCATTCCCGAGCCCTGCCTGCTCCCGCTGCCCCCAGTGTCATTGCAGTGGGGTGCCCTGGAGGGTGGCTGTGCTCACAGTTGTGCAAGCCCAGGGCTGTGGGGTGTGTGGGAGCAGACAGGAGGACACGTTTTGGGTGAGCTGGCTCCGGGTGTTGCAATAGCTGAGTCTTTGGAGATCAGCTGCTTGGCCGGGGTCCTTTGCTCAACAGTATTCATGAGCAAGAGCTGAGAGTCTGAAGGGGAAGCAGTGTGAGTGCTTGGGCAGAGAGGTTTCCCATGCTGACACCCTCCCTGGCTTTCCATAACGACACATGTTGGTGCGCACGAACACACACATGTGCGCACAAACACACACATGTGCGCACAAACACACACATGTGCGCACAAACACACACATGTGCGCACAAACACACATGTGCACTCGGGTACCTGCGTGGGTGCAGGCGGCTCCTCTGCTCTGGCCCAGTGCCGTGCCCTGCTCCTGGTCAGGGCTCCTGCCGGGGACAGCCGAGCAGGAGGCTTCAGGCCATTGTTCTGCTTTGGGTAATTGTCTGCACTTCAGCCTTTCCAAACAAAATGCCTCTTTCTTTCCTGTGGGGACCACTTTTCCCAGTCCCTTGGGTGGTCTTTTTATGCAGGTTTTTATCCATTCTGTGGTAGGCTATAGGCAGCTCTCCAGAGAGCCAGGAAAAGCTCTGCTTGCTTTACCCTGTTGCAGAGGGGAAAAATGAACTCCCAGAGTCTTGGGTTTGGGAAATTAAAACCCAAGATGGAATGAAAAAGGAATGTAAATAACAGGAGCTTTTCATCCCCACTGAGCTGTGGAGGGTTGATTCTTCCATGCCCTTGGAGCTGGTCTGTCTGAGCCCACTTCTCCCCCGCTGCAGCAGCCCGCTGGGGCTGGGTGGATGCAGATGTGCTGTCCCTGCAGGACGAGCACCCTGCCCCAGCCTCGCCAGTGCTGCTGCCACCGCCACTGGAGGCACTTTCAGCTTCCAGAGCTGCTTGCAGATGCTCCTCTCACAGCCCCTCCAGAGCCACAGGCTGAGAAGCTCGCGGCCCCTGCCTCGGCAAGGGGAGCAGAGAGCCTGCCTGGGGAGCATGGCCTCTTGCTGGCTGTGCATTATCTGCTGGCACATGAGGCCTGTGGACCCCAGTGCTGATCATGGGGAAGACCTGGAGGTCCTGTCCTGCCCCACCAGTGCCTTTCTCAGCCCCAGGCTGGTCTAGCTGGTGAGTGACCAGCCAGGACTGGGAGGGAACGCTGGCATCTTCCTTGGGTAGTGGCTGGGGTCAATATCTATCAGAGGAGGAGAACGGGCTTCTGTGTGAGGAAGGCTAGAAGAGCAGGTCTGTCCAGCTGGGAAGAGGATGGTGTTTTGGTCCTGGGGGTGCTAGCCAGCTGTGGATAGTTGTGTATGGAAGGCAAAGGTTCATTAGAAGTAAAGGTTCATTAATTGCTTTGTTACAGTGCGAGAGCTAGGGGCATGTAATGGAGTTAACCAGCAGTTCAGAAACTGAAGTACCTTTTTATCATGGTGCTAACTATGTTACTGAAGTTAATGGTTATGGATTGTTGTAGAAGCCGAAGCAGAAATGGATCCAGAAGGGAAACGGGTGAGTTCATGGGACAAAAGTCTATTTGTTGTTGCTGGTGGTGATGGTTTGACACATGGTTTGGCTCACTCAATCCCTCAACGGGTGATCATGAGGCAGGAGGGTGTTATCCCATCCCAGTGGAAGGAGCAGTATCTGGGTCTGGTTTCTTGGGTTTTTTTCCCTAGTGATGAGGCTGGGCCATGGTTGGGGCAGACCCTGGCTCACAGCCCTCCATCGGCTGCAGGGCAGAGGCTCTGGCACAGGAGCATGGCCAGGCCAGGGCAGGCAGGGACTCACTTAGAGCAGTTCTCTTCCCCCTCCACCTGAGCTGAGCTGTGGGGTGTAAGCTAGGGCAGGATTTGGCACATTAAGTTTATTATATGGATCTAATTAAGAGAAGACCTGTGTTTCCTCAACTTCACTGTCGTTATTTATTCCATTAACTGGAAGGCAGAGACAGTGGCCACTTCGCTTGTTCCCATCTGCATGAAAGTTTATCATTCGATTCATTTCTCTTTAGCTTTGCAGAATTGAAGAGGGAAATCACTGAAGTTAACAGTGAGGTAGCAGGGAACAGCGAAGGACATATGGGTATGTAAGGGAAGCAGATGGCCTATCTGAATAAACCACATCATATAAGTTTATGAGTCAGGCAGGTGCTCTTTCCTGCTGTTTTATAGTGATGTCTTAAGGATTTCCCTTTTGATATACGAGGGCAAATCGTCAGCCGAGCCCTTCTCTATCAGAGGCTAATCCAAAAGTAAATCACTCTAAAGCAGCAGGAGAGAGGTCTTGCAAGGCACCCACTATAGAGATATTCTTTTGTTATAAATCATTGGAGTCATGTTCTTAAGAGATTATGCTGGAAAAAGCAAACAATATAAAAAGGTCAAATACAAATAGTAAAAATGAAATAGTTTGTTGCCTCCTCCTGTCTACTCACTGAGGAGAGGCCACCCGGCCCCGGAGAGGAGATGGCTCCTCGGTCCCACTGGCACGTGGCTGGAGGTGGGGATGGAGCTGCTTGGCTTGTGCTGGGTGGGAAGGAGCTGGGCATGGAGGTGAGACCCGCACCCAGCTGCTGGTGGGTGTCTGCCCGGGGTTCGGCTGCCCCAGCACCCGTGCTCCGCCTGTCCCTCTGGACACTGCAGGATCTGCTCCTCGGTGCCCATGGGAGCCCCCCTGGGCCGTACCCCTCTGGCTGCCTGCACCCCGGGCTGTGGGGTGCACAGGGGGGAGCAGCTGCTCACACGGGCAGGCATCGCGCTGGTGGCTTTGCTGCTGGGCCTGTGTCCGCTTTGGCTGGGAGTGTGCAGGGTGTGTATGGGGCAGAGCAGGGGTATGTGTGTGGCCCCCTCCCTGCTGGGGCAGGAGCCAGGGGAGAGGTTATGCCCACACATATCTCTGCTTTGAGCCCGGTTGGTGGGTGATGCCTCCTCTCATCACTGCTTGTTCTGCTGCTGGGGAAGACCCTTTCACCACAACACTGCTCCATGATCAGCCTACACATTAAAGTGCTTTGCTGCAGCTCCTGGTGTAATAGCAAAACTTTAGGGAAATGTAAGTGAAAGAACACGCGTGCTGCTGGCCCTCCATATGGATGTGCTGTCTGAGAGCTGGTGGTGATGTCAGCTCAGAACACATCCTGCTGTGCAATGCACAGGGCTTCATTTTGCAGGAGAGATTTATTCCTGTGCTTTACTACAACCTGAGACTCTGCCTCATCAGGTAGGAAGCGCAAGTCCAGGCCTGGGTTCTCCTGTTGGGAAGGTGCAATCGCTTGGTCGTGCTGTTGAGCAGCTATGCCAGATCCTTCTCCTAATCTCAAAATGTAATTAATAACGTGAGTAAACCCACCATAGGTGCTGCTGGGGGCTCTGACACACTTTGGCTCTTTAACATGACATCTCCACATGGGCAGCCTGGAGCTCCGTCTGGCGGAGCGGTGGGTACCGCGTGCTTGCTGCCGCTCCGACAGGTAAAGCACCACTTGGCAGCCCACAGGCCAAGGCAATCCCTTTCCTGTGGTATTCCTGCTTTCCCAGCCCTCTGGAAGAGAGTGAGCTTAATTACAGTGAGGGCCTGGGCTCTGCTGGGGCACAAGTGTCCCAGCCCATGGCAGGCTGGTGGGCAGATGGGGCAGCTCCATGGGCTGGGGGCTCCTCTGCAGGTCACGCTGGACAATCTAGTGGCTGCTGCCACCTTCTCCTGCTCCGTCACATCAGATCAGTAGCAGCATCTCTGTTGCCAGATCACGAGCATGTGCCTCCCCACAATTATACTTAGGCAGTTGGCTGTCCCTGACACAGGCTCGGATTAGGAGTCCCCGTGCTGACACGCTGACAGGTCGGCCTTGTTCCGTGTCCAGTTGAGTGTGTGATTTGTCAGTGCACGAGCGCAGCGGCTCCTGCTGCTCCTGCCTGTGCTGCCCAGTGCCAGGCTGGGCACGTGCCCTGCAGCCCTGCAAAGTGGGTCAGTCGTGCAGCAGGGCTCATCCAGCCGGAGGCAGGGCTCTGTGGGGCTGGGGAGAGCTGCTGGGTCTGCAGAGCCGCTGAGGGCAGGGAGCCGCTTCCCTGGGTGCTGCCGCATCCCCCTGCTGCGCTTGGGTGTCCCTGGCTCTCAGCCCCAGTGGTGGGCACAGCAGGTAGTGCTGGGAGGACTTGCGGTCTTCCCTTAACCCACCAAACGTTTTTCTGCCATCCATGCACCTTCCAGCTCCAGCAGGTAAAGCTGTGTTTAACAGCATCAGTGTCCACCACTGTGCATCTCCAGCTGACTGGCAGAGCAGCTCCAGCAGCCAGTGCACTGACTGCACCCAGCTCCTTGCAGGAAAACCACTGTAACAGTCTCTTGCAATCCAGAGAAACAAGAAGGTCAAATTCAGGTTGCAGAGGCTTTCCTGACTTCTGAATGCTGGATTGGAAACATAGAAATAATGCCCTTTTAACATCGTACTTAATGTGTAATACAGTTTTACGAGTCTATGGGAGCAAAAGTGGTCCCCGTGCTGAGTTTAACATTTATAACTTGAAAACTGATGAACTGATTCACTTTGAATTCAGCTTCACTTTAGAGCACTCACTGCTCTGCAGCCTTGGCCAGCTCTGTGGAGACGCTGGATGCTCAGAGCCCTTGGAGCTCTGAGGATGGTGGCAATGCAGCTGCAGGCGGGTGTGGAGCGGAGGTGGTTGTAACTCTGCTGCTTTGACTTGAGCTACGTTTTACTGCATGTTCAGTGCAGGAACTGTCTAATAGTGATATAAACCAAACTCCTGTTTCCAGAATGATCCAAGGCCAAAGCTCTTTTATCCTGAGCACCCCATGGAAGCAGAGGAACCTCTCCTGTAATGCTGTGTTTTCCTTTTAAGAGAAACAAAGCCAACAGCCCTCCTAGGAACTGAGATGTGGAAGGTCAGGTTAATGAAGTGAGACTGCACTGCTAAGTGTTGAAGTTAAAATATGCAAAACTTAACCTCAGGTGCACAACTCTGACTCTGCCCCCTTGTGCATATTCATTAAAATACAGTCTCTAATTACATGTCTGTAATGTCCAAGTGCAGAAGTGGATTCTGTGCTGCCAGGTGGGTTATCAGGGTGAGGCTGCTGCAGTGTGAGCTCTGCCACATCAGACACGTGTGGCCTTGCTGCGCAGCCACAGGTTAGGTCTGACTCCTGTCCCCGTGCTGGTACACAGTGATGGAGGTGCACTTGCATCTGTCCCATTCCCATGGGCATTTACTTTTAAGGTCTGTCTTTTCTGACTTTTGGTGCTGTTACAAACGTGGAGTGGCTGGGCTGAAGGCAGTGGGCACCCAGAGTGAGCTGGTGGGGAGACTGGGTGCGGGCAGCAGACAGACTGTGGTGAGCCTCAGCCCCGCTCCAGAGGGACGAGGAAACTCCAGCACTTCAGTTCTCATCCTGTGTTTGCCCACAGATCTGAGCAACGAGGCACAAAGGGCTCTGTTGAGCTGAGCTGTTGTCCCTTGTTGTGTGTGCCATTAGCATGCAGCAGTGTGTTCTCAGCTGGACTTTCTTACCCTTGGAAAATGGGTTTAGAGGGGTTTTTAAAAGGTTTTGTTGCTGCTGTTCAAAATATCCCTCTCTGATTAGAAATAGCACATAAGACAAATGGAAGGAAACAGCTTTGGTGATGTCCTAGAAACATCAGAATTATATTGGCTTTTTCATTGCTGATTTTCCACCTGTGCTCTCCATGCGATGTCTTTGCACTAAAAGGATCCCTGTTCACATACAGTGCCGGCACTAAGCTTACATGCTGCCTAATCCACTTTAAAGCCAGTTAAAGTGTATGGTATCGTGGAGGTGCCTTTGCTCTTCTGTTTAGAGCTCAGGTGAGCTCTTTGCCCTGCCTAGTATCTCCTTGCAGGGCTGAATTCTATTCAAATCCATATGGCGTTTTGAAAGCATTCCTCTGGTTGCTGCTGGAGGCTGGTGAGGTCTTGTACCTCTTCACCACTGCCACAAGTGGAGTGCTTATCTGTGCAAGGCAAGATAGGGACCCAGTAGACCATCACGATGTTGCCCATAAGTGTGAAGCACTGTTGGTCAGGGATGGCTGGGATTTATCCTGATGCCTCCCTCAGATGTGTCTTTAAAGGGCTGATGAAGCTCCAGAAGCTTCTTGTGCAAGTAAAACGTGAAACAACCGCAGTGAAGAGGTTTTTCCTTAAGCTCAGATGTTGAGTCTTCCTGCTATGTGGAGAGTCATTCTGAAAATCAGCAAAGGAACATCTGTTGTGTGTGACTTTGTGCTGGTGGTCTTCTTCCTGCTCTAAAGCCCAAGGAAGGGCTGATGAGATGTTGCTGAGAACAGACTGCTGTGAGGGATCTCCTGCTTCTCCAGCCTGACTGGGACCAGCAGTAAAAGTGTTAAGGGTGCTGGCATTTTGGTATTAGGGGTGGGGCCTTTTCCTGATTAACTTCAAGCCAGGTGTTAATTAATGCCAGTTGTATGGGCTCCAAGGAGAGAGAGGAGTTACTCATTCCTGAGCACAGCTTCTAGCTGAGTGTAGTTGGGAGGAAACCTGTCAGACATGAACATCAGCTCCTCACTGAGGACAGAGCAGCTCTGGGCTCTTCTGGGGCTGCCAGATTGGTGTCCAGCATCAGCTTACACCAGCGTGCCTCTGAGCCCGTGTGTGATGCAGGACTGCTTTAACACTTGGATAGTGCAGCACAAGGTGGTAGTACCCAGAAGCGGTGCCCACTCCTGCTGAGGTACAGTGACACTCCACCAATGGAGATGTTTGCTTTGAAGTGCAGTGATAAAATGTCTAGAAAACAGTGTAAAATGCCCTGTTTTCCTCTTCCTCCTGCTTTAGTATTTTGGAACCCTTCTCAAGATGTGTTGTTCCTGCTGTGGGCTCTTTGGCACACAGCCCTTTGTACACGGAACGTCTCAACAGCGTCCTGTCAGGGTGCTTGGATTCCTCTGAAGAGGACCTGCCCAGTGCCTGGTGGTGAGCTTCGAGGAGCTGCCTTCAGCTTGGGCTTGGGGCAGGAGGAGGTTGGATGGAGCACGCGTTTTCTTCCAAGGTGACAGTGCAAACAAAACCCTCCTAGGAAAGAGTTAATATCCGTCTGTCCTGATGGAGTGAAGGCGAGCAATGATATTTTATATCATTTTGATATCCGGTCTAAATTAGGCCCGAGGGAAAGTCTGTGGCCTATTTAACCCAGCATCTGTCAGTTATCATTATTTTCAGCCAACTTTAGTAGTTTCAAGAACAAAATTTATATCTGGGGGGAGGAGAGGGAAAGAGGCCAGCAGGAGCTGGATTTGGCTACCCCAGCTTTTGTTGGGAGCCTTTGCAGTGGCCTTTTGGGAGATGGTACTTGGGATAAGACACAAGTTAGTTGGCACAGCACTGTGGGTGAAACTGGCTGTACGGACATGGGCAGAGCTGTGTGGAGGGTGGCACAAGGAAGCTGAAGGGAGGATGTTAGTGAGGTTCTCAAGGATTAGTCGGGTCTCGGTGGCAGCGTTGGGTTAATTGTCTTGCAAGAAAAACTGGAACTGGATTATGAAACTTGGTGATACTGTAACCTTGGAAAGCGTTCTGAGCACGTGTGGATGGGCATCCTGCTGAGCAGGCTGCAGGGCACAGCAGGGGCTGGGCTTGGTACACGGCCTTGCTGGGGGTGCTGCTGCCATGGCTGAGCACATGGGATCAGGGGCTGGTTTCACTGGCTGATGGCAGAGTGAGGGCTTGAGAGCTGCTGGTGGGATGCAGCTGTGAAAGAGGCAGATCTCGTGGTGCTGGGAGCTTTCAGCAGAGCTGTTGCTGTGCCCACCAGGCGGGAGAGCCTCCCTGGGCAGGCTCAGCCTCACTGCATCCCTGCACAGGCAGCAGCGGCTGGAGCGGAGCAGAGCCCAGGGCGAGGCCCCGGCATGTGCCAGGACCTGCCCTAATTACCTGAGCTTGGCCTTGGTGGTTCCCAGGAGCAGGCGCGTCGCTGCGGTGCTGCTGCGGCTGCGCAGGCATTAAGCAGTGCAGTGTGTAGCACATGGGAACGGGGACTCCGTCCTGCCTGTGTGGGCACCGCTGGCTGCAGTCAGGCAGCTGAGCAATTCTACCTGCTGTCATCTGAAACCAAGCAGAAACTCCCAACTCCTGATGACTGACTAATGCAATTGCCCTTTTATTTCCTGGTACTTCCTAGAGAAGCAGAGGGACTCTGAAGCCTGCTCTGTCATAAATCCTTGCTCAGGTGCAGAAAACAGAAACGTTAGCAGCTGGGGAGAAACTCAAACCTCCTCCTTGCCAGCAGCCTTCTCTATGTGCTGTCTGCTGGAGGCATTGGGATGTATTGGGTGGATTTAGTTGAAACAGAGACCAGAACTTCACACCTGCTGTATGGCAGGAGCTCTGAATTGCTGGTGACCGCAGTGCTGCCGCTGTCACCGAGCTGAAACTCAGGGTGTGTGAAACTGCTGCTTGTGCCTCCAGCCGATCTCTGATGAAACCTGCCTCATATTCTCTAGGAATTAGCACGTTCTTGTAGTCCAACAAGGAGGAGCTTCCTGGTCTTGTGATTCGGGGTCACAGCAGCCTCTTCCCAGCGCCTGGTGGAAGAGCTGCTTCTCTCGCCCCGTGGGGCCGTGCTGGGCTGGCTCCCCTGGGGAGGTGTGGAAGGTGCTCTCGGGTGGGTTTGCTGTCCCAGCACGCGGGGTTTCGAGGTGTGCCCGTCCTGTCCTTACGCAACGCGCTGGAGCGGGCGTTGTGTAATGTGGTTGTGTAAGCAGGCACGGGCTGGTGCCGGGGTTTCGGCACCCAGCCATGCTCTGTGCCATGCTCTGCATCGTGCTCCTTGTGTTTCCACTGCAGCCTGAAGGGGATCCGTCCTGGAACTGCTCATCTGCTTTCCTGGCATTGTCGCAGGGGCTACCTGAGCTCTTTCTCAGAACTCGTTGTTTGGGGAAGGGTTGTTTAAAGACATCCCTTGGCTATGGGTGGTTGGCACACGTGGCTGGCCCCTGCTCCTGCGTTTAGCAGCACCTTTTCTGGTAGATGTGGTGGGGGCCGGGGCTGTCTCTGCAGGATGTGAAGCTGCTCCTGTGCCTGGACACTAATGAGGGCGGCTTTGCTCTTACCTTGCTCTCTGCCCTCCTGTTTCCAGCTGACATTAATGGGTACTGCGCTACCTGTTACAAAGCTGTCTTGCAGAGGGAATGCCAGGTCTTCCCTGGCACCAGCTCCTCAAAGGGGTGCTTGAAATGAGCTCACAGGGGAAACTGAGCTTCCCCCGCCTGCGATGGCGCTGCGGTGACAGTGCCGTGTGTGGAACATGGTGGCGCGGCTCTGGATGTCAGCGCATTGTTCCTGGCGAGACACGTGTCACCTTGCATTAGCTCTGGCCGGCAGCTACCAGTGGGAAAACGTTTCTGCGAGTTCCTCGGCTGCCGCCGCTCCCGCAGGGCAGTTGTGCCTCTCGGGCAGCAGCAAACTGCAGCCAGCGCCGGGGCCATCTGGTGCTGCGTACGTGGAGTCACCAGGGTTGTGTCCGAAGGCAAGCGCGCTCCTGGAGGAAGTGGCTGATGAGAAGGCAAAGCTCGGTTTTATTTCCTGGTAACCCGTGCTAGGGAGCGGAGATGCGGTGGTTTGGTGAAATGCACCGTGCCCAGACTGAGGGCAGCAGAGGAATCCTTGTTGCTGCCTGCAGGCTTTGGAGATCAGAGCTGGAAGGGTGCCGGGTGCTTCATGAGCATTTGGAGCAGGGCAGAGCAGTTCGTCTCTGGGGAGTTCAAGTAGCCCCTTGTGCAGCCGTGCAGAGGTGTGAGCGTGGAGCTGGAGCAGGGCTCCCGTGGAGGCAAGATGAGACATGGTGGGAGGACATCGGCTTGTTCACATGGAGGGCTCAGCCGTGTGCTCTGAGCAGCTTTTGGTGCTGCCCTGTGTGATCCTGCTCTGTGGGGTGGGCTCCAGCGCTGAGCCTGGGCTGGCTCCAGCCCTGCCTGGCTCTCCTGTGGCGGGTGAGCTGCTGCCTGCTCTCATTATTTTGTTACTCCAGCATCAGCTTTTCTGAGCCTCTCCCTCTTTATTTTCTTCCCGAGTCAGGAAGGTGAGGAGGTCAGATGCTAATGCAGTATTTCTTCCCTTTCGTGAAACGTACCTAGCAGATGAGGAGTGTCAACACCGATTTGTTTTTCAAGTGTTTCTGCAGGATTATTTTCTTGTTAAAAGTGACAAGGAGGTGCAGAACTGTCGGCCTTTAGCCAGAGATGTCATCTTGTCTTTGCATAGGTGAACAGGCATGAGATGACAGAGCACTTTTTTGTGGGAAAGATGAAAAGTTGATCCCAATTTACTCATTTCCTTAAAAACCAAACAGGAGAACATGCCCCTTGTCTGTTTCTGGTCCTCAGTAATAAGAGCCTGGAAGAGAGGAAGCACCTGTAAGGCCACAGTGCAGGGTAGTTCCCTAATGTGAATCTTTGCAGAACCACTGTCAGTATCGAAGTGGATGTTTCAAGCATCTTGAACCTTTCCAGGTTTCTTTGCGTCCTTTGACAGCAAATTCTGACGCTGGTCTCGGCACAGGAGAGGTGCTGCTCTGCTGTAGCTGGCAGTATGGACCACACAGGGAAGCCCTTCTGGGCCCTAGCTGTGCTCTCAGGACATGCTCAGGAAGATGCCTTACGCTGGGACCCTGCGGGTGGCTGTGGTGGTCTGTGCCATCCCTGTGCAGCTCCAGGGAGGTGCTCATCAGAAGCTCAACACATGGCTTTCTGCAAGCCCAAGCTGTAGCCCCTGGCCTGGGCCAGGGTTGAGGAGCAGGGAAGAGGTGGCAGTGGGCTGGGGTGTGATCCTGTCCCTGGCCACCCTGGCTATCTGCTGCCCTTCATTCAGCATGCTGCGCACATCCTGGCACAGGGAGATGAGGAGACGCTGAGCACTGCACCAGGGCCTCGGAGCTGATGTTCTCTGGCAGTTACGGAGACTAATGAATGCTTGCCACTTGATGTAATGGTTATGGGCTCTGCTGCTCCGTTAACCCCCCTCCCCTCTGCCTCCGCACAGCCCCCAGTGACCCTCCTGGAGAGGCAGCGTTGCTGATGAACGTTGTTGACTGGAGCTGGGGTCCTGGGGGTGTCTTTGGCTGTGGCACACGGAGCTGAGCTTGGCTGGTGCAGCACACGGTGGGCCCAGCTCCGGGGCTGGGGCTTGTCTGGGTCAGCAGAGGTGGATTGGAGAACCCGGGAGTGCTGGAGATAGGATTGGATGTGCGAGGGTTTGTACCCTTGAGGCTGCTTATGCACGGCTCTGGGCTGCTGTCTGGGGGGAGTTTCTGCTGCTGTTTTGGTGTGGTTTTTGGTCCGGGTTTGTGGCCGCAGCCCAGGCAGGACATGGCTATGCCGGCTCTACCTTGGAGCTCCCCTTTGCCCCGTGCTGTTTCCAAGCATGCTCTGGAGCAGTCAGGTGTGGTGGGTAGAGCCAGGCACTGAGTGCAGCAAGGCTGGAGCTTGTGCTGTCTGGACACGGGTGCCCTGCGGACTCGGGGGGCAGTGCTGGAGCGTGTTTCTCAACTAATTCTTCTTTTCCCGTGGGCTGGCAGGTTTGTTTTGCCTCCATTTAGTCAAAGCAAGGAAAAGAAGCTCAGTTTTCAGAAGCTTTCCACAGCGATGCTTCTGAACACAGTCTGTATTTTTTCCTATGGCAAAGCAGTGCCAGGGACCTGCAACCACATCTTATTTTTTTTTAGTAGGACGATGAAAATAACCTCATGTGGCAGAGCTGGGTGCTCCCAGGCACAGCAGCGTTGGGTGGGTCCGGGGTATCAGTGCTTGGGGAGAACTTCATCGCCTCTAATTTCTCTTCTCTTCAGAACCAGAGCTCGGTCGGGCTGCGGCCGGTGCGAGCGGAGCAGCTCTTCCAAACCCCGACTGCTTTGTGCTCTTATACTGACTCTGAAAGCAGTGGCCGATGGGCAGAAAGCTCCCCTGTTCGTTCCCAGCCCGTGTGATGTGTGAGCAGGCAGGATTGCTTCCCATCAGTCGTTGCTGCCTCCCTGTGCAGAGCGCGCGGTTCAGGACAGCCTCACCAAAGCGCTTCAGCAGCGCGCCTGTTCCTTCATGCTGGTAATAAACAATTTCCTTACATGTAAAAGATGAAGCAAAGGTGGTTTTTGGAAGAGGGCCAGCTTGAAGCTGGAGTGGAATTCATTTCCCAAAGCCTTTTACTTAAAAGTGTGCTCATAATCTAACAATTTAGCTTTTCATAGAGAAAACAACCCTGGAAAAACAAGCAAACTGGAGACAACACATGAATGGTCCCTGTAGGGAGATGTCAGACAGCGAGAGCAGACAGTGCTGGGGAAGGGGGTGAATCAGTGTATTCTTTTGTCATCACTCCAAGTCCAGAAATTCAGCAACTTTCTCCAAAGCTGTAGTTAGAGGAGTAATAAAAAGGCAACTGACTCACATGGAAACAGCATCAGTGGAATAAATCCATGCAAAAACAAAGGGGGTGAGGCTCAGGCTGCTGCACAGAGGCTCCTTGGTGGGAGAGCTCAGTGTGCTTCCATCTGTGGTGGTGGAAATGGGTGGATTAAAGTTCCTGAGATGAGTCTAGCCTTGTCCAGAAATAAATTAGCTGAAGTAAATAACGTGTATCCACCTTGCCATGAGTCTGGCTTCATTGACGGCGTGATATCGTGCCTTGCTTCGAGCAGCTGCTGTGATCTTGAGTGAAGTATTTAAAAATAAGACAATTCTTTTGTTTGGAAAAACCCCTTAAAGCCCTGAAGTGACCTTTTATCCCGAGCAGGGGCCAGCGGGCTGCTGGCTCGCTCAGTTACAGGAGTCAGGGCCCAGCACCGCAGCGCTGCCGGCAGCCTGCACTTGGCCCCGTTGTCTCTGCGTGTATGGGCTAGTCTCTGGGAAATGAGGTATTTCCTCTTTGCAGCTCGCTGGTACAGGAGTGCTGGAGGTCAGATCCTGCCCTGCCGTGCACCAGCAGAGCCTGTGTGGTGCTGCGGGTTGTGAGCATTGCACTGTGTGAGCAGGATCAGGTTCTGCACCAGGTGTCTGGGGCTGTGGCATCCCGGGTCTTCTGGGGCACCGTAAGTTAAACACGTTCTGATTAGCCTGCACTGTAAATCCAGCGTTTTAATTCTTTCCATATGCAAGATCCAGTCCAATAAGCCAAAGTTTAAGACCATGCAATCTATTTGGGACAACCATATGGGTTAAGAGTCAGACCGTGCTTTTCTGCTTCTTGTATTTACACTAATACAGAGACATTTGCTAATGCGCGCATAGCTCATGCTGGTACCCGGTTTTAAACATGTGACACCAAATGGCTTGCATTAACATGTTTGAAAAGCAGTAAAAGTGTGAAAGTTTCTCACACAGATGCATCGGTGGGGCGCAGCGGCCCCAGGGAGCACCGGTCCTGTCCCGTCTGCAGACTGGGCTATGGGGCTGGGCATGAGCCCCTGGCCTGCTGCTGTCCTCCACAGCCCTGCACGAGGGGAGAGCAGCCCCTGGGGCAATGGGGCCTGGCTGGGTCTGGACCTTCCTGCAATGGCCAGGGCTGAACTGGAGGAACTGGTGGCCATGGAGAGCCTGGGGCTGCCTGCAGCCGGCAGGGCATGTGGTGGTGACCGTGGGGTGGTGGGAGGTGTTCCAGCCAGGGCTCACCCTGCTGATGCCTCCTGCATGCTGGAGCGAGGTCTGGAGGGAAGTGGCAGAGCTGGGAGCTGGTTCACTGGTCATTTCCTGCAGTTTCTTGGTTCTGCTGGGAAGATCCCCTTCCTCCTGTCTCTTGTCTTGCTGGTTGATTCTTTCTGTTTCCTGTGTCCCTATTTAACATGAAGTTACAGATTTGAAATACTACTTTAGAGGAAAAGCAGCAGTGCTCTGCTTCTGAAGTTTTCTCTTGTGCTCTGCAGTGAACATCCCTCAGGAAAAGGTCAAACAACCCTACTTACAGTCACCTCTTCTGCAGGTACCCATCCGTGCTGGAGCTGGGGAGGGGTATGGCTGGATGCAGGGCTTTCAGCAGTGTCTGGCAAGCTCCGGAGCCCCCTTTGCTGCTGGCTCCCGCTTTGCCATGGGGTATTCCCATGTTGCCCTGTGAAGATGGGAAGCCTGGCAGCCAGTGTAACCTCTGTGTCTGTTGGTTCCTTGCTGGTGAAGTGGTTGTTTTGTTGTGTTCCTGCAGCTGATGGCAGAGGGCATGGTGACTGAGACAGTGCTGAGCAGTCTGGTGTGTGTCCCCAGGGTGAGGACAGTCACTTCCTGTTCCCGACTCTGGCTCTGTCCCAGGCGGGGCTGTGCTGGGCTCTCCCCTCCCCAGGGAGCAGCCATGTGGGTGAGCACTGCCTTCCCTAGGGCCTTAGGGGCTCTCCCAAGGTCTCGCCCAGCCTGGGGTGAGCAGCACTGGTCCCTGCTGCCCTGTGGAAGTACTGGAGTGAGGAGCAGTGCTCCCTGTCCTGGTCTCACAGCCCTTGGCATTCACCATGGGCCTGATGATGAGATGTGGTCAGAAGCACCAAGTGTCTCCCCTCTCCTCGTGGGGTTTTGTGCTGGCTGAGGGTGGGAGTCTGCGCTGTTGGCTGTTCCCAGGGTACCGAAAGCATCTGGGCTGGGATTATAGAGCAATTGGCTTGTCATGGGAGCCCGAGCTGGACCCGGGTCTGCATGAGCCCTGGAAAGCATTTCCGAGTGGGAGCTGCGCTCCGTCATCCGTCACTTGCTCAGACAGAGAGGAGAGAGTCAGTGTGAGACATGGCAATGTCTTCCTCCCTGTCTCCAGCATTAATCTAAATGCCAAAATACAGACCTTGTGGAATGCGCCGGCGCCGCGGAGAGCACCAGCTTCTAATTCTGTATGGAACATCCCCCAGGTAGGGCTTTGGACACCCAGCACATGTCTGTAGGTGATCGGGGCAGCGCAGCTGCTCCATCGTGCCTGTGTTGGTTGAGGAGGGAGCCCAGGAGAGGGGAGCAGAGATGCTCCCAAAGCTGTACTGGAAACTGAGGGGAAAGGATCATATTACACTCAATTTTTGCTGAGTTTATCTTGGTTTTCATCAGATTACACATGGGATAACTCATCAATATTGTGATCCTGCTGACATGTGAGCGAGCCGCTGCATAATTTATGGCTGCTGCAGAGCTCTGGCAATGGGAGGCTCATATTTAATTGGACACCTCAACATTCCACTCTCCTGGATCAGCCCTGCATCGCATCCATGGTAGTGGGTGCTGCAGTGGCCCTGCCTTCTGCAACCACCTTGCAGGGGCCATGCTGGTGCTGTCCTGGTGTCACTGCATTGTGGCTTCCTGATGTAGCACTTGCTGAGAACATCTGGCAGCGTAGCCTTCTGCATGGCATGGTTCACGTCAGGCTGCAGGACATCACCCACTGCAGAGCAGTTCACCTGTGCTGTCCTTTGGGATTCCTCAGCTTCAGGATGCTCTGTGGAGGCTGCTGTGGAAGAGTAGGGCTCCTGAGCCATGGTGCCTGTGCTGGGGTGCCCAGCAAGGGAAGGACCTGGGCCTGGCAGCGGGGTGTTGTGCTGGGTAGTTTCAGAGCAAAAGACTCTGCAGCAGATGGGGTTTCCCTGGGACTGGGGCTCTGCCTCCTCCCTGCCAGGGCTGGGTGACAGCAGCAACAGTGCTGAGCTTGAGCAGAGCCGGAGTTGTTAAATAACACTGTAATAGGCAGAAATGCAAAGAAAACTTAGTAATGGCCTGTTAATTTTTTAATGCCTGTATTGAGTAAGAGACAAGGTAACTAATTCCCTTCCCTGTGCTGCACAGTTCAATAAATTAGCTGTACAGAGTTCAGAGCTGACCAGGGTTCCAGAGCTCTGATTTCCCAGCTCCATGTTAGGGTACAGACAACTTCTGCAGTGTTTCCTTCCCCTGGGCAATATCTGTCGTGACGGAGGTAAAGGAATGTTACTGCCAGTTTCCTCTGCGATGCCAATTGTCACCCACTCTGTGGGGCTGTGTCAGAGTCCAGCTGGAGAGTCCTGCTCCAGAAGCAGGCAGTTGGGTTGACTTGTATAGCAGGCTTCCTGCTGTGGCACTGCCTGTCTGCTGGCCCTTCTCTGTGCTCGTGGTGTCCATCGCTGGCGGTGGAGTTGCCAAGCGTGTGATGTAGAAAGCTCGGTTCTGCTTCCCCAGTCCGAGATGCTGGAGTGGGCAGGGACTGTGCTGGCGGTGGAGGGGAATCGGTGTGTTGCCTTCTGCACAGGGTGCAGCTGGAGAGAGCCATGTTCTGACCTGCGAGACAAAGACCCTCAGTGTAGGGCAGTAAAGTGAAAGTGGTGACATGTCGGGTCTGTGCTCTCTGTGTGTCAGTGCTGACATCTCAAGGGCTCAGTTTCCAAGCATGGATGAGTTGACGGGAGGCCAGCAGCAGACAGGCACCCAGGGTGGGATTTGGTGGATGAGCACTGAGCTGAATCTCCAGGTCAAACATGCCTGGCTGATCCAGCCCATGGCTCACGTCCATGGGGTGCAGACCCTGGAGAAACCTGGTCTTTGGCTGGCTGTGCTGTCCCTTCCTCTCGCAGGCTGGTTGAAAATGGATCAGGGATAGGGAGAATTCTTTTCCATTTTTGTGGTGCTTCCCTCCATTAATTTTCTGGTTGTAGTACATTACTCATGGATAATTAAGAGTGAGCTATTAATACAACATTTAATATTCAAGTGCAGTGAAGAGGAGAGAACAATAAGTCAAGGAATCATATACTACAAGGCGCTTTGGTTTAGTGATGGAATTTTTTTTGCCGGCTCTGGCTATCAGAGCATAGTGCTGCTTCCATTTAAGTATGGTCCCGAGAACTTCATTTATTGATAGAATACAAATAGGACATTAAATCAGGGGAAGTGAATTTGAATTGCTGGCCATATATACAATTATGAACAGGATTGGCTACTTTTATCTAGTGTATCTTAAGTTAGGAGAATTATGTTAGAGACCACTAAAGAGAGCTTAGAGTGTCTTAAAATTAATGAGATTGAAGTCTGTCTAGGAGAAAAAATTAATGCTAAAATGCAGCTCTTGCATTAGGGATGAAGAGATTGCTTCGGGGAGGTGACTGTGCTGTGTCCAGATGGGGAAGCATGGGGTGGGCAGGCTGTGCACTAGCATCACATCAACGTGTCTCAGCCTGGAGTGCTGCGCCTGGCCCCGCTGTGCTCGTGCACGTGGTGGGGTGGTCACCAGCAGCAGGGAGCCAGCCTGGCTGGGGGGGCACCACACGGCCCCTCAATGGCTGCTCCAGACTCCTCCATCCAGGTCTTGGGGGCTGCCCCAGCACTGCAGACCTGCTCTGATCAGCTGAGTGCCTGCAGAGCCCCTATGATGGTGGTTTGGAGTCTCTGGGGCACATTCTCCTGTCCCTCAGAGGCCCTAGAGTTGAGCATCCTGTGTCTGCAGTGTGATGCTTTCTGGGGCTGGTTCTCTGACAGCTACCTCTTTGTAGGGATGCACTGAGGCGTTTTGGACCAGCCACAGAGCACGTTGACTTCTTGTGCCATGAGTCTGCCTGTACTTTGAGATGAGGAGAGAGGTTTAAGTCCACAAGCACCTCATCTGAAACATGCGGTAGCTGGGGCACGCACCATGGCAGAGATCACTGTGCCCTGGGCAAGGGGGTCCCCAGACTCCTGGCTGGAGCGGGTGGGCACAGAGCTTTAGCCCCACACTGGAGTGGGGAGGGGGATCTCCCATTGCCCTGTGTCTGGCTGGGGTGGGTTTGGTGCGGCAGCAGCAGGAGCAGCGCACCGCGGTGCGAGGCAGCTCTGCCGAGCTGCACCAGGAGATCTCTGGAGATGGAGCACGTAAAGATGTCAGGAATGGAGCACGTGTAAAGGCTGCCATTTACAAGCGAGTAATTGCAGGAGTTGCCACGCAGCTGTCTCGGGCGGCGCAGGATGTTGTTATTTATATCCCCACGGTTCGCGTGCTGCACAAAGGCACATCCCTGCCCCCCCAGCACCTTGGTACCGACCCCAGCAGCACCGGCCATGTCCTTGGTGGGGGTCTGTGCTCAAGGAAGGGCCTTCGGCAGTCACTTGTGCGCCGGGTTACCCTGTCTGGGTTCTGCACGCACTCGTGTTACGGGGCTTCCTCCAGCTGCACCAGATGCACCTGATCACCCGCATGTGCGTGCACAAGCAGCACAGATGTAAAGACTCATGCTTTATTTCATCTGAGCTGAATAATGGGTTGTTTACAGATGGGGAAGGGTAAGTGAGCTTCTGACCTCTCCTGGGGTGGTTTGTTTATAGTTCATAATGATCCCACTAACTATGCCCATCTCCTTCAAGGGGGCTGCTGTCTCCCATAGGCAGCCTCTGTGCTCTCTGAATCGCAAACACAAAGTGCCCAGTCTCTGTAGGGAGAAAACACAACTGGCTGATCCCAACCATTCTGAAATGGGGAATGTAATTGAACATAGGCACGGTATTGATTCCCAATTAAGCAGCAACAAAACAAAGTATTTACTAGTATAATAAAAATGTTGTCATTGTTGACAGCATTTAGGCACAAAGCTTTCCTGGGCCCATCGTGTGCACACATCTGTAAGTGTCATATAAATAACTGCATTTGTCAATGAGGAACCTGAAGTAGAGCTGCCTGTTGTAGACGTGCTTGCATCTTTGGACATCAGAGCCTGCTCAGCAATTAGCAAACGGCCGCTTCCCGCAGCGACTGCTCCTGGTGTCCGCTTCCAGACAAGCAGGTCTGGCAGGAGCTGAGGGGGAGCAGGACACTGGTGTCCAAACGTGGCACCATGGAGGTGGCTTGGGCGAGACCGGGCTCCTCCGAGGGGTTTTATGTGCAGTGGCAGCACTGAACCAATTTGAGCATTCAAACCAGACTGGACATGAGCAGCCAAACGTGGCCGCGTTGTGTGGGGCAGCACGGGTTGGATGCAGCCCAGTGCCCATGGCCGGGTCACTGCCTGCCCTGCCCTGGCCAGGCACCGCTGAGCCTGCTGAGAGCCACTGCTGGGGGTTCCCACCCTGCTGCTCTCTTTCTGCCTTTTGGTGGCTGTGCAGACCTGGTCCATGGCCAGACGCAGGAGCAGAGCAGGCGCTGCCATAGGTGAGCTGGAGGTGAAGCCTGCCAGGGTAACCCTGCTGCTTGCACTGTGGAGCCTCCAGGCTTTGGAGTGACACAAAGATGTGCAGAAGAGATCCTGGATTTTCCACTGGGGAGGTGGCTCCATCATGAGGGAGGCGTCTCCTCTGGGCAGGTATTTCTAACAGTCTTCTCGCGTGGTGGTGGGTCTGATCCGTTGGGGTTTGAGTTCACGCCAGTGCCTGCCAGCCCGCTGGTACCTGCTGGGAGCAGCAGTTCCTAGTGAAGAGCTGTGACTGTGCAGCTTCCCCGTGTCTGCAGGCAGGAGCAGCGGGAGCGGGCGCAGGGGTGCGCGAGTGTGGAGCCCAGAGCAGGGACCTGGGGGAGGGAAGGCTTCAGCAAACATCTCCTTACCAACACAGCCCTGACCTTTGCAGGGCTGGCGCTGTCTGATGCAGTAGGCTGAACCTTTCCAGGCTCCAGCTCCAATCTGAAAGGCTTCAGAGCAGAATTGATGGCCACTGCGTTGGCCCCAGTGTTTACATCCAGTGCTCGCCCAGCCACTGCTGGAGGATGGGGAGAGGGATCTGAGCCTGGAGTGGACCCACAGCCTTTGTCTTTCTCATGAGTAGCCTGACGGTGTTGACGGATGCCTGTGGGCAGCGATGCTCACCATGAGGGCTGGGTGCTGTGCTGTGGGCAGTTGCTCTGCCTGGGGTGCAGCGGGTGCTGGTGTGGAGGAAGAGCCGTGCTGGGGCACGGGGATGTGGCTGAGCTGGGTGCTCTGGAACATTGGTGTTGGCTGGAGGGATGCGTGGAGGTGTTCGTGTTGACCATAGGTGAGAGGCAGCTTTTCCATGCCAGGACTCAGACCCAGGGCATTCAAACCACGCGGGGTTGGTTTGCCAGCACCCACAGTGGGAGCTGCTGTGCTCCAGGGGTTGGTGCTGGAGAGGTCGTGGGTGCCTGGCTCTCAGCGAAGCAGCTCTTGGTTACAGAGGTGCTGTTGTTTGTGTCCTGCGGTGAATAAAATTAAACAACTCTTTATTTCTGAATGACAGCCCAGGGACTGCGCTTCAGCTCCGGCTCGCTGTGAAGTGGCTGCATCCCAGTGCGGGTCCTCTGGGGCCTGAAGCCCTCGATTCATTAGTTGTCAGGCTCGTAGGTGGATTCTGCATTAGGCCTTTAATTTAGTGTATTGCCATGGGCTACTGACCACATGACACTGCTCAAATGTGAGCAAATCTAACGAGGATCCAGGACTGCTCTTTAATTTGGTGAGAATAACAGAGCGAGCAGGGGCCTGGAGAGTGTTAATCATGAAGGAAAACTGGCTGAAACCAGGTCAGCCGGTGCTGGTGGTTGGTGTGATGTGATGGAGAGGGGGCACGGGGGCCCACGGGGAGCTGCGAGCCCCGGCACCCGCGGTACTGCGGTCCCGTGATGGGACACACCATGGCCCCCAGCAGCCGGCGGCAGCAGAGCAACATCTTCACTGCCACCCACCTCTCCCTGTGGCTGAGCACCACGACCCGCAGACCCCAAGGCGTGGGGAGGGGGCTGCACGCGGGTCCCCAGCCCAGGCTGGTGTCATGGGGCCACCCCCTCGTGTCCTCAGTGCCTGTGGGAAGGGGAAGGTCCCGGGGTGCTGGGTGCCCGCTGCCCTTGGAGCCAGGGGCAAAGGCCGGTGCCAGCAGCCACCCGCCCGTGCCTCGGCGCTGTGTGAAGTCGCTGGGCACAAAGGCCCCCGTCCGCTCGCTGCTCGCGTGGGGCGACATCCGCTCCCCATGGTTAGATCTGTTTCGTACAATAAACAAATTCCCGCTGCTCTCCTGCTGGCTGTTGCTGGATGGGGCCAGCTCCCCTCGCAGGCATCGCGCAGATTTATTGCATTGCATTGGAGTGGTGCCTGAGCTTGGCTGGCTTCTTTAAATCTTCTTTCTTTTGGAGAGGGGTGGGCTTTGGGAGAGGGGGCACAGAAATCCTTTGCGGTAATTCCTGTTGACTGCAGTGACCAGCGAGGCAGAACTGATCAACTGCAGGCTTCCCTGCTGCTGAACTCTGCCAACAGAGTGCTTACATCTGCTTCTGCACTAATGGGAACTTTATGGACTGGTGTGTCCCCCCCAGGAGCAAATTCCAACAAGGTCACAATCCAGAAAGTTGCCACTTGACACCGGCCGTGAAGCCCTGAGCCAGCCGGAGGAGGCCAGGTTGCACTGAGGACCTTGTGGGCAGGAGATCCAACACTGCTGCTGCAACTGATAGCCTGGAGGCCCCTCGGCATCCCTGGGGTGCACTGCTGGAGGAGCCTGCAGATAGGCACCGTGTCCAGAAGGCACTGACCCTGCTGCTCAAAGAGGGAGGCGTGAGGAGGGGCTTCCAACAGCGCTCCGTGTTTTGGGAGGCTCTGGTCCACGTTCACCATGAGCGTGGCTTTACCAGCACCAGCAGTGGTGGGGAGCTGCTGGCAGCCTGGCCCTTTGGCTGTGAGGGGGCCTGGGGCACCAGAGATCTCCCTTCCTCTTGGCTCTGTGCTGTACATCAGGAGCTGCGCTGTCTGAAGGCGGGTGTGGGCACAAGCATTTTAAACCCCCTTTGCACATGGTACCTGGGAGCAAGAACTGGCTGTGGTGGGGCTCAGCAGAGGCAGGGAGCCCCGGCCATGGCCTCTGCCTGGAAAGCTCTTTAAAACCTCATTTCTTTCTGCTTCCCTGAGTGTGCTGGTGGGTGGTGCTGTTCCCTCTGCACCCCTGGAAGGCTATGGTACAGCACTGAAATGGTGATGGCCAAGGCGCTGGGCGGTGGTGCAGAGTGAGCATCGGGTGCCTGCAGCTTTGGGTTTGCTGGGAGCACGAGTGCTGTGCTGTTAGTGTGCAGGGTACCAAAATCCTGACGAGACTGCTTTGAGGCTGTGCATTTTCCCGCGTTTAACGAACGACCATTCCACACTAATGTTTATTAAAGTGATTAATACTTTAATTTGTGTGGAAGAGAGTTTGCAGAAACGTAACTTGCTTCTGCACAAGAGTTAGTGTTCATTTTTCAGGGAATGTAATCGGTCCAGACAAGGCCTGCTGAATTGTGGGCTGCTTTGGCAGCACGGGTTGAGAGATCGTGGACTGTCCCTGATGAGCTGTCTCTCTTTTAATCTAACATTGCAAGGCCCTGGTTGGTTTGAGTTGGACTGAAAAGAAGGTGGTTTCAGTGAGTGTGAACCTGGTCCACACCCGTTGGACATCTCGGCACTGGGTGAGGAGCATAACTAATGTGCAGCATTAGGGGAGGGGTGAATGCTGGGCAGGACCGGGGATGTAGGGATGTGCCCACGCCGTGGGGCTGCACCACAGCTTCCAGCTGCTCCAGAGAGGCAAGCGAGGCAGGAGCTTCCCTCTTCTCTCATTGTGCCTCTTCCTTCACTTTGCTCAAAGCCGTGTCTGGTTTCAGCCCTTTGAAACAAAGCCCATGCCATCCTCCAGGTGCCCTGTGGCATGGGGACAGCCAGGATGAGTGTGCCTGGGTGTGATGGCCAGGGCTCTGGACCTTGGCCACAGGATGGAAGTGCAGCTCCTTCTCCTCATCACTGGAGATGTGACTGCAGCCGGTGGGACAGGGCTCAGGTCTCTGCTGGGTGGCAGGGAAGCTGCGTGCTTTTGGTGGCTGAATGCTGTGCCAGCCTGGCTCCCCATCTCCTCCCTGCTGTGGTTTGCAGCCCCAGCTGCCTCTAAACAAACTGAAAGGTAGTGGTGAATGAATTCTGTTTTTCTTAAGCATTTAGTGTTGCTTTCAGTTTGCTTTGATGATGTCTTCTCACAACTAGTGTAAACAGACTGCGCAACGGGGAGCACTCACATGTGTACAAGAAGCTGCACATGAAAGACAGAGGCATCTTGAAAGCCATAATAGTGCCAGTTAAAGGATTTGTCACTAAGAGCACTTTACAGATAGAAAGAACTTATTAACTAGTGTGACTAACAGCTTGCAAGGTTTAATTGATGTGTATTTGTTGTCCTTTTATAGCTCTTCCTCTTGGCACTGATTCCAGCAGTTGCTGATGCAAAAGCAGCAGCCTCTCTGCTGCCTGAGTAGGTACCAGGAATAAAAGCAGGGCCAAGCCCTTTCCCAGGTGCCCCCAGCCCAGGCTGTAATCAGGGCTGCAGTCACCCCAGGAGCTTGTCCCTGCCATCGGCTCCCCCTTGCGAACTGGGGCTGGGCTCACTTTCTTGCTCTGGGTTCTGTTATCCCTCCCTAAGTGATGCTGAGGTTTTGAAGATAAAGCTTCTCAGTGCATGAATAGTATGGATAATTAATGCTTCTGCCAGACACACTACTCGTGGCAAGATTGATTGACTATTAAGGTCATAACGCAGAAGCCACCCGCACGAAACAAACAGGCTAATGTTAGACTTCAGGTTAAGCCGAGAGTTGGTCAGCTGTCCACGGTCACAGTGGGGGCTTCCAGTCAGCTGTCAACAAGTGATTGATTGATGTGGACACCTTCCAATCTTATTCTGATTATTCTCAGCAGCTTGCCTGGTGGCCATTTTTCAGGACTTGGCAGCACTCAGACCTTCAGGACTCAATGCAGTGACTGCGCAGGGCTTAACCCTTTCCTTTGAGTCCAAACGTCTTTGTTATGGGCAACAGTGGCAACACACGAGGGAAGGGTTGCGTTTGTGAGCCCCGACCATGGGATACACTGGGAAGCTCCCTGGGATCGCAGGCGGGAATGATGCTTTGACTTTCAGATGTTTGTAATTGACTTGGCCTGAGTAAAGCTGCTAGGAGAGGATCTGCTGGGAATCCACGTGGAGTGGAGCAGATGCAGCTTCGTAACCTGTGTTCTTTATCACGCTGTCTTTTGGGGGCACTTTAATATGCCACAGAGTAAATGGTGTGCATCAAACCCCAGCAGCAGAAAGGGAAATTCTAATAACTCAGGGAGGAGAGTTTGGTATTCAGAGGGAATGTACTTGGTCTGCTGTGAGAGACAATGAGTTAAAGAGGCTCTGCTGGTTTGGAGGATGGTGCTTTGAATTCATAAGAGAAATTTGTTGCCTGGATGCTTTCTGTGTCTGCACATGAAGATGACTTAAATATATCTCTGTAGCATTTTATGTACATGTTACACTTGGCGTGTGCCCACACATGCTAGTAAGAAAGTGAAATGGTACTTAGGTGTGGTGGGTAGGCATGTTTACAATACACAGCCAGGTTGTGAGTTCTTCTGGCTGCAGGTCTGTAACCTTGTACGTTTCCTCCTGTGTTGTTCAGCAGTTTTGGTGTAGCTGGTTTAGAGGGTTCTGGCTTCCCTTTTCCCAGACTTCCCATCCATGGTTTTAGCATTCATAACACTGCCTGGAAAGCCTGCGTGAGGAAACGTCAAGAGCCCTTTCTGCTCCACGGTTGCATCTTTATGTAACTCAAGTGCATCATTGCATTTTTATGGTGCAGTCCAAGAGCTGTGGCATAGCAGAGCTGGCACAGAGCTGTTGCACACAAGATTGTGACAGGAGAGCTGAGCTGAACTGCTCTGGGGGCTGGTGCGTTGGTCCCAGCACAGCCTAGGAGCCCTTCTCACACCCCTGACAATAGGCTGCAGTCTGAGGTGTCCCATGGAAGATGCTGCAACAGGCTCCGATCCAGGACCCTTTAATGTCAGCATCTCTCCTGACCGAGCAGGGACTGGGTCTGGAGCCAGACGGAGCTGCTGGGAGCTGAGCTTCCATAGCAATGGCTGAGTTTTACTCATCCTGTCTGCTCTCCATCCCTTGCAGGTGGTGATTCATCCCAGAGCCAGGCAGATGCCGGCTTGGACAGTGCCCCCTCACAGCACCTTGCTGGCCTTGTTGACAACTGTACCCTGGACTGCGAGGACCATCTTCTGCTGCATGGTTGGGCTCCAAGGTGTTCCTGCTTGGAGCTGCTGCCTGAGCAACCCAGCCTGGGCCCTTTATCCATAGCAGCCTGTGTCCTCTGGATGCTGAGCATCAGCCATGGAGGGATGCTGTGTTAGCTCTGGAGCCCAGCCCTGGTCCTCCTGCCTCATGCGGTGCCATGTCCAGATGCCCATGGAGCAACCCATGGGGCAGAATCTGCACAGTGCTGGGCAAGAGCTGTGCCAGTCTGTGAGCTGGTGGCCTTGCTGGTGTGGACAGAGCTGGGAGCCAGCAGTGTGGCAGTGGTTGTCTTCTCAATCGGCCGTTTGCAGGCCTTGGTGTCCTGTGGTGTGAGCCCAGCCACTGTGGCCTCAGGGCTCCTCCCGAGGCAGTGCTGATGTAATAACCCTGGTGAGAAGCTGGTTAATCCTTGTAAGAGCTGCCCTGCCTTCCCTAGAACCACAGTGACTGCCACTGATTTGCCAGCCCGGTTGTTTCATGGAGATGTGCAATCGATTGCTTTAATTTAGCCTCACTTCTCGCCGAGTGGCACCACAACGGAGGTGTCACAGCAGGACTGGGCACGACAGCAGCATCGGTGGGGCAGCAGTGCCACCATCTCATGGGCAGGGGACCCAGCATGTGCTGGCAGGCAAGGGGCAGCGGAGCATTCCCGCTGTTTGTTCCTGCAACACAGGGAGTGCCATGGGCATAGCGACCTGCTCCCAGCCGGGTGGGCTGAGCTGAGCTGAGCTGGGTCTGGCAGGGCTGATTGCTCAGGAGGTTCTTGGGAAGACACAGTGAGAGCAGTGAGCGCTGCCTGAGCCCCCCGCGGGGTGCTGGGCTGTGCTGGATGCGGGCATGACGTTACACTGAAGGGGTTTGTTGGGTTTTGTTTGTTTTTACTAAAAGGTGGAAGGAAATCTTGTTTTTCTTCCTCTGCCTCCCCCAGCTATTCTCCATCTTTGCCAGATGCATAAAATCAATGCCAGGTACAGGAGAGGGGCTGGGTGTTCTACTCGAGGCTTCCCCCTTTCCAAGGACGGTCTCTGGGAGAGCTGCAAAGCTACTACAGAAAACAAACATCCCTCCAGCTCCCTGCTCCGGGTCAGCAGCCGCCCTCCCGCTGGGCAGCGAGGAGGGAGCACCCACTGTTCAAACCGTTCCGTTTCCAGCGAGACAAATCACACGGGTTCGGTTCGAAATGAACAATATAAAGATGCTCTCCCACCACAGCCTGCGCGCGGCCAGGTCCTGGGTGCAGCTGGGTTTGCTGCTGGGTTCGTTTTCCCTGCCCCGCGCATCCATTGTGTGTTGGGATGAGCTGGCCGTGCCGCTGGGCCGGGGCTCCGTGGTGCGGGGGGCAGCGCTGGCCGTGGCAGCCCGTGTGCCCCCGGGCCCCTGCCAGGCGCGGCGCCGCTGCCGGGCTCGCGTTCCCGGCCGGGGCTCGGCACCGCCCGGCAGGACCCGGCGCTCCCCGCGTCACCCCAAGGTCCTGCCTTGCCCGGGCCCCGCAGCCCCGGCCCCGCTGGCTCAGCCCTCAGCTGTTGTGCCCCGGGACCCCCCGGCCCACGCTCAGCCCCAGGGCCGGACTCTGGATGCTGCCCTGTCGCGGGGGCTGGTACGGGGCTGCCCCTCCATAGCTCAGGCCTGGGCAGCTCAGCCCTGCTCCCCCTGCGCACGCAGCTGATGCTGTGCTGGAACCGGTGGCTCAGCTGCATTGTGGGGCAAGGACCATGGCTCATGTGCGCAGCGGGCTTTGTCTGGAAGCCCCTCGGAAGGCTGCCCACTGCCCTGGTGCCATGACAAGCATCCCCTGTCCAGCGTGGATGTGTGCAGCAGGTGCACACAGGGCAGGAGCAATGGGGTTAGCTCGGTGTGACAGCCCCTGCATGGCGTACGGAGCGGGACCGGCTCAGCGCCAGAGCTGGCAGCTCCTCAGGAGCGTGCTGGGAGCACCAGCGTGGAGGTGAGGACCCCGGGGCGCGGGGCTCTGCTCCCGTCCCCGTGAGCATGCAGTGAGCGCGGCTCAGCGCTTCCCACCGCAGCTCTGCCCTGGCACGCGGGTGCTGTCCCGTCCGCTGCCGCGGTCACCGCGCTGCTGTCAGTTGATCCCAAGGGCAGCCGGGGACTCGCGGTGCCAGGTGGGCCGGGACACGTTCCCTTTGCCTTTCCCGGCCTGGGTCGAGGGTGGCCAGCGTGGGCTGGCCGGGGGCTGCCTGGCGCAGCGAGCACCAGTGGGACATTTCCAAGTGCTCCTGCTCCTCCCGGCTAAATATAAGCCCCAGTAGGAAGCCTACCTCTTGCTAGTTTTATGTTTCTTGCCTCTGCACCTCCTAACCCTGGCAGCAGGCCCAGCTGTCTCCAAGTCTAAGATGAAAATACCCTTGCAAATCCCACTCATAAAAATACCTGCTGTATTCCCAAAACATGCCTGAGATAGCTTCCAGAGAGGATGGGGAGCTAAAATAAGATGCATGAGCTCAGAGCCCCATTTTCCACTGGCCCCACAGTTCCCGTCGCTGCAGCACACCGCGCTATGGACTGAAATGGAAGTGCTGCAGTGCAGGGTGGCTTCCTGCTGGGAACCGGGCACTCTGCAGCTCTCCTTGGAGCAGGACCTGCTGCAAACCTCTCAGAGAGCCCCAAAACCTCGTGCTCTGTGCTCACCACCCGGTTTGCACGACCTGGGCTGGCAGCGCTGGCCTCAGCAGAGGAAGCCTGAGTCTGAGAGAGGGGTGCAGAGCTGTGGGGTAAGTTTGGTCCCCAGAATCAAGGTAAATGAAAGGCCCTGTGAAGGGCAGCAGGAGGCTGCTTTACACCCCGTGGCCTGGGTACCGGCAGCAGCACGAGGCACCGCACTGCCTGTCTGCAGGCATTAGCCCCTGGAGAGGAGTCAGGAGCCACCCGCACGGCCACACTGCCCGTGGAGCAGGCTGTCGGGTAGCCTGGGAAGCTGCCTCAGCCCAAAGTGCTCTGCTGCAGGCTGTGACCGTAGCCCAGCTCTTTGCGGGCTCCCGCGTCTGTCTGTCCTTCTTAACAGCCCACTGCTATTTTGACGCCAAAACACACCCTGGGTCAGACACAGATGTCCCTGCAATCACGTCCTGCCGTTGTCTCTGCTCGGCCGCCCCAAGCTGCCCGCGGACGTGGAGGCAGACGCGCCCCTGGTTTTCCCCCTTGGCTGTGGGCAGGGATGTGGTGAGACAGGGCCAGTGTCTGTGTCCGCCTCCCTGGAGTGGGCCTGGGGCTGCGAAGGAGCCACCTCTCCCAGGGAGGATCCCCTTGAGCCATGAGCTCAGGAGAAAATCCCTTTCAGGCTCAACAGCGATGCTCATGGGCACAGGACGGGTGTTGGATTCCTCCTTGGCACCACGGGGTCATGCAGCCCGGCACCGC
This sequence comes from Lathamus discolor, assembly GCF_037157495.1. NCBI lineage: Eukaryota > Metazoa > Chordata > Aves > Psittaciformes > Psittacidae > Lathamus > Lathamus discolor. Next base: position 14,812,022 of record NC_088895.1, on the reverse strand, counting down.
TGTGATAACATTGCTGCTGGTGCTTTCCTGGGCGCTCTGAGCTGAGCTTTATTTGGCAGGGCAAAAGCCATCCCCTCTCTTTGGACAATTACTTCCTGAATCTCATTTAGCACCGGGCTGAATGGCAATATTCAAAGTTAACCACTCCACTTGCATTGCCTTATATGTCAGCAAGTGCTACTTAATGATCTGTGAATGGAGGGAATGCTGGGAATGGGCCGGACCGCGTGTGAAATATCTATCCAGAGTCTATAAATAATGCAGCCTCTTTATGCTTTGCACAGTTTGGAGCTTCATGGGAGGAGCATCTCCCGCCTATGACTGGAAGAGACTGTAAGTGATTTGGGAATGAAACAAAGGCGATGAAATGCAAAGAGAGGCACCTTTCTGTTTCTGCGATACCTTGCAAATGTGCCTTGGCCACATAGGACCAGCTCCTGCACTGGCACCAGCACCTGGGGCTGTGCCCGTGTGGCCCCTGACACCGATCCCGCACCAAATGGCCATGCAAACACCCACCTGGGCTCTGCCTCTCAGCGGTGAGCACCACGGCACCGGCGTGTTCTCCCTGGCACCGGCTGCAGTTGCCAACGAGCGGCTGCGTTCCACCTGCATTGGCCCCAGTCTATGAGCTCCGGCCCTGACCTCAGCTGCCTCTGTGGTGCTGGGTTTCTGGCTTGCTCCCCTTTCCTGCTAAGGAAAAGACCTGGCAGTAGGGGAATAAAGGCAGGTTTCTGCTGGAGCTGTGTGCTGGGTTTTCTAGGGCAGCGTGGGGGTTTCCCTGCCTTTGGAAGCCGATGGTTTTGGTTGGAAATGCCAGGCGGAGGCAGGCTGCAGCATTGCCATAGCGTGGGTGTCCAGCCCGGACACAACAGGGTTGTCTTCTCGGGGACAGCCGAGAGCCCAGGAGAACCACGGCCACCACACATGGACACGTGGTGAGAGGAGCCTTCCTCAGCCCTCGCCCTGGCCATTCCCTCCCTGCCAGCAAAGCAACCTGTCCCCGTGGGCTGGCACCCCTGTGGGCGCCGGGTTTGGTTAATTATGGGACACGTCTGTGTCATAAACAAATACCTTGTCCTTGCTCTGCATCTCCTGTGGAATGTCCTGCACGCGGCGCTTGCCATGGCAGCTCTAGTTAATAGCTGCAAAGAGGGACGAGCCGGTGCCACCGCAGTGATGGGCAGCCCCAAGCCTGTCCTGGCTCAGCCCTGGTGCTGCCGCGGCGCAGGTGGAGCAGCCCCAGCCAGGCCTGGCTTTTATTCTTCACACCCTGCTCGCAGGCGGTGACAAGCCCTCGCTAAGTGAGGTAATAGCCAATTGATTTTGTTCCGTTTTGCAGCGGGCAGTAATAAATCACGCAGCTTGTCAGGGGGTGTTTCATGTTTTCAGTGAGAGTGTGCCAGCAATTAACCATCAGAAGGCTCTTGTGGCTTCGCTCTTGAAGGCGTGGCTGCCGCCTGAAACTCGGGAATGCGGGGCCCTCCGCCGCCAGAACAGAGCGGCGGTGGCTGAGATTTACAGCGGGGGCTGGTTTCCAGGCTCCGAAGTGGACAGAGCAGGAACTGATTGATGAGCGGGAGGAGCAGCCGCCCCAGCCAGGGGCACGGCTGTCTGCGAGGATGTCCATAGCCCCGTTCCCATCCCGACCTTGGAGCCCCTCGTGCCCCCGTGGGTGCTGCCGGTCCGGGTCCCTGCACCCCCCACCAGGCTGTTGGGGTTTGGCCGGGCTGGGGCACACACGGGTGGTGAGCAACGGGGTCTTCCCAGCCTCTGCTGCCTGCTCCTTCCCCTCTGGGCTCCTGCTTGATGATTCCCAGATGGTCACCGCTGCCTTTTCTTTCCCGTAACCTTTGTTGCTCTGGGAAGGCCGAGCCAGGGGCAGCGATGGAGGCTGGGGTGAGGGATGTGGCAGGGAGGGTCGGGACCCCAGGGAATAATGCGGGTTTCAAAGCAAAGCCTTTCACAGACCTCATTTGCATTTGGACACAGGAGTGACTGCTCTGCATGCGGAGCTGGAGGCCACAGGTCCTGGGGGGGCAAACGGGAGCAAGTGGTCAATTGATCCCTGATCAGAAAGAGGAAACGATCTTTGGGGTAACCGCTCTCCTGCTCCTGGCAGTGGTGACACCAGAGCCTTGTCCCTGCCGGGTGCCACCAGCGCTCGGCTGGGGCTGCAGCTCCTCTGGTGCAGCAGAATGAGCCATCGGGAGCAGGGGATGGGTGGGCACGGGCAGTGCCCTGAGCACCCCATCACTTCCAGTTACACCAGCAAAGAGCTGCCTCTGCCAGGGCCCCACTGCAGCCCCCGACACCACTGGGGTCACAGGCTCCAGTCCAGAGCCTGGCCTGGGGGAGCTCCAGAGTGGCTCTGGAATGGGGACATGAGCACACCCGGGCCCTGCTGCTGCATATCCATGTAATGAACAGAGCTGCTTAACTCACCCTGGTCTCTCTGCTGTCCCACCAGGCACTGCCACTCTGGGTGATCTCCAGATGCTTGTTACATGCGATTTCTTTTATTCTAAGGGGTTTGAGATACAAGAAATGAGTTAATATTTTCTTTTGTTCTTACAACTTCTCTTTTTTCTGAATCAACTGCAAGAGGGATTTTAAAGGAAGAAAATTAATTACTGGATGTTTTGTTCGCTGATTTACACATCAGTCTCACACTGTGATTTCATGCTGAGATTCTCCCTTGTCAGTGTGAGAGGATGATCTGGGGAGCAGCATTGCCCTGACGCAGAATCTGCCCATCCTGCACGGGGGCTGTGCAGATGGGGAGCGTTTCCCACCCCATGGCTCACCTCTGTGCTGGAATGAATTAGAAACAATCCTTCCCCAGGCAAAGGGACCCACGTCCGTGTGTAGGAAGAGCTTTGGGAAGGCTTCTGAGTAGTGGGAAGGGCTGTGCCACCTGCGCCTCCCTCCCTGGGGTCTGACTGCCAAGTAAGACCAGTTTCCCTGCTGGCACCAGTCTGGACAAGTCAGTGCCTGTGCTGGAGGTGCTGGTGCAAGCACCGAGGCCCCAGCATCCCGCAGTGTGAGCCTAGGAAAGGGGCTGGATGTTTTCATGGAAACGCAGCTGAGGTTTCACGGGTTGGTTATGGGTTTAAATTCCAGATTTGAGGGTTTTGTCATGGAGCTTTGGCCAGGGAACGCCGTGCAGAGATCCTGATGCTTACCATGGGGACTCAGCACAGCCGCCTGCGGCGAGCAGCACTGCCCATGGACAGAGGACAGTTGTTGTTTGGAAGCTGCTCCATGGGAGGCAGTGGCTGTGGGGAAGGTCAGCGCTTCCTCCCCCAGCCCCTGAGGTTTGTGTGATTTCATGGGAACTTGCAGGAAGAGGGGATGTGTTTCCTGCAGCGCTGGGAATTGGAGCACGAGGTTTGATGGGGATTTCATGGGCCCCCAGGCGTGCAATGGGCCGGGAGCTGCTCGTGGAGAGGAACCTGCATGGGGCAAACCTGGCCTGGGCTGAAGGTGCTGAAGCAAGGCATGTGCTGCACATGGTATGGGGATGAAGAACTCCCATTAGACTGTGCTGGAGCAATGATGTCCGGGGAGCCAGACCTGCAGCGGTGCCAGCAGCAGTGAGGAGCGAGCCAGAGGAACCCTCTGGAGCACACTTGTACCCTGTGTGTCTATTCAGAGCTGTGGGGCCGGCAGAGCCAACCTGGGCCAGGGCTGTGGGTCGGGGGCTGACGGCTCATGTGCAGCCAGCCCCATGTCTCTCTATGCTGGAGCTCTTTTGATGCTGGCATTGCTAGACACTGGGGCAGTGTGACAGAGACCAGCTACACATCTCCCTTCCACCTTCTGTGGGCTTTCTTCATCTGCCTCCCACTGCCAGTCCGTTTTTCCCATCCTTGCTCTTGTTTTCTATCATCCTAAGTGACTTCTTCGTTAGGTGATTAATCTGCCCTGTGAGCTTGCAGCCTGGAGTGCTGCACGTTGCTGGGCTCTGACAGCCAGAGGCAGGTGATGCTCCAGCTCTGGCTCCAGAAACCCTTCCTCTTGCAGACTTCAGGGTGGGAAAGAATTCTGTCTCCACTTGGACTCTATTTATTGCACAGTGTGAGGCTGATGAGGGGTGACACCGCTCACACGAACCCAGGTAATGCCTCGTACAGCAGCAAGTGACCCAGAAACACCCCGGAAAAGTGCAGCCGGGGAAGTAGCCCTGTGGAGCCAGTCGGGGCGGTTGCGGCCATCGCTGTCTCCTGCGGCTTGGAGCTGGCACGATCTGGGGGAGGATTTTGCTCCCCAGCAGGCTGGTCCCCGGCAGTGACTGCGCAGTCAGGTCACAGGGATCTGCTGAGAGCAGGAAATGCTTTTGTGCATTCGCAAGGAGCTCGGTCGTGGTTCAACCGCTTCACGAGCATCTCGGTGGTGGTGCTGTAAAACAGCCCCGGGGCTGCCTCCCCGCACACGGAGCTCATCGTGCCCCAGCTCTAATACACACCCGTGCCATGTGCAGGGGGTATCCGCACACATGCGCTGCCGGCTGGAGGCTCCCCACATCTGGGCCCTGCAGCAGCAGGAGGACACTGCAGCGCCTGGCCCTGCTTCCCGTTCCCATCAGAACGGGGCCTTTTCTTTCCCTTCGGTAACGTGTCAATTAGTTGTCCATGGAAAGCACTCCTTACACTTTACATCCCATCAGCAGACCCCGCAGGCGGGTTTGTTGTGTTAACAACTTGCCCTGGGTGAAAGTTTGTCTGCGTCAACACATCCGTCCATGTCAACACTCCAGCGACAGATGCTCCTATAGCTGGTAACGTGCACAGAAAGGGCATTTTGTGCTGGTGAAGGAACTCACAGCTCTTAGACAGTCTAAAGCAGAGTCATTTACAGAAGGCAAAGACAAAGCCTGGCTCGGGAGCCCGGCCGCAGCTCTCCTGAGGGACCTGCTGTCTGCAGCACGGAGCTGCATCCAGCCCTCGGTGGGCAGAGTCCCTGGACCTGCACTGGACGGGCTGCGCAGGGAGGGGTTAGCTGGGGACCGGTGCAGCAGCGCAGGCAGTCACTGGAGTTCAGTTCTGAATCATCGCTGCACATGGTGTGTTTCTATAAAAGGAAACCAAGGACAGATTTGAAATTGTCAATGTCTTCTTTGTCCGGCTGAAATGAAAGATTTTCCCAGTCCTTGCTGCCTACGCTAGGGAGGAGGAATGTGTTGGGGCTCCTGAAGACCGGACCTGGGTGTTTTATCTCCAAACAATATAGTGTAAAATTAGAGTGCAGAATGCACTGCACACCCTGAACAGGAAGATGTCCATGCACTGGTGAGGAAGTGTGGCTGCCAGGATCCCCCCAGCATCACACCCTGACCTTCTCTCAGAGGGTTACCACTGGCCTATAGCAGCGTCTGAAGCATGGGGTGCGCTGTGTCCCCTGCACCCAGCGCTCTCCTGTGCAGGACCCTCCCAGTGAGAACCTGTGTGAGGCAGGGGCCTGTGGCAGCATTTCCCAGTGTGTGACCTATGGGGAGTCTCATTTATATTCGTGAGGTTTGGGAGCATCTGAGAATCCCACCTGGACCCATTCATCTGTGTGCAGGAATGAGGCATTGGTTGGCATTAGATAGGACCTCTCACTTCAGCCAAGGCTTCCAGCAAAGAGAGCGTGGACCTGTGGTGTTCTACAAGAGGTGGCTGCAAACCCATCTGATTTCACACTCAGATGGTAATGGGAAGGTGACCTGGGAAAGGCAGGATCGGGAATGGGGGAGGACGAGGCGGGCAGGCGGTGATGCTCAGATCCATCTCCCTTGATGGATCCCGGGGAGGAGAGGCTGCCCACGGGCCCCCGGCGCAGCAGGAACCTGTGCAGCCACGCTCGGCTGCTTCCTCCCCTTCCGCTGCCGAGCTGCCTCTGCGTGCGCTGGATGCACAATGCAGGGTGAGAGACAGGAGATGTGCCTGGTGCTGCCTGCTGCTGCCTGCTGCTGCCTGCTGGGCTGGGGACGGTGTCACCCCCGGGCTGAGCGCTGGGTGCCCCCCACACCTCCTGCATGCCCTGGTACTGCCCCACTTGCCCCATGCTGCAGCTCACATCCGGTTGCTCCAGGAAGGTGTCTGAAGTCAAATCAGTGCTGGCACTTTGGTATAAATACACGGGAGCTCTCCCCAGGGCGCTGTGACTTTTAAACTGGGGGCAAACAGGACACTGGGGTGTGTAAGTGTTTATTTCCCCTGGTCTATTCCTGCAGCACCAGAGCCAGGCTTCTCTGAGCAGGGCCTTCAGCCTCTCTTCCTATTACAAATTCTGTGGGACAAATCAACATCTTCCCATTAGGAAGTGATGACAAACCAGTCCATTTGGGGTGATTAATTGACATCTTAAATTAATCACGAGCACTCCTCTTAATGCTGTGACTCAAGATATTAACTGTTCCACCAGTCGCATGAGAAAGAACAGAGACCATTACAAAGCCCATTTGTCAAACAGTCACTTACACAGCCATTGTGGTGGCTGAAAAAAGGTCAAGTGACTTTGTTATTGTTAAGTAGAGAGCAGACGAAACTCCTAATTCCTTACTATGTGTTTAATGTGCCAGTTAAGTAGTGGTAATTGGCAGCAGCTGTGCCCTGGAACCAATGGGTTCCTCCTGGAGCAGGGAGCCCTAATGTGCTAAATGGTGCAGGGCTGCTTTCAGGGGGTTCTATAAAGCAGGAGCCGGGGAAGGGGAAGCCCTGGGAGCTGGAGGTGCTGCTTGGTCGCAGCACTGGGGCACGATGGGGCGGCTGCAGGTAAGAGAGTGAGGTTGTGCTGAGGGGAAAATTCAGAGCTCAGTGGGCAAACCCAAGTGTGGCTTTGGTGGAGGTGACAGAGTGGTGATGGTCTGCTGATGGGGGTGGAATGCTGATGCTGCAGCAACTTGGAGAGCTCAGCCCTGGGACCGGGCAGCTTATTCTCCTTGGGGAGGGGTCGTGCAGAGCTGTGCAGGGAGGTCTCACGCAGCGCAAGACCTGAGCATGGGCTCAAGGTGCCCATGTGCTCGGTGTGGGGCAGGATGCACAGTGGGGATCAGTGCTGCTGGAGGCAGACTGGGAATGACACAAAACCTGAACCTCAGCAGCCTCCTGCCTGCAAAAGCACGGGCTGGAGCTGCTTCCCCCAGGGCACCCAGCTGCAGCCTTCACCCCTCTGGTTTGCTGGGGTATCCCAGCACGGTGCCATGGCTGGGGGCTGCGTCTGGAACCTCTTGATCTGTGTCCCTGGACCAGAGTCCTCTCCCCTGGGAGGGCACCTCTCCATCCACTGTGTCCTGGGGAGGAGCAGTGGGCTCCGTCACTGGTGCTTGTGCCTTGAGAAGAGCATAATGTCTGTGAGTGTGGTGGGGACCCCGGTGGGGCTGGGGGCCATGAAGCACCCCCGGAGCTGTGCTGGGCACCTTCTCTTATGGAGCAGCTCGGCCTCACTGGCAGCTGGTGCGTGGAGCGCCTTTGCTGGGAGGGATGCGTTGAAGCTGCTGCTGCTGTCACCAGCTTCTGGGCCACCGAGCCCAGGGTGGCTGCTGTGCTCTCTGCCAGCCCTGGGAAGGGCCTTGAACGGTGCCAGCAGGATCCCCGTGCCTCCATTGCCTCCTCTTTAAAAATGGGGGAGCTTAAAGGAATAGGGAGGGTCTTCCAGGGAAAGCTGCATTTGATCAATGCCCTTGAAGGTCTTAGCTGAGGGTCTTTAAGTGTTATGGTGTTATCATTAATAAGGACAGCATTTAAAGTCGGAGAGCTGACAGGCACAGTAGAATAGCAGCTGCTTTAATGTTCTCCATTTCATTCTGGACCTAAAATCCCTGTCAGCCTCCAGTGAGGAACAAGGAGAATTTATGATGAAAAATCAAAGATGTCCATGGAAATCAAGGATGGGATCAGTGCCTGATGGATGGCTGGCACGCGAGCGCCCGTCGCTGCCGAGGTGCTCTTGGCAGGGGATGGGAACTGTGTCTTCCTGCGCAGAATGGCAATGGCACCCTCTTCCCTTGCGGCTTTTGTTTCAATGCAGGTCTGCGCGGGGGGACTTTACTCCTTGGCAGCTGTAGTCCCATTCTGGGGAAGGTGCAGCCTTCTCCACTGTCCTGCTGCTCATGAGCTGGCCCATGGCTGAGGCTGGGCTTCGCTGGGACCATGATGGAGCCTCTTTCACTCTTGCATGCAAGTGAGTGATGAGCAGATGTCAGCTGTGGTCCCCAAATGCTCCAGGGCTGGTGCAATGCCTGAGCACGGAGCATTCACTGATGCCCTTATGCCCCAGCCCTGGTCCAGCCCTGAGCAACTTGTATCTGCTGTAATTAAAGCTTTTGTGGTAATGCTAATTCTGTTCCACTTAATGGTATAGGAGATAAATGCCCAGTGCACAAAGGGAGCTTCCTGCTTCATAACCCCATGTAAAAGAGGATTCCTTTTAAACAGTCTATTAATGGCAGTGATAAACACTGTTTTCCAGCAGTGCTTGGTGTCTGCGGGGGGCTGGTTTGGGGCTGGCTGGTGGGTCCAGCTGATAGGATGCTCCTGTGGCACCAGGCTGGGGACTGGTTGTGCCCTGTGCCACCACGTGTGTCCTGGGCAGGGGTGACCGGTGCTGTGCTCGGTGCTGTGCCAGGCACCTGCATCGGCTCTGCTGGCACTGCCGGGCCGGGCTGTGTGCTCGCAGCTAATTAGCAGCCAGCAAAGTTCATCAATAATCGCTGCTGTGGCGGCGGCTGATCGGTGCCTCGCCGTGGGTGGCACTGGTGTAAATCAGCCTGATTGATTGTGGCCACTGCAGCTTTCCCAGCAGTAATTTAAAGCAATTAAAACACCTCCCTCAGAAATTAACAAGGTAAATAATGCCCCCGCGGAGCCGCGCGTGGTACCCAGCGAGCCGGGGCTCGGGGGTGCTGTGGCCACTGCCGGGCTCCGGGTGGGAGCACAGGGATGCGGCCGCAGCTCCCGATGGGCACCGCGCTGCGGTACCCGGGGCAGTTCTGTGCACGCAGGTGTTTGCCGCATGGGGAGTGCTGCTGCTTGTGCAAAACCGGTTTGTGCAGGGCCACGCGTGTGGGAAATGGGGCAGAACGCCTCGAGTTTCCCTGGGGCTGGAGCAGCCCGGGGGTGCTTGCAGGGAAGCCCTGGGTGCTGCTGCCTGAGGGAGCTGTGTGGGCACAGGGCCCTGCTCCACGGCAGGAAGCTGCTCCCGAGGAATCAATCCATGGTGCTGGGACCAAACCGCAGCAGGGAACGTGGGACTGGTGCTCACCTCCTGCAGTGCTGGTCTTGGGAAGTGGCGTGGTGAAGCTTTGGGGTTAAACCTTAGACTCTTGGGCTTCTACCCTGGAGTAAAAATACCTAAATATGGGGTTTTCCCTGTGATAGGAGTTGTGCTCAGTCCTACTGCTGCAGCTCTGGTTTTAATTGCACAGTCTATCAATCCTGCTGCTGGGGTATAAATAGAGGCTACTTCACCCATGAAGGGTGATTATCTTTTATGAGTATGGAAGATCTATAACTCATGAGGTGCAATGGTAAGAAAGTGCGGAGAGAAGGGGAGTTGCTGCTTGGGTCAGATGGTCTGTTTAGGCTATGGGAAGGGCTCACTCTTAATGAAACCCCCAAATCTTCAGCACTCGAGATGAAAACTCATTTTGCACCAACTGCCAAAGCTTCACCTGAGTCTGGTGCACCCCATGGATGCTCCTGGGCTGCTCCTCTTGGTGATGGTGTGGAGGGATGAGCCACAGCCATGGGTAAAGATGTTCTGCTGTGGCAGGGGATTTGGGCACCAGACACAAGGTCTGAGCTCCTTTTGGCACTGTACCTGTCTGCCAGCATTACCGGGCTGATTTAACTCCCCCCGGCTCACTGTTGCTTGCTGTTTCCCAGGTCTGGGTGCTCTCAGCTCCTGCATGATGCTGACTGAGGCACCTCTTGGTGCTCTCCTGGAGATAACCCTTGCTGTGGCGTTGCCACATGCCCAGCCCTCAGAGCTCTGCATGTGCTGGCAGGGTGGGTGAAGTCAAGTGGGGCCTTGCAGCTTGTTTGTGCCACGGGGCGTCCCTGATACGGAGCAGGGATTAGATCCGCGCGTGCTGTGCCAGGAGTGCTCCGGGGCTGGCTCTGTGGAGAGGGGCAGGATGCTGGGCAGGGGGTAGGGCCGGGTGGCGCCTGCCCCCAGAGCCCTCCCGTGCGCACGGGGCGCGCTCCGCAGCCCTGCTCCGGCGCAGGCGGCTTTCCCCGGGGGGGATCTCGTGGCTCTGCGGGACGGCGCCGGCGGATCCTGCCGGGAAAGGCTCGGCCGCGCCTCTCCTCCTCGCCCCTTCCCGGCTCCCCGCGGCTCCCCGCAGCCTGCGGGGCCGGGGCTGCTGCCGCTGGTTCCGGCTGCTGCCTGCAGGGTCTCCGTCCCCGGGGCCGGAGGGAAGCCCTGCTCTGTTCTGTGTCAGGAGCCGGGTTTGTTTGCGGCTCTTCGGCAATGTCCATGCGGATGTAAATGGTTACTTCGTGTGCTGGCAAACACCTCCTCAGCCAAACACCCGCTTTGCTCCGAGGGCTGCGGGAGCCGGGCAGTCACTGTGTGACTCGTGAGCGTGGCCATTCCCGGGGGGAAGCGCAGCTCCCCTTCCCTCCGGGTGTGGGAATGTCACCGGCCTTTGGTGCTCGCCTGGGTGCAAGTGTTGCTGATGCTTTGCAGAGATTTTGTTCCTTCCTTTTTCTGGAAGGCTGCTAAGGGTTTGATCTCTGCAGTATCTCCACTCATGCCTTGTAAAGTGTCCTGATCCCGTGCAAAAAGTGCTGGATAACAGCAGGAAATGATCCATCCACTGTAGGCAGCAGTACCGGTAAGCAGCCCTGGGACATGGGGATGGCAGGACCTGGAGCTGCTCCGCCTCTAGACAATGTGTTTGAATTTATCTTTATTAGGAGCAGCTACACTGCAGGGAGCCCAGGGGACACCGGTGCCTAACGGGAAAGAGGTTCCATAGGGCCAGGCTGGGTGTGCACGGGCAGGCAGATTGGGCAGTGCAGGGCTGAGGTTGTGCTGTTGCACAGGGAAGGAGCCCTGAGCCTCCACGCTGTGATGTCCTGGTCTCAGGACAGGCTTGTTGCCAGGCTGGTCTGAGCTATGGCCTCCTTATGGACGGTGGAACATGCTCAGAATGAGCACCTTGTAAACCCATCAGAAGTCCAGCCCCAGAAGCACCCCAGTGCCCATTGGTAAATGTGTGCTGATCTCACTTTTCTTTCACTTGGTGTTTCTGTTTAGAGAGGATCATGGAAAGGAAGCAAATCCTCTGCCCGGGGAAGAGGGGGTTCATGGGATGCCATTTATTTTGAATAATCTACAGCAAGTCAAAGGAAGTTGTATGTTAAAAGTAATTCCACGGATTTAAGATGTAGTGTCCCATCTGCTTTAGTTCAGATGCTGAATAGAAAGGAATGAAGCATAATTTGTCAGGCTCTTGTAACTGCTGTGTTGCCATTAAAAGAATACGATCTTACAAAAAAGGTAGGATGCTAAATCCAGCAGAGTAATTAAGCTACTCATCTAATTGAAAGTTCTATGATTTATTGAGCCATAAACCCCAATTCTTTCCACTTACTGACCAGGACCTACGATATATGCTATTGCCTGATGGATTCTCATTTCCAGCTGGGCAATATGCTCCTTAAAAACAGTGTTAAAAATGTCACCAAGGAAGGCATCCTTCATACCAGGCAAGTGATTTAGCCCCATCTGAAGTGTGCAGCACATCAGGGTTATTCCTGCAAAGGACCACAGGATCCTGTAATGGGGGTGTCTGCTGGCCCCTGCGGCAGCAGAGCTGCTCGGGGTGGGAGGTGGAGGCCGGAGGTGGTGACAGGGGTGTTCAGCTGATGGCTTGCAGAGATCACAGGGCAGGTTCACACGGACAATGGAAGGGTACAAACGCTTCTGCTGGTCACCAGGGCCTGGCACCGTGCTGGTGGGACAAAGGCAGTTTGCTTCTGGAGGGGAGGGATGCCCAGTCCTGGGGCACTGGTGACAGAGGTGCTCCTGTCCTCGTGGACCTCATTGCCACCCTCTCCCCCAGGACCAGGGCTGAGCTGCACCCGGAGCTCATCCAGCACCACAGAGTGATTTCTTTGTTGCTCTGGCAGCATGTGGAGCGCTCTGCGCCCCTCCCTGTGCTGCGCTGCTGCTCTGGCTCCACACAGGTCTGATCCTGGGAGTGTCTGCAGGTCCATTGTGCATGAGAACTCACCCCAGTGTCAGAGTCCAGATAGAGCCCACCCAGTGAATGGGAGAAAATGGAAACAGAGGAAAATTAAGGAGTTGAGTGGTGATGTGCAATATCCTTCTCTTGGCCATTCCTCTGGACAGATAGACTCTGGAATTGTGTTCTTCCCAGTCATAAATGCAATGAGCTCGGAAACCCCTGAGCACCCCCAGTCTCCTTGGCTAATGCAGTGCTGCTGGAAGGCTGCTCTTTGTACCTTTTTCCTGTCAATTAGGAATTTCTTAGGCCATCTTTTCTGTAACCTGTACAATTGCCTTAATTGACTTCCGCCTTAATTGGTAACAAATCATTTCACAGAGCCCTTGTAATTCTTTCAAATCAATAAATTCAGCCTTCCTGCGGGACCATGCGAGGCGCTGAGTGGGGCTGCGGGGCCCGGGTGAGAGGTGCTGCCCAGCACATGTGGGCTTACAAATGCTGAGGGATGCACGGTCCTGCCTCGGGTCCTGCTGGCTCTGTGCGCTGGGGGTGCTGAGCAGGGCAGGATCCCCACGGAGGAACAGGCACTGCGGAGCTGGCTGCCTGCACCACGGGAATGGGAGGGAGTCGGGCAGGGGATGGAGGTGAGGGAGCAGGAATGGGTTCTTCTGGCCAGCCTGGGATGGACAGCAAGGGCTGTGCACGGTGCTGCTTCTGCTTATGCATGGGAAGCTCATCTGATGCCCTTGTGTTGCTCTTTCCAGGTGCAGAGTCTTGTAACCCCTGATGCTGGCCGGTGCTGTTACTGGTGTTGGTCATGTTTAGTTGAGGGTTGATGCTGGTTTCCAAAACCACAGGTAAAAGTGTGGTCTATGCTGCCTTGAGTGAGGTTGGAGACTGAGACTAACATAGTACTTGGGCCTGGCTTGCACTCCCTGCCATAAGCGAGATCTTTCCATCGACACTGCCCCTGGCCTGCTACTTCTGGGGAGCAGCTGAGGCTGTGCTGGCCGGGGAGATGGAGGTATCTCATAGCCCACACAGTAGGGATGAGGGAGTCTGGGGGGAAATGCCCCTGCGCTGGGGACCTGCCATACGAAAATGTCTTTTGATGCAGCTTGCAAGGCTCGGGCTGCTCAGCTTATCCTGAAACAGAGTGAGAGCTGATTTAATGGGGGTGTAAGTACTTCCACAGCGGTGGGGATTAACTGCTGGAAGGGAAGTCCGAGGGAAGTGGCAGATACTCCAAAGTGACATCTTCAGACCAAGATTAATGCTTCTCTGAAAGGTGTCTTGCCCAAAGAAGCTGTTTGGCTCAATGCAGGGCAAGCTGGTTAAAGCAGAAAAGCCTGTGGTAGATTGGAAATGAGACAGTATGATCTACTGATGCCTTCTGGCATAAATTTCTAGGAGCCTGTGAAAGCACATCTCACATCAGTGTTCTCAAGCATTAGCTGGCTGGTGCCTCGTAGGTGGCTGAGTTCACCCTACCATTGTTCTTCCCTGGACACGGAAGTCGAGCCCAATGCAGAGCACCTTAAATAATGTTGAGGAGATAATGCAGCATCTGACAAAGTCAGGTGTGAAATCCCTCTGCACACTGTAAATCAAGGAAAAAGGGTCTTGGAACACCGCTGCTCCCTTTGATGTACTTGTGGGGTGTGTAATTAGCTGTAATGGGAATATTTTATCTTTGCTGTTGAAAGTCACGATTTGTTTGCCTGTGTGTACATATGAATCCGGTTAGAGCCTTGCTTTGTGCAAGCCATTCCTCTGGAAGCTACAGCTGACCCCCTGGAGCACCCCGACAAACCGAACCTGGGGCTGCCTGTAGGCAAATGGGAAGGTCCTTTGTGCCTGGGTGGGTTCTGCTTTGGTGTCATGGATGGGAGAGTTGGGTTTGCAGGTAACGGACCCGTCTGACCCCAGCACCCAGCCTGCCCATAACAGAGCTGTCCCCATGGAGCAGCTCAGCCCTTTGGGGTTCTCCTAATGGGCACCACGCTTTAACATCAGGGCAGGACAGAGCCCTGTGACAGAGTGTGAGGGTCTCGCCCTTTGGAGATGTGCAAAAGGTGAGAGAGAAAGCTGCTTCTGCTGTTGCCTCTTCCAAAGGGGATGAAACCCTTTGTAGCTGGAGGTCCCTGGGAGAGCTCCCTTGGGAGCTGCAGTTAAAAGGGGCGGGGGGGTATCCTGTGGTTCAGCTGGGAAGAGCCCAGCCCCAGACACTTCCCCCTTGGTGTCAGAGCAGCCAGCTCCAGGGCAGATCACTGCAGGTAATGAAGTTACCTGGGCTGGAGATTGGGTTTACTCATGCCTGCTGTCATTGGCTTCTCTGCTGCTTCCTTATTTATCCCATTTCTGAAGCAATCGCTCCAGATGAGCGTGTTCACACTGGCTGGGTGCTGGCGGCACCTTCCCTGCGCTGGGGTGTGCGAGGCTGGGGCTGAGGTGCAGTGGCTGTGCAGGGTTAGTCACGCTCCTGGCGTGTTCTGGCTGGATGCTCAGCTCCCAGCACCTTAACTCTTTACTTGGCAGGGAACAGGGATCCCATGGGATGGCTGCTCCGGGTGCCTGTGGGGCTCCTGGTTTCCTTCTGCTCCTGTGGGGCTGGGGAGGGCAGCAGGACTGTGTGCCCCATGTGTGTGCGCCCATGGTCCCTGAGCCCAGTGAAGCAGAGGGTGCGCTGTGAGCGTGGGCTGTGCCCAGCAGGGTGCTCCCATGGGGAAGAAATGCCGTGGTGTGACCGGGATGAGGAGACACCCAGGTCCCTTGGAGGGAGTTCCGAGCACAGGCACGGCTTGGGCACAGCGGAGGGGGCTCCTGGCTCTGGCCTTGCTCCCCAGCCACCTCCATCCTCGCGTGGCTTCAGCTCTCCCCAACCTCCTGCCTGTGCTGAGCAGACCAAGAGCAACGGCAGAGCAAGGCTTGAGCTGGAAACCTGGCATAATGTGGGGCTTTTGCTTTCCCTGTTCTAAAGCACTTAAGCCTGTCATCACCCTCGACTGAGTCCCTGCATCCCTTCCTGCTTGCTTAACTCTGCGGCCACCCAGGAGAACACAGATCCCGGGTCCTGCTGGGTGCTGCCTCCTGTTCTCCACCGGATGGGCTGCCTGGCCTGGGGCTTGTTGGGCAGCAGGGTCCTCTGAGCTGCCCTCCCTCTGGGTGCAGCAGACTTGGAGGTGCCATTTCATCTGCAGTGGTGATGAAAGCCTTGGGGCTTGCAGCTGAAAGTGTCCTCAACCCCTTGGGCTTGTCCACCCCTTATAGGCAGAACTGAACCATTTGAAGGGAATTGTGTAGAAGGACAAGAAATGACCAACACCTTCCATCCTGTGGACCCGTGTCTCCAGAACCAGTGAAACCTCTCGTGTGAGTTGTCCAGATTGCTGCCAGCGCATCCAGTTTCCTTGGAAAATCCTTTGAAAAGGAGTCAGGAAGGACCTCCCTGATTAGAGGGGCAGCCCTCGACCTGCCTTCCTTGAGGTCTGCTTTGGCACCCAGCAGCCTCCTGACAAAGTGTGGATATCCTTTGAAGGGAAAGGGAGGCCTCTCCTGCCTGTCACAGGGACAACTCCTGCTATCAGAATAACTGGCAATAGAATTGTAGAACAGTCCCTGTGCAGTGTTCCTGCAGCTGGAGCAGTCCCCAGCAGGAGCCTCCATGCTCTCAGGAGGCAGAGGCAGGGGCAGGGGCCAGACTGGAAGCTGCTTTCCCGGCCAGCAATAACACAGATGGAAATGCCAAGAGCAGCTTTGCAGTCCCGCACCGTGAGGTGTGACCGAGAGTCCAAAGAGGAATTATCACCTCTTAAAACATGACAGAAGCAAACTGGGGGAGATGCAGCCCCTGAGGGTGGGCACCCGGCCCTGCCGGGCTGTCCTGCCCTGCCCGGAGGTATCGCAGGGGTTCGGGGACTGGAGCAGGTACTGAGGAGCCTCTGGAGGAGTCTGTTGGAGGTGACACATGAGCTGGGTGCCATTCACCGCTCTGTGACCTGTGATGATGGCCTTGTATTGCATCCTGCTATGTCCTTTCCAAAGCTGGGGAGGAAAGCCCAGCACTGTCCTATTTGCAAGACAATTACTGTGTGTGCTCTTAAAACACTTTCCTGCTTCAGCAGCACTTTGAATCCAAGAGACAATCTGAGTTTGACTTGGCTGAGTTACAAGGGCCGTTTCCTTTCTGATTAGCTCCCCTGTCTCTGAGCTTCCCTTCCTTTCTGTCCCTATCTCTGGCCATGGAAGTCTCTGTCTGAGACTGTTGGGGTGGTTTGTGCAGTTGTAGGAACATGGTAGATGGAGTGCAGAACCTGAGGAATAATTAGCGTTTGTTGTCATCATCCTGCTAAATACTTGGCAGGTTTTTACCATCTGCCACATTTGCCTTTATATGGTAGAAGGTGCTCTCCAAAAGCTTCCCGAGGGTTGCGGCATTCGGATGCAGCTTCTGGGGACTGGGGCGATGGCTGGATGCAGTCACAGGCAGGGATTGAGAAGGAGCCCTCAGGGTGGTCAGCTCTGTCTGCTGCTGCTCTGCTGTCGTCGGTTTGCATTTGGTGGATTCCAGGACCGTTTCCAGTATAAAGTCGGAGGGAACACTTGCAAGATAAGCTTTGTGCTTGCAGCTGCTCTGCCATGCCCTAGTCTGGCTTAGCTACTGCTGCTCTGTCCTTCAGTCTGGGCTCATGGGGCTCTGCCTTCTGTGCTGCCCACCACAGCCCAGCCTGGCTTGCAGAGCAAAGTGTCTGGCAAGCAGAGGCCTGGCAGGAAAGAGGAGTAATTAATGTGAGAAGCTGGAGGGATGCATGAACCGGGCGAGATCTCTGCTTCACTCCTTGCTTTTTCCCTTTTTTGAGCATTGTCTCTGCCGATGGATAGAAGGGCAGGCCTGGAATCCTTCCCCAGCCCCGGGGAGGAGATTTGCTGCTGAAGTGCAGGACTTCATGGTCTAAAGCGCTGCAGCGATTCCTCTCTTGGGAAGGTAAATGGTGATTCAGGAGTTGCAGTGGGGAAAGCCTATGGGGGCTCAGGAGCAAGCCTTTGCAGTGTTGAGGTTTTCCCCGTTGTGGTGCCCCAGAAGGAGCTTTCCTGGCGCAGATTCAGGCCATTGGCAGACGTGGCACGTGTGGAGCTGCAGCTCCTTCCCCATGAATGCGGGGGGTACAGGGCGGTCCCTGCACTGCCACCGCTCCCCAGGGCTGGCTTTGGGCTCACCCACCCGGCGCAGGCGGCCATGGAGCCGGCTCTGCCTGCAGCAGCGCAGCCTGGTCACTGCCTGGCGATGCCACACGGGTCCTCCCCAGCTCCACCGCTGCGAGCCGGCCAAGCAGATTGATGGCGCTGGCCCAAGGGGTGCTGATGGGAAGAGCTCGTGTTGGTCTGTTGCAGAAACTGCCCGAAGGGCCCCAGGCTTCCATGCATGGGACACGGTGGGTGCGGAAGGTGCTGCGGCACAGCATGGGGATGCTGTAGGGGCAGGATGGTGGAAGCTGCTGATAGTATCAAGGACTGGAAGAAACAATTCATGATAAGGCAAGTCCTGACCTGAACTTGTGCCCAGCAGCTTCAATGAGAAGGGAGCAGACCTGTTCGGTGGTGTGAGAAAGCTCTGCTCACTTCCTTGTTTAGTTTTCCCACAGCCCTGTGCTTCCTGCTCACCCCGGGGCTGGAAGTACCAAGATAGCATCAGGGGGGCTGCGCCAGTGGGATTTCTGTCCAGGCAGGAGCAGGATGTGCCAGCCGTCCCCTGGGGGGGCCATGAGCATGGGAAGGGGCTGGGAGGCTGCTCTGGATGGAGCTGGGGAGGTGACCTGCTCCCAGGGGTTATGTTCAGGATCAGATCTCAGCCGGATGATAAACCCAAGTGAGGAGCACAGGATACCTGGGGGTGGGGTGGAACTGCTGCTCTGGATGTAGGAGTTAATTCTGAGGACGATGCTGTGGTGGGAGGGTGCGTGGTGCCTCCGTGGACTGAGATTAGTGGAGGGGAAAAGGGTGGGACATGAGTCTGGCTCTTCCTCCCCCTCCCCAGGTCACGGGCTGTAAATTGGCGCAGCCTTTCTGGGCATAAGGAAAAATACCGGTAGCCTGCCAAGCAAAACAATAGGTCTTTCCACTGTTGAGCCACGTCCAGACAGTCTGGGCCTGTGTCCAGCTCCGAGCTGGCGCTCGGCTCAGCCTCCCCTTGCTGGAGCTTTAATAGGAGGGAAAGGAGAAGCAGCAGAGAGTAATGAAAGGGAGGAATGTCTGTGACATTTTTCTAAAAAGGAAAAATGTGGAGTTTCCAGTCAAACCGAAAGACTTATTGGGTTCGCTGGGAGGCTAAGTCCAGCTCCTTAGGACAAACTGCTAGATAAGGAAAACAATTTAGTCCCAAGTAATACTCACTTCAGGTTGGTGCAGGCTCTGCCAGAATCTGCTTTGACTGCACCACGTTCATTGATTTTTCCTTCCCAGCTCTTCAGCAATCGTGGTCCTGCCGGTCCCCTCCGGAGAGCCGGGATGTGCGGCTGTGCCCCGCACCACGGCACTGGTGCGTGGCCCTGTCCCCAGTGTGGGCACCCCCAAAACCAGCTGATGGGAGGCAGGGGCGGCCCAGGCCCACCGCGTGAGGTTTGGTCTGTGCACCATGAACCAGCAGAAGCCATTGGGCAGAGTGACTCGATGGCACACGGGGGTGCGGGTGCTGCCTGAGGCAGGGCAGGGGAAATGAGCTGTTGTCTGTGCTCCGAGGCCAGAAAGGTGACAGCTTAGACCCTGGCAAGTGACAGCGAATGGATGTGGGAAACTCTGGAAGAAAAGTCAATTCCTCCTGTTAAAATGCCACTCACTTGCATGATGCTGAATTTCACCTCTTCCCCCTGAGGTGCAGACTGTGGGGACACCCCCATTCCCAGGACCTGCAGCCGTCCCCAGCCAACAGAGCCAGGGCTTGGGGTAATGGTAGTTAAAGTGCTGAGTGTGGTGGCTGCTGTCTGCCTGCACATCAGCACGGAGCAGTGGTCTGGTGCTCCCCAACAGCCAGCAGCATCCTGGCACTTTCCCATGTTGATCTGATGGTGCTGTGGAAGGCTCTTGGTGGGGAAAACCACATGAATAGTGCAGCAGGACGACACTGTGGGCCAGGTTAGGAAGTGTAACATGGGTGGTGCTCCGTAGTTCAGTTTCTTTGAAGGTGTTTGACATTTTGCCCAGAGAACCTGTAGATAATAACACATTATGTGGATTTAAAATTGGCTTAATGACAGATTTCAATGTATGGTCATTAGTGGCAGTGCTGCTTCCTGCAGCGTTCCCAAGGAGCACTCTGACATGGTCTAATGTGTGATTTAACAACAGTGATGATAGAAACCTTTGCTGGTAGCGTCTGCAGGTGACACAGAGACTGGTGTTGTTGTGAACAGTGAGGGCAGAGCGGGGAACCTCCGGGGTCAGTGGTCACAAGCCAACACGATGCATCACCAAGGAGCTGAATGCAGGGTAACCTCCCCAGAAAGCGAGGAGGGAGGGAGGGAGGGCAGGCATTGCTGCTGGTGTTGGTGTGCTGGCTGTCCTCAAGGGCATGGGAGCTGAGGCCAGTATCTGGCCTTGTGCGCATCCCTCTCAAAGTGTGTGTGTGGGGGTCTCAGCCCCCAAGCAACCCTCCTCGAGTGCAGCCGCAGGCTCCCATGGGGCTCTCAAACCCAATTCTTGCTCCTGTCCCCCCATCCCCATAGTGTGTCTGTGCCTTTTGTTTCTCAGCTCCAAGGCAGCCCCTTTCCTGCAGGTCCTGCTTACATGGGTTCCACGCTTCCCTGAGGCTGGGCTCTGCTCTCGCCCGTGCTGGTGGTCTGTGATGCCGATAGCAGGGCTGGGGTTCAGGCTGAGGATGTGTCTGAGGGAACGCTGCTTCATTTGTTATCGCTTTCATTCACGATTACTCCTTGCCAGCAGTTGTATTTGCAAGTCATTTTCTGGCTGACAAATGGATGCACATCACCAACACCCTGCAAACAAGACACGGATGTAGATAAGAGCCGGTACCGTGTGCAGACACTGATCCCCTGATACCAGCATCTCCGTGCACCAGACCCATCCTCTGCACAAGGCAATCACTCAAACCAGCGATTGCTCCGTCCACATCAGCACTTGTTTTGGGAGAAAACCCAGCATGAGAAATGGTGCTTGTGCCACAAGGCTGGGCTGGGCTGGTGCTGGCATTGCAGGCTTCAGTCTGCAGGAGGACTGGCTGTGTGGGTGCTGTGCCCTCGCCAAACGTGGCTCCGGGGGCTTGCTGTATGCTTTCCCACCTCCCACAGTCGTCCCTCTCTGTCTGGGGCTACTCTGTGGGTTTGTACAGGGTTGGTATTTACATGTGGATGAAGTCTGGATTTTTTAACTCTACAAACCCGGCTCCTTTGCCGGGCAGGCACGGCGCCGGTCTCGGTATTTCCACAGCTGGGACCATGTACGTGCCTTTTGCCGGGGGAGCTCCCCGGTGCAGGGGGAAGCTGCTCTCTGTGCATTCTACCAGTGTCCTTCGGATGGAGGAGAGGATCCCTGCAGCTGGATCCCTGCCTCCCTCCGAGGTGTCCCTTGCTGTCTGCACAGAGTGGAGCAGGGCTCGCCGCACAGCACTGTCAGCTGGAGGGCCAGAGGGGAAGGTCGAACCATGGCAATGTTCCCTCTGAGGGCAATTATTCTCAACAGGCAGCAGCTACAGCAGAGATTCTGGCACCTCAGACCCTGCTCTTCCTCCCCAGGCTGCTTGGAGAGTTTGTCTGAAGCAGAAAGTGAACTCCCTTGCTGGAAGCCCGTGCAGCCTCCATGATAGCTACAGGGATCTCATCAAGCAGGAATTTCTTGGCAGGGGATAGGACCTGTCTGCCATATGGTTTCCATGTTCAGAGCAGAAGGTGATCTGTGGAAGTAGAAGGAAAAAAACCCCTGAACTTCTGCAGTTGATTTCCACTTGAGACTCGTTGAGCAGCTCGAGGAGGGACCGGGGACAGGCCTGACCCTCGCCCGCTGCTCCATCAGCGCTTCCCGCAGGAATGCCTCCAGCTCCTCTGCAAAGGATTCCCGTTGCCAGGGGATTCTGTATTCTGACAGCTCCGGTGTGTCTGAGGGGTTGGACCATGAGAAGTAAAGCTCTCCAGGGTGTCAAATGTACAAGTAACTGTCACAGCCTGCCCGGCTCCAGCCTGCGCCAGGAGCTTGCCCGGTGCCGGTGTCTCGCTTAAAGGAGGAGCATGGGCTGGTCGTTGGTGGGATGTCAGCTCTGGGGCTGTGTCTGCCTTGGGAAAGCCTGTCTCTTCCCCTGGTATGGCGAAGCTGGGTAAAGCCTGTGGTGAGGAGATGTCTGATCTACCACCTCGTCTTTCTGCTATCCTCCAGCCTGAGGAGATGGAACGTGTTCAGCGGCCACATCAGAGGATATTTGCTCTCTCCCACCTTTCTTCTGAACCTGGTGGTGAAGTCAATAGAGCATGTTCCTGGGAGCATAATAATACTTTCAAATACTATGACTGTCTGACGAGATAGATGAGCAAATCTGATCTGCTGCCCTTTTGAGCCAGGAATGAAGCTTCTATTATGCACTCAGGTGGCTGGAAGCATGGGAATTGCTCAGCTGAAATGCCAGGAGTGCTCTGCAGTAGTCACCAGTGCAGAGGAGCGGCTCCCCGCAGGGGCTCTGGGGACCAGGAGGCTCTGGAGAGTGTGGGATCGGGATGAGCTGGGTGTGAAGCTGCCCTGACACCGAGCTTTGCTGCGGGAGGGAGCTGTGTGTGTTGTGAAGCCGAATCCAAGGGCTTAGGCTCACAGCGCGCTCCTCTGCCTGTGTTAAAATGCATTCTGCTCTGGGAGGGGCTGGTTTGCAAAGTGCAGCTTCCAACTGGCAGCAACGAAGAAGTATAAATGGCTGAGCAGGCACAGAAGAAAAGTTTCTCTGTGCCTGACAAAGGCACTCGCTACTCTTGAACAAATATTTAGGCCATTTCTGTTGCCAAAATCATCACAAGCGTCCAGGACACACGTCTGCAGCAGAGCCATGACCCACCATGTCCTCACAGCTAAAGCCCTTGAGGGTGGCTCGGAGCCTCGCCAGGGCCAGGGGATGGAACATGGGCCCCTGTGCAGTAGCGATGCTGCTGGGGACCGTGTTGTGGATAAAGTTCTATGGGTGAGCCTGGGGGTGGCTGTGGGGGTGCTGTTGGTCTCGCAGCGGTCCATCGCCTGCTCCCATGTGGCATTGCCATCCCTGTGCTTGGTGTTGCTGCAGGGCCAGCCTGCCCATGGTTATCCCAAGCGGGCGGCGGAACATGGATCCCTCGCATGAGGGTGCTGAGCTCCCAAGAGAGAAGGAAGAGGAGGAGGAGGGAGAGATCCCCTGTCCTTCACGGGGGCCCTGCAGCAGCACAGTGGCACTGTGCATCTGTCCAATGTCTCGTTCCCGTTCTGATGAAAGCGGTGCTAATCAGACGTAGCTGAGGGAGCCAGGTCCGGAGCAGTTGGTGTATCCCAGCTCTTCCGACGTCTTTGCAGTGTTTCTGTGAAGGCACGGAGTGTTTTAAAGCATGAGATGTGACATGAAAGCAGGCAGCAGTAGATCAGAACGTTCTGTCTGGAGTTTCAAACAATACCCTGGAAATTTCCAAGTCTTTCCTGTTTGTCCCGCTGCTCGCTGGACTCCTCCGCTGCCATCCCTGTGCTGTTTGCGATGGCAGAGCTGTTTGAGTTCCCTACTCAGAGGCATCGATCTGGAGGCATTTAGCGTATTTTGCCTCAAGAGCCTCTCTCTCTCCAGCAGTTTCCTTGGGCGCTCAGGCAAAGTGGAAACATTCTGGTGCCTCCAGTGGGCTCCCCAGTGCTGGAGGGGGTCGGAGCCCTCCCGCCGGGTGCTGGGAATGCCGATCCCAGCCGGGCTCTTCCCGTGAGGAGCTCTGGGCTCCAGCCAGAGCTCCGCTCCAGTAGTTCAAGCTGGGGACCCAGAACCTCTCATGCCTCGAGGTCAGACGAAAGCAGAGCTCCCTCCTCCTGCTCCAGTTCTGGCAGGCGAATTCCATCACTGCACAAATATTTTGGCAATCCAGCGATAATGGAAAAGGAAATGCAGAGACATCCAGTCCGTCAGGAGCTCTCTGAACTAGGACACTGGGAGCAGGGCGGGCAGTGGGGCTGGGCTGGCCCTGCTGGCCCCATAGCGGTGCCTTTCCCTGTGCCACCCTGCAGGAATGCCCTGTCCCGGGCCAGCCGCTCGCTCCATGGTTCGTGTCCTGGGACGCGCAGCGGTGGGTGATGTGTAACAAGGGGCTGCTCTCTGTGGAAGTGTTTTGTGCTCTAAGTGGTTACAGCAGTGCGGGGTGGTGTGTGTGTATTTTGGTATCTATAAACAAAGCAGCTCAAGAATGCCTTGATACCAAAGGTTGGTTTTGGCTGCTGATCAAGTGCTTTGTGCCGAGGTTTTTGCCTTTTCTTTTTCTCTTTACTTTTGAAAAAAGAGTTCAGCTGCTGAGAGTGAGCGAAAGAAAAGGAAACCGTGAAGCTGCTCGCTCCGGGGTTCCGTGAGTTAGGAGCAATGATCTCCAGGTCTTTGGAAGCGGCAGGCTGGGAGCTCGCAGAGGTGGGGAAGCAGCCCCTGATGCAGGGAGAGCTCGAGCCCCCAGCCTGCCTCCAGGGAAAGGCAGGGTTTCTGCTGGTGGGTCTGAAGCTGGGACCCCCCATCCGAGGGCTGGCACCTCTTATTGCTGCAGCCCATCCCCATGGGAAGTGCTGGGCAGCG
Organism: Lathamus discolor; assembly: GCF_037157495.1. Classification (NCBI taxonomy): domain Eukaryota; kingdom Metazoa; phylum Chordata; class Aves; order Psittaciformes; family Psittacidae; genus Lathamus; species Lathamus discolor. Next base: position 14,788,077 of record NC_088895.1, on the reverse strand, counting down.
GCTTGGCTGGAGCAGAGGCAGCCTGAGCCCACCCTAGTGCATAGGGCAGCATTCCCCACCATGCTTGGCCTGTCTGTTGGATGCTGTGGCACCACACAACAATATCCCTGGTTTGAGGAGCTGGATTGCTGTGTTTTGTGCTATTTTGGTATTCATTTCAGTTTTTATCATTTTAAGGTTCATGCGTTTCTAATTGTTATGAATACCATGCTAAAATTAATAGTTCTATGGTTGGTTTATTGCATTTAGTGAAATTATGTGTGTGTGATGTTTGCCAAGAAAAGGCGCCGCAGCGACTTTGCTCACGTAACGAGGATAATTGAGTTGTTACACTTGTTGAAATGATGGGATTAATCCTTTAAAAGTTGGCAAACTGGAGGGGGGATGTGAACCATGAATTGGGTCACACACGAGCAGGAGGGGCCTGTCCTCGGGGCCCGGAAGGAGCCCTGCGGGCACGGGGCACTGCACAGCTCTGTCGTTGTGGAGGTTGCATTGTGCGGGTCAGAGGCTCTGTGACTTTCTCTGATGGACTCAGAGAGCTTCAGAACGTCGCGGGTGACTCCTGTCTCTGCTGTTACTGCTGGAGAAGCCCAGGGTTCCACGTGGAGCACAAAGAGCGAGTCACAGAGCAAACCCTCTGCAGGCAGAGGAAATGCTTTGGTACCAAAAGAAACCGCTTGATGCTCTGATCCCAGCCCTTCATCTCCAGGCTGTGTGCCCATTGGGCAGATGAGGGTGCTGGGGGGTGCTGTACCCCACACGGGGTCTTGCAGCAGAGCTTAAAGCTCTGGCTGTGCAGAGGTCTGCCTTCACAGGGTATAGATATCATTTCATACTTGCTGGGGAAAATCCGGTCCTAAGTTGGGCATTAATTCTGCAGAGCGTTTTGAGGCAGATTGTCAGGCAAGAAAAGAGAAATGTAAAATAAGTCTTGTTTACTATAGATGATGATGTGGCAAAGTAACTCAAGAGCCAGTTCTCGGGAGTTTATGACAATAATCATGAGTATGTTTTATAAATGTGTAGTGATGTGAGTGGACTCAATTCTGGCTGAATTTCAATGGTATGGCTTTGTGCTGCAAAGCCTAAATCAAATGGCTATAATTTATGCTGAACTGTACTACGGGATGCATTTATTCACAAGTATGTGCTGATTGTAGCATTGTGCTTGATTTATGGTGTTTTACTTTTTCATATGAAAATCCCTACCAAAAATAATATTTAGAGTCTCCTTTTATTTACCGAGCCCAGCAGTTTTCCATAGGCACGGTGGCAGAGGGTGCCTTATCTCCCTCCTCTGGTTCCTCGGCAGCCGGCCTGGAGCTGACTGCTGCGGATGGCTCGTGGTGCAGTGCTTGCAGCATGGCCATGGGCAGTGATGGAGGAGTGATGCACGTGCACAGGAGCGGCTCTGGAGCCTGCATCACCGTCCTGCTTTAGCGCAGTGACTGGTCATTGCATTCGGAGCCTGATTTGATTAGTAAGAGCAAAGTGGACTAATTAAACCCATGCAGTGGTTTTGGTAGTGCTGGGTAACAGCTGGACTTGGCGATCTTAAAGATCTTTCCCAACTTGGTTGATTCTGGGGTGAAGCTCCAGTGGGCAGCTGGGAAGTGATGGCTCCTCATGCATGAGAGCAGTGTTCCTGTGTCCAGAGCAGTGCTCCTGCAGCAGGCGTCGTGCTGCGAGGTTTAAACTGGATGTGACAATGTGCTTGGCACAATTAAGCTGAGAAGCTTCATTTATCATTGCTACCGAAGGCGAATGTCAGCTCCTGGGCACCCTTTTCTGTTCCTAATGTTTTGGAAGTCACAGAAGAGGTTTCTGTCATCAGGCGACTGGAAAGGTTTGGGTAATCCTGGCCTTGTAGCGTTACCTTGAGTAAGTGTCGTATCTTTGGCTCTGCTAGAAAATGCATCATTCAGAGACTAAAAGAAAGATTTATTTGAAGCATTTGAAATCCCTAAATAAATCATTTCATCTCATACTAGGTCCCAAACCATCCTGGGAGTGTGCGCAGCCATTAGGAGAGAGCTAAGACCCAGCAGGACTTCTTCCTGCGTTAAAATTAGTTGTGCTGAAAGTTTATCAGTGATTTATTCTGCAGAGTGACTCCATTTGTAATTCTCCTTCCTGAAAGTTTCAGCACCATTGTTTTTAATGATAAGAACTTGTTGTAGCAACCTCTGTCCCTAAACACTTGGAGACTCTTGTTTAAATAAACATGCAACTTGCAAGCAACATGCAGCTTAAATGTGTATCCTATTAAAAGCTGGCAGGAATGGAGCCTCCCAGCTTTCTTGCCAATGTTTGGAATACAGTAGCATTTCTGCTCCATAGCAATAAATTTCTGCAGAATGAAGGGCCATAATATTTGCCTTTTCTAGGGGAAACTCTGCTTCGTTAAGCGGAGAGATGGAAAATGTTCCTAACAAACAGGACAGCGTGAAGCAGGTACATATTTCGGTTGCTGACATCGCTCCTGCCTAGGGCTAAGCTCTCACCCGTGTTTTGAAGGAGGGAAGGAGACGTTTCCCAGCACTTCAGAGGCCTCATGGCCAGTCCTCTGATCCTGAACTTGCCTAAACGAGATAATGGGCCCCTTGCCCATCCCCATCAGCGCGGGCTGGACCGGGTGAGGCGTCTGCAGTTTTGGGTTGCACAACCGGCACAGGGAGATTTCCGTCAAATCCATTTGTGTTCACCCAGTTTTGAGCTCAGGCCGGCTCTGGAAAAGGCTGCCCAGGGCAGTGTTCACACACCGTGTAGATGAGGCCCTCGGTGACACAGGTTAGTGGTGGCCTTGGCATTGCTTGGCAAGGGTTGGACTGGATGTCCTTGGAAGTCTTTTCCAACCTGGTTGATTCCATGATTCCGTGTGTGTCCCGCAGCTCCCATCTCCATTCCTGTCCCTCTGCACCGAGTGTTCGTGGCTGCCTTGCTCTGACCAGTCCTTTGCTATGGAAAGAACTTCAACTGCTGTCTTTAAGTTAGTGTTTTCTAATTAGTTCACCATTAATTAAGGGGTTCTGCTGTTAGGAAGTGAGGATGAGCTGGCACACCGGACTGCCGATGCCCAGAATCTGCGGGATTCAACTCTGAATTCCAAAATAACTTCTTCATTAATAATTTTGATTTTCCAGGCATTGCACAGAAGCATTGGTGATTAACAGAAGTGCGATGTGTTCTCATTCATAGGACTCCTAATTAGCGGTAATCCAGTTATTAACTCTTTGGTGCAAATAAGCAGGGATAGAAGTGGGGAGTGGTGACTTCTTTTTGCATGGGAGCACAGAGTGCTTTGCCCTCTGCCTTTGGGTCTCGTGCCCTGGGGAAGCTTTGCCCATTCCCTGGCTTTGCTGCCGTTTGCAGGCAGAGGTTCAGAAGGACATGCTGTGTGCAGGGTGACACTTCCCTGTGCCAGGGCAAATCCCGCATGGGCCCCCCTTGCTTCCCAAGAGGTGACTGGGATGCGTCGGGAAGGCGAAGCGCTGGACACAGCCAGAGCTGCCTGTCAGCTCCTGCCCGCAGTGGGGCTGAGGCATTACCTGCTTCCCTCATAACTCACCAGAGTTCAAGTGGGCAGGAAGCTGGCCCTCTGCCTGGGAGAATTTGTCACAAAGATTAAAGAATTAATGAGAAAATACAATATATTAAAGAATGAGAGATTTTGCTAACCTCTTACCTTGTCTTTGCCTTAATTGCCTTTAAAAATCATAGGATACAATGAATTATCATTGATTTTTCTCAATATCTTTTATTCCTGCAGAAGCCAGATAAATTGCAGCGAGAGGTGATGGTTCAAAGGGACCCAGGAGATCTCTGAGGTGGGCAGGATCACAGACACCCCCCGGGTCCAGCTCCCTCTGTGCTACCACAAAGCTCTTGCTCCTTTCTGTGTCCCAGGCACTTGGCTGGATCCGCCCTGGGGGGTTTGGTGCTGAGTGGCTGCAGTGGCACCTCGCTGGTGGCACTGGCACCACCCAGGCTGGCTGGGCAGATGTTACAGGGGACCAGGGATGCTGCTCACCATGCACATGGGATGCCGTGCATCTCCTTTGGCTGGTCTGAGAAGTCAGGCTGCCTCTCCAGGGCGGTGACTTCTGCTTAAAGCACATTCTCAGCTTCATTTTTTACCCTAAATCCAATACTTTGGGCAATATGACTTCTCCTGGAGCTCGTGCAGGACAGAGCCATAACTGGCTGCCTTAGGGCTGGGGAACCATGACCGGGAGCTCAGGACCCTCCTGGCCTGGGCCCTGTTTGCTGCTGTTGTTCCCCATCGTTGTGGTGCTGCTGCTGTTCCCAAACCCTCGCGCCCCTGCAGGATGGGTTTCTGTGGCCAGAGTCCCCACGCCGGGCTTTGGTTTTATTGAACCAGGAATGTGCACCGCTGCTATGGCAACGCAGTTCTCATCCCGGGGCTTTCCAGTTGTGCCTGGTGATAAGTCACCCCATGGCAGGGACCCAGCCCAGACCCATCCTCTGCTCTCCAGAGGACACCCTCTGAGCCACAGACACCCCATAAACCCATCCTATGGGCAGCTCCCATCCAAACGGGCACCAAGAGCTGTTGTCTCTGGGTGGGCAGCAGGGCTGGGTGCTGTGACCCATGTTTTGGGCATGAGGAGAGGCACTGCTGGTGATGGGGCTGTTGCTTGCTCAGCCACAGGGTGAGAAGGATCTGAGATGTCTTGGTCCATATTAACAGATTTTTATTTGAAGTTCACCTCAGAAACAAGCAGTGTTGGGAAATTCAGCGGGGCAGGTCCAGATGGAGAAAGAGCATGAAAGATTTATAAAGCCTTTTTGGTGGCAATCAATACTGCTTCTTATTACAGCTGCGTCCTTCCAAACTCTTCCTTGTTCATTTATCTACCTCTGATAATTTGACCAAAATCTAATGGATGAAGTACCAGGGAGGCACCTGGATGTTTTAAAGATGCGGTGCTGCATTTCAAGGACTAAGCCAGGTAATTAATCTTTTCATCTGATTCCTTCCACTGGCGATGGGGTTTTATTGCCAAACCGCAGTGTCTAGCTGTATTGGTGTTTATTTGCACTGTTCATGTGCCCTCAGACCGGGTCATACCCTGGCTGTGCTGCACGTGCCACAACAGTGGCCTTGTTCCGAGAGCTGACGCAGGGGCAAGGGACGGGTGGTGGGAATGACGTGGGGAGCAGAAGGTGCAAGGAAGCGTGGGGATACAGGTCACGGTGTAGGGCTCAGCCTTGCTGCTCTGCTTCAGGTGAATGTCACAAGAGCAGTGCAGGGATCAAAGGACGTTCCCGTGGCTTTTCCAGTGGTAACAAGGGATAAAACAGCACGGGAGAATGCAGGGAGGTGTCTGTGAATACAGCAAGTGGTGAGAGAGCTGGCACCGGTGGCTGCTGAGGTCCTGCAGAGAGGGATCGTTTGGCTGTGACCAGCCCTGGAAGTGCTCAGTAAAAATGGGCCTCATTTTCACTGTAGCTTCGAGAAGTATTTCACTACCATACACCCAAAATCCGACCTTGCTGGGGAGGACGCTCGCTGACAGACCTTGGAAAGGCCACCGAGACTGGACCTTTAAAGAGCCAGCTAACATATGCGCTCAAGCATTTTAAAAGAGCAGGATGAGATCCTTCCTGGACTGCTAATGGCAACCTTGCATACTGTTTGGTGCACTGAGGACATTCCGGAGGAGAGAAGCTTGTGCAAGGTTTTGCAGAAGGTGAGGAGGGGGAGCTGGAGGTTTGCTGGCTGATGGTGGAGAACAGGGCAGGAATGGGACTGCTGAGGGGGGAAGAGGGCAGTACCGAGCAGGATGCTGAGCACTGGCTGTGGGGCTGGTGTGCATGCGCTGAGGGGCTCGGGAAGCTCTGCGGGTGCCCAGGGCAGGCACCACTGGCCTGAGGCTGCAGCACATGTGTGTGACAAGGGAGATGCAGCAGCTCCGTCTTGCTGGATCATTCGGGAAGAGGTGTGCAGGGGCAGGTGAGGAGTCTCCAGGTCGCTTCCTGAGGAGCAGAGCCCTTATCACAGAGGAGGCCTGCTGAAACTTCAAGCGCAGACGTGGGGTTTGTATCGGGAACCAACACAGAAAAGCCCTCAGGTCTGATCTCCGGCTTAGCACAGGCCAGATGAGCGCGAGGATCCCTCTGGCCCCAGATCTCTGATCCGCTGTTAGAAAACACCTGGCAGCGCGGCTGGCAGCACTGGGAGGGACGGGGCCGGAGCGGTTCCGAGCCGCAGCTCTGCTCCCTGTGTGCGCGCTGGGGTAGCCCCAGGCAAAGAGCAACCTCCGAGCTCAGGAGCCGCGCACGCAGAGGCACGCACTCGAGCGCGGCTCCTGGCAGCGAGCAGCACCAGGGGAAGCTCACGCTCTCCCTTCCAGCCAGCGGCCACCGGTGGCTGCCCAGCTGACGGCTCACCTGAGCCGGGGAGCGGAGCCCGCACAGCCTCCGAGGTGGGACCACGCTCCCCGCGCCAGCAGCATCTGCAGCATCTCCTCCCTTGCGGGGCTGCGCCCGGCCCTCCCTGCAGCAGAACCTCTGGGTGTTCGTGGTGGCTGCTTGGAAAGCCTCAGTCGTAATGGGATCATTTTCCTGCAAGCTGTTTCAGAAGACATCAGCCAGCCAGTCGTATTTCTGTGCAGCATCTGTCAGGCTTCTGCACTTCAGCAAGCTTCAGACAGGACCATTTATAGTTTCAATAATGCTTTATTCAGAGACAGGTTATGATAACTTCCATCTCTCTGTTTTGCAGATATGATGTAATTTGAACATGTCTATGGAAGTTTGAATGAAGGAATTGTCTTGTGTATATGATGAATATTCTAATTGAGAATAATATTCACTAAAGGCCAAGACAGGTGCTTTCTCCTTCCTGGGATTCCTAATTGCTGATGTGTGACTGGAATTTGTATGTCCTCTTAAACATCTTTCCAGTGGTTTCCCAGATTTATTGCTGTTCCATACTACTGAACATTTGCATAAAGAGAATTTAAATTAGCCTCTGCATCGGTATTTGATATAAGGCGGATCTTGCTGCCACATGCAAATTCCCCAGATTCAGTCACCAGAGCAAGTGGAAGTGTTCTGGATGCAAAAAGGAGGTTCAGGGATCTGGGTAATGGTGCTGCCTGCTGCAGATGCTGGAGAAGAGGCAGAGCCTGCCTCAACTTCCACCCTCAGCAGTGCTGACCCAAAAACCTGTCCTGGAAACGTCACCATCCTGGGAAGAGCTGGAGCGTGACCATTGGGTTCAGCAGTCCGGGTTTTGCTGCCTGTGACTTGGTTTCCCTCCAGCTTTTCATCCTTTCCTGCTAACCTCTGTTCTTGAAAGCACAGCAGAGAGGGGGATGAAAGTAACCCTGTCCCGTTTGTCGTCCTCATGGCCCCATGCCATCCGATAGTCCCGGCACCCTGCTCCATGCTGCTACCTATACCCATAGCTCGAGCTGTACAGAAGCGTGGCTTGGAGCCTCTTGCTCTCCTGGGCTGTTGGCCTCCTTGCTCTCCACCCTCCTGCTTTCCCTTGGATTCCCGGCTGTTTTCTTCATTTGCGAGCCTCGGTTTGCCGTTTTCCCAGCACTCTCCCAGTTTCCCGCAGTTCTGCTGACTCTGCAGGCGGGCTCCGTCCTCTCCCAGCAGACCACCTGGGAAACAGGAAACGCTCCGAAGCTCTGGATTAACTGAAAGACCATACTTTGCTCCCCCTTGGCTTCTCCATTTCCATCTCCTGGTCTGATGCTGGGGCTTTAGTCCTAGCAGTCATCACCATGCTCACACAGAGAAGTGGCTCAAGGCGAGCTGGGGAGCCCAGCACGCCAAGGAGTAAGTGTATCTTCCTCTGGAAAAGCCTGGGATGTACATTCAGGCCCTCCTACAAACCTTCCTGCTTTGCTGATGTCTGACCTGGGTGCAGGAGTAAAACCCCCTCCCCTGCATGGCCGAGAGGTACCGAGGAACTGCCTTTGTGTGTGCAGCACGGAGCTGGTTGTGCTGTGATCGAAACGCTCCCCCCCGAGAGCGCACGAAATGAGGTGTCATTTAAACTCCCCGTGTGGGGAAGTGGCCCTTGGCTGGGGCTGTGCCACAGCCCAGGAGTCCCAACAGCAGCCTCGGGGTTTCTCGGGGAAGTGGGTCACTCGAGAAGTGCATCCAGGAAAGGAACACTGTCCCCGGCATCCGGACTCCCGGGCTAAGCCCAGGCCTCTCCTTTCGGAGCTTCATGACTTACGCAGCCATTGCTGCCTAAACCCAGCCTCCCTGCCCTCTTCCAGGTACCGTGCCAGTGCAGGCAGGAGGGGCAGACTCAGCCGCACACAGAGATGGGATCCTGGCTGAGCTGGGGAAAGAGTTGAAGCTGTAGGATGGGGAGGAGAGGGGCGAGATGTCTGCGGCTCTGGGTGAGCATCGCTGGTGTGTTTCAGCTGACGGCGCTGCTGCCGCTCGTCACTGAGGCTTTGGAAGGCTCGGTTGCGGTGCTCTGCCTTGGTGGGCACTGTGCGGGAAGGCAGTGGGGAGGTGAGGGGACACCAAGAGTCAAGGTAATGAAAATGGGGCTCGGGTCTTACAGATGTTGGTTGCAGGTGGGGTAAGCGTCTGCGATGGATGCAGCACAGCAGCAGAGGAAATTGCGCCTGGGACAGGGTACGACTGCTGAGCCAGGTGGGAATCCTGCAGGGTTAAGTCAAGAGGAGGGACTCTTTCCAAGGACATCTCCAAGATTCCAGCTGGCTGCGGGATGGAGCAGGGTACGTGCCTGGTGCACCCCGCTGGATGGAGCACCCGCTGCAGCCCCAGGACCAGGCTGAGGAGCAGTGATTGGGGCATTAAAGGAGGGGGCTTTCTTGCTCACGTGCGTGCCAAAGGGAAGTGAAGCAGAGCACAAATCAAACCAAACGCTGCTGTCCTGCGAGGAGTGTGCGAGGGCTAAAGGGTGCCGAGGCGCCGGCTGGGTGAGGGGAGATGGCCCTCTTCCCCATTCATGTATTTTGTATTATGAAATGACTGCGGTTGTCATAGCAACATAAAGGGAGCAGATCTCATTACTGAGGCCTGGCCACATTATTTTCTCCAAGGAATTTCTTCTTTTCATTATTTTTCTCCAAAGGTCAGTTATCCTCTGAGGCAGGGTGGGAGATTCTGCGAAAGGTGAAGCATATTCATGGCAGAATTCCCCTGGTGGAATTTACAATCATTTTGCTTTTTTATACTTGTAGAAAGATTTCTTTTAGTATAACATTTCCTTTTAACCCTTTCTGCGTGCAGCCTGCCTGCTCTGCACATCAAACCCGGCTGGTGACTAAGGAGCTTTGCACAGGGATTTTCTGCAGAAAGTGGAGAATTAATGTCACATCATGCTTTTATTATCATATCAACCCAAGTGTGTCATGCTGCATGCGAGCGTTTCTCTGACTTTCTGTTTGCCTTTAGCAGCTGTACAAACCAGAAGAACTATTTCAAACTTTGTTATGAATCTGCTTCCTTTCCTTTTGTAAAGCCATCGCTGTCGGCTGCGATCCAGCCCGTGTCCCAAGGACCGGCTCCGACCCTCACACCAGGCTGGTGTTTGTAAACCCCATGTCTTAGAATCCCAGCCTGGTTTGGGTTGAAGGGACCTTAAAGATCCTCCAGCTCCAACCAGGGGCAGGGACCCCTTCCACTGGAGCAGCTTGCTCCAAGCCCCTGTGTCCAACCTGGCCTTGAGCACTGCCAGGGATGGGGCAGCCACAGCTTCTCCCTTCACTTTCAATACTCGAGTGCTCCTCTCAGCTGGAGATGCAGGGAAATAGAAGCACAAACACAGGGTTCCGTGTGGTGGTGCGACCCCCGGGTGCTGTGTCCCCTGCAGTACCCACCCCTCGCGTGCTTTGTGTGTAAATGCACCGGGTTTTGACTGCTGCGTTTCATCAACCCCAGGGCTTCACACAAACACCCCGGTTCCTTTTCAAAGAAATATTTCCTGTTGCCTTGTTACTAAAGCTTTGAAACCGGCATTCCAGCGCACTGCCAGCACATGTTTGCTAAATATAATCTAGAAACGGAGTAATAATACCCAGCCAAAGAGAGAGGAATGCGAATTGTACCTCTGTGCTGCTGTATCCATGAGGTAAGGTAAAAGGCCTCTCTGGTTCTCCAATACATTACTTAGGAGGTTGACAAGGATAAAGAAGTTTTTCCAGCTTTGCAGAGCTTGCGAGGATCGCTTGTCCTGAGATACAAGAGACAGGATCAGATGCACTAAAGGAGAGAGTGGTTCTGTGTTTTCTCACGGGATGCAGTATCTCGGGAAGTTTTGTAAGAGGATGCATGTGTTTCTGTGCACGCAGCTGGACAGAAATGCTGTTCTGTGTTTCTGTTCGTTTGCATTTGTGAATAATCGTGTGCTATTCCATATAGGAAGCGTCCTGAGTTCCTCTCCCCACTGTTCCCCGTGCTCTGTCCTAGTGCTGTGCAGCCCAAGGGAAGGGATCGCCGGTCTCCAGCGTGCATGGGCTGCCCCATCAAGCTCTACAGCACGGTCTTAAAGAAATAATTAAGTTTGATATCCTGCTGTTATTTTTAATTTCTTTGATTTAAAGTGGCTAAGCTTAACAGTCCTAATGCAATACTGAAAGAGCACAGGAATGTATCTTGTCTCTTCCCCATTACGGAGAAGAAAGTGAAAGGAGCTAGCAGTAAGCAGAGAGGCTGTGGAGAGCATATGGTCCTCAAGTCTTTGCTCATTAGTGGAAATCTGCCTGAAAATGGGATCACTTTTTGCTGTAAACCTCAGTCATGCTGAGAGCCAGGATTCCCCAGAATGACTTCTTTGTGTGCAGCAGAGCACCGGAGCGTGTGTTCAACAGGCTGCCAAGGGGTTAAGCACAAGGTGAGGTCTGAGAAGGCAGGAAAGCCTCATGGTGGAGGTGTGGGATGTATGGAGCTGTCTTCCAGGAGCACAGGCTGGACCTGACTGGGGTGTGGAGGTTCCAAATGGTCTTATGGAACAACCTACTCTAGAGGAAGGTGTCCTTCCCCATGGCAGGGGGCTGGAACTGGATGAGCTTTAAGGCCTCTTCCAACACAAACCAGTCTGGGATTCTATGATTCTACGATACTGTTCTCGTAATCCTCTTCAAGGGTATCCTTGGCATTGCTCTTCACAGGGTGGACTTGTTGGGAATCAGCTGCTCTCTAAAGGGAAAGGGAAGGGATGGCATTCCTGATGCGCCGCAGCCTCTCCTTCTCTGTGGTGCCAGGCTGGCTGCCTATTCCTGCGGTGCGGGGGAGGCCAGGGCAAACGAGTTAATAACAGTGACCCGCTCCAAAGGTGTCATTTAAAAATGACTGAATGCTAACGAATGCCCTCGCTGTAAGAACAGTAATAATGCCGGGCCATTCTACAGCACTTTTCATCAACAGCACTCATCATGATTTAGCCCATATGTCAATATTGTCTGCAGCAGTGGCAGAGCCATTACCACTGCCACTGCTAGTACACGCGCTGTGCCTTCGATTTAGATGTCCATTTGCTGTAAATCATGTTTTGCATGCAAAGTGAGTATTTGCCTATGCAGATGAGGAACATCCACATGCCCACGTGTGCCTGCGGGTATCTGCTTTGCGTGTTCGCTGGTGGTAACTGTGCCCGGTGATGCACCCCATGTGATGATGGCAGAGCAAACCTGAAGGCATCGCAGTGTGCCTTGGTTTGAAATGGTTTAGGGAGTCCTTGGTGTTGTTTCACAAAAGGATCTGGTAGCAGTTGTACTGCAGGCTGCAGTCAGGAGCAGCCTGTCAGAAACCCCGGCAAAGCTGGGATTTGGGATGGGCATACACATTCCAGCCTGACTCTGGCACTGTGGATGCCGTGCCAATGAGGTGGATCTGCCAGGTGATATTCCTGCCCAGTGTTTCGCTCCGTATCCATCACTGCCTGAGCTGCTGCTTAGTTTTAATTGCATGCTGCAGCAGGTAGATGGTGTCATATCACATGCACTTCAGAGCCAGGCAGGGCGCTTGGAATATATTATGAACACAGGTTATTATAGGGCTTTTAAGTGTGCATTTAGCAGTGGTAGATGTAAGGCTCTTAGCTTGCACTCCTGTTTATTAATTAATGAAGGGCTCTGTTCTGACATTACTTACGTCCTCCTGTGTCTCTCATGTTAGATGTGGGTCTCATTTAAAATGATAAGTAGCCCAATGCACTTCTCATGAAATTCACTTAAAGCTGGCGGCCTCCTCCCAGCCGCGTGCCAGGACTCCGGCTGCTGTCACCTCTCTGGCAGACTCTCCTCCAGGACCCCGTCAGCTCAGGGCGGGAGGGATGCTGCAACGCAGGCACCTGGGTGAAGCACAGCCCTGCTTGGCACGAAGCTTCCCTTGTCTGCGGCCTGTGCTGTGGGCAGTGAGGCTGAGGCTCTGCTGAGTGGTCATTGCTCACCTCCTTCGTGGTGGCTTCACCTTCCTGGAGGGATGGAAGGGTTAAAACTGGCACAGAGCATCCCGCAGCCATATGGTGCAGGATGCACGTGCCAGAGTGGGGCAGTGCTGGGAGCCAGAGCACAGGTTGAGCACTGCAATGGGCAGAGCTGGTGGAGCTGGTGTGTGCGAGCCCTGCAGCCGTGAGCCCTGCGGCCCCAAGCCCTGCATAGGAGAGGTGATGGGCAGGAGGGAGAAAACAGCAGGAAAGGGAGAGAACTCCTGGATTCTGGGCAAAGCGCTGCCAGCCCCAGCTCATTTAGTGGTGTTATTTTAAAACAGGATTTCCCATCCCCTTTGTGCCCAACTCCATCGGTTCCTCCTGGTCCTCGAGGGCTCTGCTCTGGGACTGCAGTGCCTCAACGTTGGGGACAGGCGCCTGTGCCATGGCAGTGCTGGAGTTCATGGGGTCACGGGCAGGGACACGGCAGGGGACATGGTGGTGGCGAGTGCTGGCCCCAGCACTGCACTTGGCACCTCCTGGGCCCTGCCAGCTTTGCAAGGTGCTCCAAGTTTGTGGTGTTGGGGTCTGGAGCTGTGGATCTGCCCTTGGTGAGAGGTGCCTCTGCACCTCCTGTGGCAGCAGCCGGCAGCGCTGGCTGTGTCTGGGATGTGCCTCTGAGCCACATTAGGCACAGGCTGCTCCGCTGCTGCACGTCTCCTTCCCAGCCTCTTCTCTCTTCTTTTCCTTCCTTTTTTTTCCCCCTTCCTGGCTTGTGGTGGGCCAATAACTCACAACAGAAACAGCTTCTTCTGATTAGGATCTGCTCAGGTATTTTTGTATCTTTAGCTCTAATTTGGATGACAAATCCCCAATAGGTGTGATAGTGAGAAAGGAAATGTCTCCCGATAGTGATGGCAGAATAAAGTGGTGTGATAATGTGGTGTGTGTGCTTATTGCAAACATGTGCTGAATGGAGAGAGCCTCTTGGCCTCCCAGCAGCCCCAGGCTGCTCTGCCTCTTCTTGCTGCCAGTATTAGCAAATGAGCCAGGGCTGAACCCGGCTGGAGCCTGAGCTGCAGCCACGGGTGTTATCCCGGAGGAGTGCCTGGTTCTGACCCCCGCAGCAGAGCTCCCTCTGCCCCTGTCCAGAGCAGAGCAGGTTGGCCGGGCAGGACTGAGGTGCTCTGGGCTTCAACCTCTTCCCCTTCCCAACTGCCACAGCTCCAGCTTCTGCGGGATGGGGAGAAAATTCCAGTGCTAAATCCCTGGTGCTGGAGTCAGCGGCTCAACCGAATGAGGTCCAGTCCCGGGTCAGCATCCCCCAGGGAGCAGCAGACGCTGAGCAGAGGAACCAATACGCAGAGCGTTTCTGCGCGGATGCTGCAGGTTTGGTTTCATTACGCATTCCGGCCCCGTTGCTCTCTGTGCCGGAGCGTTTGGGTTTGGAGCATTCTGCAAGCCCTGAAATTTGCTTTTTTTATTGAAGTTTTTTCTGACTTGAAAGGCTGGTTTTTATAACGGGTCAATTTCAGACCATTTGATATTGATATATGAAGATCCTCGGGGATTATTGTAATGCATTTTTCATCCTGCTGTGATAGTATCATATAAGGAAAATGGGACTGGCTGTTAAGTACAAATTGAAAAAGACATGGTCATTTAAGATAACTCCTTATCTGTATACAAGGAAATGGTATCAGGGAAATAGACCACCAGTTGACAGAAATAAATTTTGCCTCAGGCTCCTCCTTCTCTTCCCCAGCTCCTTTCCTTTCCTTTCCTTTCCTTTCCTTTCCTTTCCTTTCCTTTCCTTTCCTTTCCTTTCCTTTCCTTTCCTTTCCTTTCCTTTCCTTTCCTTTCCTTTCCTTTCCTTTCCTTTCCTTTCCTTTCCTTTCCTTTCCTTTCCTTTCCTTTCCTTTCCTTTCCTTTCCTTTCCTTTCCTTTCCCCTTTCCCTTTCCCTTTCCCTTTCCCTTTCCCTTTCCCTTTCCCTTTCCCTTTCCCTTTCCCTTTCCCTTTCCCTTTCCCTTTCCCTTTCCCTTTCCCTTTCCCTTTCCCTTTCCCTTTCCCTTTCCCTTTCCCTTTCCCTTTCCCTTTCCCTTTCCCTTTCCCTTCCTTTCCCTTTCCCTTTCCTTCCATTTTCCCTTTTCCCTGCCCTGCCGTGGCCGGTGTGATGGGCTCCGCCGGTGTTCCTGGGATGAGCTCCTAGAAGGGACACCTGGAATTTATTTGCCTGTGTCTGGATGTGCTGGAGCAAGTGGAGGAACTTAATGAATGATTTCTTTAGTCAAGTGAGAGCTGTTTGTTTTTATAGCCCTTATAAAAAGATAGGAAACAAACTCCATCAGCCAAGTCACACTCCATCCAGTCATATTTTTTTATTCCTGGCATTTTATCTCAACTCACTCTGTTTTAATAAGCTGTAAATCAGGGCTTATTATGACGGTGTGAACAGTGTCAGTGGGTCCTCCCGGTGCTCCAGGAATGCCGCCGCACTGCCAGTTCCCTTCTGCAGACGGTCTGGTGTTCCACTGCCCAGGGAGGCTGCTGGAGAGTCTTCCTCACGGAAAGCTGCAAACCCCATTTGAATTTATGATCATTCTGGAGCCTGAGCAGGAAAAGTGTGTTTTTCCAGATCCTGTGAGGTAATCGCAGCGCGGTGACATATGTTGCAATTCCCTATATGCTGCCACACGCTATGCTGAGCACCATCTCTGAAGTGTGCTTTCTCCTCCTCGGCGATTATTATATCCTGTTTGGACTCCAAGCGTTTTGACCATTAGTAGAATGAGGGCGATTACAATTTGGCACAAGGCACTGCAGTCAGAAGCCAATGTTTAGAGACAGTGGTATAAGAGAAGTCCCATAATTGGAGCTGCAGGGCTGAGTTTGCCAGAGTATCTATTGCTGGCACCGCATCCTTCTTGGCGCCGCACCTATTGTAGCTGCACTTTGGCCCACACCTTGTTTCATACTGAGCCTGCAATTAAAATGCAATCCCTGGCCCTGGCCAGCCCTGGGCCGCCCGGATTCCTGCACGTGCCCGGGCGGCGCGGGAGGTGTCAGGGCTCAGCACCGCGCTCGCTGCCGCCGCCGGGCTCGCACGCGCTCGGGTGGGAACTTCTCAAACACTGATTTAGTGTCCGGGCAGCCCCTGCGCTGCCACGCGGCATTCCTGCCTAATCCCCGCGCACTCTGGGCCTCCGTGCCTCCAGCTCTCGGGTTCCCCTCATGTTATCCCCGGGCACTCCGCGTCTGTTGCACTTAGGAGGGACCTGGTTTTATTTCCCTGCTGAGGCTGTGTTTCTGTGTTACATTTCCCAGTAGTGGCACCAAGGGACACAACGGCCTTATGGTGCTGTGCAGCCCTTCCTGGCTGAGGTACCACAGCTCTGCAGCCAGAGCAGTCACTGGTGCTCGTGGAAGGCTGTGGGAGAGGCACATGGGATGACACCCGGGAAGGAAGGAATGACGGATAGATGGAGGGAGGGATGGAGGGAAGGATGGAGGGAGGGATGGAGGGAGGGATGGATGGAGAGATGGATGGAGGGAGGGATGGATGGAGGGGGGGATGGAGGGAAAGATGGAGGGAGGGATGGATGGAGGGAGGGATGGATAGAGGGAGGGATGGATGGAGGGAGGGAGGGATGGAGGGATGGATGAAGGGGTGGAGGGATGGATGGAGGGATGGAGGGAGAGATGGATGGAGAGAGGGAGGGATGGATGGAGGAATGGCAGGGACACCGGGGAGATGAGGAGTCGGGGATGTTTCAGCAGCTAGATAAGTCCTCAGAAAATTCCAGCCAATGCAGGATTGTGGTAGCAAAGCAGGAGCTGCTTCTGCCTTCAGAGAGAGAGGCTGTGGATGCTTCTACTGCCCTGTGCTCAGAGGGTCTCTCCTGGAGACGCTGCAGGTCCTCATCCTCTGTGTTTCATGAACGTTCCCATCAGGGGCACAGGCTGGTTCTGCTGTGAAAACCTTTGGACAGGAATAGGGTCACAGCACGGTGCCACAGAGCTGGGCCCACAGCAGTGGTGGGAAGCTCCGCACTGTGGGGAGGAGCCACTGGCCATTGGAGATGTATTATTCCAGCATCTAGGCCTGGCAGCACTGGGCACTCCACTGAGCCGGGCGCTTCATGTGACTGACTCAACAGCATGCTTTATAATTAAAATATTATAGCTGCAAGTGTTGACTATCTTCCAATGTGCCAAGAGGCTTCTGTGTGCGCGGCTCGAAGCACGAGCTGGCAGCGAGGGCCGGTGTGGAGCAAAGACAAATGCGTTTCTGTTGGGCTGTGTATTGTCTCCTGCTCTAACATCTCTCTAATTCACCCAGCGGTGCTGTTGTTTGCATAGCTCCTGATTTCCTTCACACCTAATTGAACTTTGTTTTAAAGTCTTTTGTCTGACTAATGTCCAGAGAGTGCTCTAACACAGGCTCTTTGGCCTTTCATTCCGGTTCTCCATCAATATTTACAGCTGAGGCTTTGGGGAAGCCACCGACTGCTGAGTGCCAATGTTGGGAGCAGGACACGGCAGGAGAAAGCGGCTGCGGAGCCTGGACATGGGCAGAGGGCAGGGGGCAGAGGGCACAGCAGCACCCTGAAACCTTGCTGACAGCCGGGAAAGAGGCCGAATCCTGCAGGAAGCATCCCCGGCAGCCCCTGCCACAGTGCCCAGCTGGTGCCATGGAGGTCCCCTGACCAGTGGCAGCCACTGATGGTCCCGATGGTGGCCACACTCCCACCGCGCCTGTGCCATGGGGATGTAGAGGACAGGGTCCTGGTGCAGGGACGGTGCTTTGGGTGGGTCTGGGGTGCTGTCACCCAGTGCGTCTGCTGTGACCTGAACATCAGCTGGAAACAAGAGTGTTCACAAGGAAACTGCCTGTCTCCTTCTTCAGGGGCTGCTTAAGACTGTACAAGGAGATAAGCAAATTATATGGCCTTAAGTATCTGTGGGATCTGTGATTCTCAAGGCAGCCATCGAGGCAGGGCTAACAAGGGCACTTTAAACACTGAGTCAGGCATTTCTGTCGCAGAGATCCTTGTCTCAGCCCTTCCCCTGGGAGTGGAGCAGGCTGCAGGTTTGCTAAAGAACACGCTGCTTTGCTTTTTTAAGTTTTTCAAAGTGCAATTCTTGTTTTTCTGCTATTGCTCAGGAAACCGAACATCTTGTCCCTGCTGCCCCTGAGCTCCAGCTCTCATTGCTGCGGCGGAAGAGCCTCCACACACAGCTCAATCTGCATGGGGAGCCAGGGATGCTGACAAGCACACTCCAGCTGGAGCACAGCTCACAGAGGACACGGGCACACCAGGACATAGACATGGACACACCAGGACAGCCCTGGGGACACCGGGAGTAACCAGAGCTCCCCAGGGCCCTGAGAGGGGATGGCAAAGGGTGACCTGCAAGCTGGTGGTGCAAAAAGCATGGGTCAAGGGCTCTTCCCTGTGCACACAGAGGGGAGGTGGGAGGCCTGAGCATGGCTCTGGACGATGTTTTGCCGTCCTGGCACGCTCAGTTAGGGGCTGTGCTGGCTGGGACATGGAGCATCCAGCCAGGGAGAGGCTGTGCAGTGCAGGGGAACCCCGGATCTCACCAGCAGCCCCTATGCCCAGCAGGGACGCAGTAGGGACACTGGTTGTGGCTCTCCCCACCGCTGCTGCTGCACACCTCGTGGGGCCTGCAGTGGGGAGATGGGGAGGGGTGCTCCTGTGATGGGTCTATTGATTTATCAGCCTTCCTTGGGGCTGGGAGGAAGGATAATCCTCATTAACACACCCATTATTGCTGCGGCTCCTCGGGAAAGAGTTCTGATTTAATTCTAGCTGTTGAAAAGAAAAGTGCTTTTGAATTAGTGTTTATCTAACACGGAAAACTCCAGGTCACCTGGGATAGTTCACGAGTGGTGTCTTGTGGTTTGGAGGAAAGGGAAAAAGAGGAGTTTCAGGAGGCAGGACTTTGCCCTGAACGGGTTGGAGGCTACAAGACTGGGCAAGCTGCAGAGCTGCGATGGGCAGAGATCTGAGCAGGCTCCCAGGCTGCAGACACAGGCTTTCCCGAACATGTGCCTGCTGATGTGGTGGGAGAGGCCCCATGCAGAGGAGAGATGAGAGCAGCCCCATGGGGATGTCTGAGACCAGTGGCTGAAGCCTGAGGTTCTGGCTGGGGCCCTTAGGTCTTCCCATGCAAGAGGAAAAGCAGTGAGTTATGTACTGGGTGCCACTTCTGAGGAAGTGGTTTGGGATCCAGTCAGAAACTGGGATCCAGGCAGGATCCCTTGGAGCTGGTGGTAGTGAGTGCTGGTGCGCAGTCCTGGCTCTGTGTATGCGCACCTGCCTGCCACCTTCCTCCTCATCCCCATCCCTATCCCCATCCCTCTCCGCCTTGTCACCATCCCTCTCCTGGCTGTGCCGGCTGCGGCAGGATCCTGCTCCTGCTCCGGGTGATTTTCAGGGGGAAGGAGGATATTGTTCTCTCTGGCAGACTCATCAATACCTTTAATTAGCTTTTTTTTTTTTTTTACCCTGCTTCCATTCCCTTCATAGATATCAGCCTCTTAACAGATCTGAGTATGTTTTGAACTGCCATCCTCGATGCCATTTAAATCACTTCTCAAGGGCACTGGGCCAGGGATGTGCAGTGGCAGTTTAAAAGGATTAGAGCCCTTTGTTTTTTCACAAGTGGTTCAATTTACAAAAGATCAGGGTTCAAGACCTTCACACTATAAAGTGACTTAAAGCCATGAAATCTATTTCTCACTAATTCTAGATTACTCTCTACTTAGGAGCCCAGGGTGCCAAAAATGGTGGTTTTTGTTAAAATGATATGAAATCCTAATGCAAGTCCTTTTAACCACTGCTGCATAGGATACAGTGTCATGCAAATTCTGGACCTATGCGAGTAATTACGTAGCAATGAGCATGATCATTTTGATTAAACCAACACATGTTTTCAAAGATTTTATTTGAAGCAGATAACCGTAAAACTTTGTCACTTTGCTTCTCCTCTCGGGCATACGCACAATGCGTTAAACACCCCGCGTATCTCTTTTGTAAAGCCTGAGCATTAATTGCCCACTGCTTATTCAAGCAAAGCCCCCATTGAGGTAAATGGGATTTGGTCTGAATAAAGACTGCAAAATTGGACCTCTTGTCTGTAGGCGAGAGATAGGAGCCCTATTTGTAGGTTAGGGTCCCCCGCTGCAAAACTGGAGCATTAAGGAAGATGGGCTTTCTGTTAAAAAAGTTTTATCTTACTCAGCATCGTACTTGTAATTTGAAATGGAGAGAACCGGTGGCCCACGCGATCATGAATAAAGAACAGTGGGAGAAACTGGGTCAGGCTGGCAAGAAGGTAGAAGCTGCCCCGATTGTTGTTCTCCCAGCCATTAGCTTCACAAGAGAATCCTTTTTCTCACTGGACGACTGTACTTTATTTTTCTAAAGCAGTATCCCTCTGACAACCAAAAAGGAATACTGCATCTGCAAATGAATGGTGCCTGCAAAGAGACAACATGAAATTTTTAAAAAGCATGGTAATAAACGCTATTCAAAAAAACACAATCTCTGAAAAACACGGCCCATTGAAATGACAAGCCGAAAATCATTTGCTAAGCACTGAAATGGCCCCTTTTGTCACCCCAATCCTTCTGTTGACAGTTACCTTTCAATCCTACAATTGTGCAGTAAGTACTGATTTTTATTCAATGTTCTATTCACCCTGCGTATTAATGAAAAGAAAAAAACTTGTAAGAATAGCCTTTAATAGGCTGATAGACAAGGCTCCCCTATTCTCCTGCTAGAGCTCCTCTTATCAGCTTCTCACAGTATTGCTTGCTTGCTCAATTCTTTCCCTTTTCTAAACTTTGCTCACCCATCTGGGCTTTTTCTCAACTGAGATGGAAACATTTTTATTTCTGAAGTCTCACTGACCTTTTCCTCCCCTCGAGGCAGCGTGTTAGGTAAAGCACTAACCTCAGCCGAGCCTTTTTGTAGGCTCAAAGAGCACCATGAGGGGATCTGGTCTCAGCTCATCGCAGCGAGCGCTGATCTGAAGGCGCAGGCTGGAGGGTTGTTCATCCAGCGCTCCAGAGGTGCCCAGGGCCAGGGGTGACGGGCAGCAGGCACAGGGACAGCACAGACCTCAGAGAGCAGAAGCGGAGCTCGCCCTTCCTCCCATTGTTGCTTCCCAGCTGCATCCATGGGAGCCATGATCCCAGTCTGGGAATGGCTGTTCCTGGGGCAGGGAAAGGCTCATCACAGCTGCTCAGTCCCACAGGTGCCACCGTCAGCATGACCGTTCCCATTCCTTGTCCAAAAGCAAAGGCTGTTCTGTAGCTGTTGCAATTAAAAAGTGCATAATGAAAACCGGTCAGTGTTATCCTTGGCCGAGAGCATCGAACCATAATTCTCCCAAGTTCCCAAGGCAGTAATGAGTGGCTTTGCCCAAACCTACCACTTATATTTATTATGATTGAAAATCAACCCTGCAGCACATGGCTGTGACTGCGACAGGTCCCCGTGTCCCGTGGGCCCGGTGCCGGGGGCTGCCCCATGGTCCAGCCCCGGAGGCATGGCCGCCTGGGCTGACCCTGGTGGGAGGCTCTGGAGTGCTGGGGCAGGTCTCCAGCGTGGCACCAGCTCTGCCAGCCCCTACACAGAGCATGGACAGCCTGGAGCCTCGAGCCCATGTCCCACCACGGGCTGCAGCCCACGGAGGGGCCCCAGCGAGGCTGCGTGTCCGCTCCCAGATGCGGCGCATCCCCCTTGCTCCGGAGGGGAGCAGCCTCCTCCTCCCTCTCCGCATTCCCTGCTCATGCAGTTTTTCTTTCCAGTAGGGAAATTCAGCACATAACTATCCAGGATTGCAAAAATGTAAACAGTCTGTGTTACATGTCTTCAAATTACAGCCCCGCTGCTCTACACATGTGCAGCTAATGGAAGCCCTCTGCTAGCTGGGGCCCTGGTGCGGGCAGACGCAGCCGCTGCCCCGTGCTCCCTGCCCCGTGTGTCCTGGTGCTCCCGCAGCCACCGGCACCTCCACCGACCGAGAGCGGCCGGAGCCGGCCCATTGCCCAGCCAACACTAAATAGGAGAAGTCTACTTAGAGGTTGTTTGAATGGAGGAAATTGTTTTACATTGTGATGCAATATTTCCACACCGGGGTCTCATTTATGCAGCATATTAAAGTCAACACACTGCACATCTATCTCCATAAGGAGCTGGGCCCATTATCCCCAGTTACTTTTAAGCAGTCTTTGGCTTAGTTCTGACATGCCTGCCAGTGCCATACATCACAGGGAATGCAGTTCTTTAAACTGCAGTTCATGATTGATAGTTTAACCTTTTTCTCTGAGGTTAATTCGATATATGCTGGTGTAAACTATAAACCAAAGCTCCAGCCTGTCGGGAGGAGGTAATCTACATGGCACTCTTTATGAGATCTCAGGTGCTGCAGTAATTACACCACCTTCTCCTCCTCCTCTCCCTCTGCTCCTTTTCCCTCCTGGCAAGAGGAGGAGGATGATGATGATGATGGGGAGGAGGCCACTCACTGCCGAGCACCTGAGGAATCCAGCTCTGACCCTGCTATGGCAGAAGAGGCTGATGCCAGCTCAAGGCACCTCCTGAGGTCCCTGCTACTGCCACCTCCCACAGCCATGCTGAGGTTTCCCTGCCTAACGCAGGATTTTGCTGTGGCTGGGCCCTCAGGCAGCTCCTGAGCATGTTTCTTCTGGAATCCTAGTGCTGTTCCTGGAAACTGAGGTAGAAATGGCAGGAGGTTGGAAATAGATGAGCTTTAAGGTCTCTTCCAACCCAACCCATTCTATGGTTCTCTGATTCTACCAAGTGGTGGTATAGCAAGTGTCTGTCAGCACAAAAATGTCCCTTCATGGAGTGGATGCAAAGCCATGGCGGGCACACAAACACTCCTTCTCCCACCACGTCTAAGTGTTCTAAGGGCATTTCTGAGCTCTTGGCTCCTTGCTGCTTTGGCACAGCACATCTGGACATCATGGACAGTGCTGGCTTGTAGAGCATATGGGAGAAGGCAGGCTGCCCTTGGGAAGTGAGAATCTCACTGGCTTCATCCTCTGGAGGAGGGAGAGGGGCTGACCAGGAGGGCTCAAGGGACGGCAGCAACTCGTGGGGGTACAGGAGGGCCCATGGTCCGGGCTCAGCACCAGCGTTTGTGTTTGCAGTTTTTCACCCTGCCTGCAGCATCTGCACACGAACGTGGAGGGTGCCTCCAGCCCTAGAGCAGCACGCACCATGGAGCCTCATGGCCTGTCCGTATCAGACATTCACCGATGTCTCGTGGGCTGGGATGTCTCTGGGGACGCAGCCCGGAGCGGGGGGGCCACCCAGCTCCGCAGCGCTGGCTGGACACTGCAGCCCCACCGGGGCCTGGTCCCCGGCCCCTGCCGCTGCTCCCACACTGCAGGGAGGTTTGGTGGGTCCGCACTGGCTCCCCTGCCCTGGCGTGGAAGGCCTCGGGCTGCCCGGTGCCAGACTGTGTGTGGCACGGCTGTAGCCCGACAACACCCTTGAGAACCCCTGCGCTTCATGCATCTTTCTGGCCTCTGTCCCCAAAGGGTCATTATTTCCGTAGGAAATAACTATTTCTGCTCAAGATCAATAAGATTTTGTGGAGAAAAAGGAAGAATTTTAAAGGCTTGGTTTAATTTAATCTATTTCTTTGCAGGACGCTCCCTCTGGTAACAATAGGAATTCGATTCCTGCCAGAGCAGACTCCTTAATTAGACCCCACAAAATGAACAGTAACGTGTCTCTGGGCTGAAATTCTCCCTTTCTGGAGCTTGCAGAAAGGAGGGAGTTTCTAACTCATAATTGCATCTGAATGCAAATGGCTGTGCCAATGTGAATATATTAAAAGCAGCAGCGTCAGCAATCACTGTGAAAAAAAAATCCATACAAATGAGGCACCAGCTTATTGCTCCATTTGGATGCTGTGAAATGGCACCTTATTGTGTTATTATAAGATTTCTTGCTTAGTTAACAGAAAATGCTTACAATTAAGTCTGCACTCATTTAGTGCTCAGACTAATTCACATTAGAAGAAGGATGTGACCCCGGCTCCAGATCCCTCTTGCATGGCTCTTGCTCCCCATGGAGGTGGTGGTCTCGCAGTGCTAGGGTTGGGAAGCAGCGAGCAGTGCAGGGACATGCAGTGCATGGCCAGGGACACGGCGCGCACAGCTCCTCGCACGAGGGCCACTCGTGCCCTGGCCGTGCAAGGGCCCGGCACTTTTGTTTCGGCACAAGGTGGCCATTTGTGCCAGGGACGAGGTAATGAACTGTACAGGGATGCACAACAGGCTCCTAGAGACTGCCAAACACAGGGAGCTGCGGTTGCGGCGCCTGACTGCGCGCGCACCGGTCAGAACCTCACCAAGCCTCAGTGAGAGCTTCCACCCGCGGGCATGTGCTCTGCAGAGCCTGCCGGAGGCTGCTGCGCACCGTGGTCCCTGCCTGGCCGCCCTGGACCCCATCCACGGCCAACTGTGCGTGTCCTGCCCCTCGCAGCAGGCTTTGCAACCTCCTGTGTCGAGATTATCCCAAGGAAACAAGCGTGGCCAGACGCTGCCGTGCCGTGCTCCTTCTCGTCCCGTGGCTGCCCGAGTCCTCTCCCAGCCGCCCAAGTATCAACACTTCTCTTGTACAAATGGTAATTGTAGAAAGAGGCCTGTGGATAAAAGATTATGGTGACCCTCCTTCTGGTGTGAAAAACTTTCTCAAGCTGCTGAGTGAAAAGTCAAAATTTGCATTTAAATGGAAGCCCTTCAGCAGTGTGTTACACACCGGCCCCTGCATGGTGCAAACACCAGCGCTGGCCATGCCAGCAGCCCGGGAAGCAGAGCAACAGGCAGCAAATGGGCTGTGCTGCACCAGAGCATCAGCTGCATCTGCCAGGCTGCAGCACCGTACGATGCCGTGTGCCTGGTGTGGGGCTCCCTGGCCACCCGCTGCCCCTCCTTGGGCTGGTGACACGGACACAAGTCGCACACCGACTGCTTTATCAGCCCATCTCCATAAACGCACCCCAGGAGCCCCAGCCCCACGTGCAGTGGTGCCCCTGCCCGTGCTGACCACGCTTGGCTGGCCCTGGGTCTGCCGCGCTTTCCATTTAACCACCTCTGCCATGGTGTTAAACAGTGCTCTGCAGCCATGCTCAGCCCGCAGCGTGCCGGGGCCGTGTGGGAGACTGGCCAAGGCAGCGAGGGCCATGCACCAGAGGGAGAAGTGCAAAGCATTTTAGGAGGTATATAAATTAATTAAGGCTCTTTTAAAGGTTAACAGGGTCCACTCTGTCTGTCATTAAAGTAACTTCATGCATTTAAATTTTAACAGTCAAACCAATTAGCAATAAAAATGTTGTATGAACTGCATTTTATTGGATTCTGGTCATGTCAGAATTGGTTAAATGTATGATGGCTAATAGAGTTTTTTCCCCTTTTTCTTCCTTCATTTCTAACACAAGCTGTATTTCCCAGTCCAGTGGAAGGCAGTGGAGGAAACCAAGTGCCAGGCACACCACAGCCCCCTCTCTGAGCTGCACGGATGGGGGGGGGACTTGAAAGCCCTTTCTGGAGGGAGGAGCAGGAAGCAGAGAGCATCCTCTGCTTGGCAAGAGAAGTTAATGGAGCGGTGAAGTAGTGACCTTGCTGCGGGGTGGAACTTTCCTCCCAAAAGTTGTAATTGTCTGACTCTTGGGACTCTTGGCACTGCCTTTCTGAAGGGACCCACTGCCCTGCAGGGACCCCCCAGAGCCCCCTCCCACCTAAAAGGGCAGTAAAGGAAAATCAGCTGCACAAAAGGCCCAAAAAGCTGATGCAGCAACTTCCAGGCCCCAGCAAAAATTACCGGATTAGAGCACATCTTGTGCCCATAATAAGGACCATGTGAAGCGGGATGTTTGCGTAATTGCAGCTGTCAGATGGCCAAGCAGCCATTGGAGCGTATTGCAAAGGAATCAGTGCAGAGGAGACCTAGATGGTACCTGATTAGTTAAATTGCCAGCACCTGGTCAGCTTTTATTGCAAACATAAACACCAACAGCTTCAAACAACTCGAGACCTGCTCAATGGAGCATCCAGCACGATCCAGTTGGGGCGGATGCTGCCATGCTGAGCGAGGGACAGTGCCTGGGGTGGCTGGAATGGACTCAAACCTGTTCTTATCTTACTCCTGGAGAGATATTGTACGAACTGTGTGGGCACCTCAGGGACCCCAACACAAGAGGGATGTGGAGCTGCTGGAGCAAGTCCAGAGGAGGCCATGGAGCTGCTGCGAGGGCTGGAGCAGCTCTGCTCTGGAGCCAGGCTGAGAGAGCTGGGCTGGGGCAGCCTGGACAAGAGAAGGCTCCTGAAGGGGAGACCTGAGAGCAGCTCCAGTGCCTGAAGGGGCTGCAGGGAACCTGGAGAGGGGCTTGGGACAAGGGCCTGTAGGGACAGGCCAAGGGGAATGGCTTGAACCTGCCCGAGGGGAGACTGAGATTAGACATTAGGAAGAAGTTCTTCACTATGAGGATGGCGAGGCGCTGGCACAGGGTGCCCAGAGAAGCTGTATGACAGGAACTCAACCCAAACGGAAAGAGGCAGTGGAGGGACAGTGGCTCAACGCTCTGCACATGGATGGCAGTGTTGGTTATCCCCAGAGCCCTGCAGCCAGCAGGTACCCTGAAATCAGAACTTGAAATGGCAAATGGGGATGGCAAAAGGATGTCAGGACAGAGCCAGGATAGTGGGGGTGCTGCAGGACAAGGGTGGATCTGGTCCCTCAGAGGGGCTGTATCTCTCTGTGCTGCCCGGACACAAGGGATGAGCCCATCAGGAAGGGGGGACTGGGGAATTAAAGCCTGTTTGATGCTGATCACTGATCAAAATGAAAAATTATGGGGAGGAGGCAAGGGGAGGGGGGCAGAGGTTAATGCTGAGCGGAGCCACGGCTCCGAGCATCCTCGAGAGCGCTTGTGGAAACCAGATGTTGAGGAGCAGGGAGGGGGGAGGAGGGCGAGGGGCTGGTATCTGTTCATAATTACTCTTGATTTTGTGCGATGACATTGAGATTGTAGGCAAACATGAAAGAACACTTGTGGGGACAGCACCGCTCATGCCGGCCAATGGATTAATAAAGCATGACTGACATGCGGGGAGCGGGAAAGCGCACATGGAAGTGTTTTGGAGGGGGTTTGATGTTCCACAGGCCCAAGGAGACCCTCACCAATGCTGCTGATTGCCCTCCCCCAGCACAGAGATCACAGCAGCACGCTTGTAAGGCCTCAACCCTTCCCTGCCACGCTCGCACCTCCCCATGACCAGCAAACACTTGTGTGCCAAGGGGAGGGATGCAAGGAACCTGCATTGGGAACAGAACATGAGCCCGCTTCCCTCTGCTAAAGGCATGGCAGCCCCCAGCAGAATGGACCCAGGGATGCTCCCAGCAGGACCAGCACCCACCAGCCACGCATCTTCACCTTGGGGTGCAGTGGTGTTAACAGGAGCGTCTGCTGGAGACTCCTCTACCACAGAAGGGTCAGACAAACCCAGCAGAGCTGGGAGTCCTGGAATTCCACCATCAGAGGTCCAGCCTCAAAGCCTTTCTCCCCCCAGGCACGAGGGAAGCTGCACCTCACTGCAGTGAGCAGGTCTGTCTCCCACGGACTCCAGTGGCAGCGTTAAAATTGAGTTTATCAAGTTCCTTCCCTCTTTCAGGAAGCAATAAAGATAAAGGGTGATCACACAAGCGCCGCACTTCCGAGTTGCAGTGACAGCAGCGTGTCCGCAGCTGGGATCCGTTCCCACAGAAATCTACTCCCCCACCTTCCTTCTTTCATGCCAATGGCCCAGTGCGGAGCTGTCGCGGGCTCCGGGTCCCCAGTGCCCGCCCGTGGGCAACACACGTGGGGCTTGAAGAGGGTGAATCCCACCAGCCCCAACACACGGGGGCTGCTGCGGGAGGGGTTTTCCTTGGGCTGCCTTCACCCTGGCAGTGCTCGGAGGGAGGTGATGGGGCAGCTGCCAGGAAAGCCAAGTGAACCTCCTCGGGAAGCAGACCCCCGGCTCAACACCAGCACAGCGGCGGTTAGAACTGAGAGGTTACCCACTTCCACTTCAGCTGGAGCAGTTAACAAGTAATCAGATTAACAAAGCTCGGGATTCGGGATAAAAGGATTTTTCCTCTTTAGTAATTGCCCTGTGGTGTGCACAAAGCCAGCAATTTAGGAGGTGGGATCAGGGCTGCAGGCTGGGGAGCTCAGCACCAGCTTGGTGGGTGCAGGCAGTGCCTCGCACCAGCACCCACGGCCCCAGGAGCACCCCAGCACTCTACAGGTGTTAAAGCTACTGCTCCTTCCTTCCCCCGGAGAGGTACCAGACTGCTGTTACCAGATCCCAGATGGATCCCGGGATCTGACCCATACTCAAGTCTGGCCAGCCTCGATTCCCATGCTGAGCAGGCAGGTTCATCCATGCCTGTGGAGAAAGACAACCTCACAAGGGCAATGAATTGGGTGGGAGATGGGAAGCCCCAGCCAGGCTCTGTTCAGAGCAAAGGGGGGACGCTTCAGTCACCAACTGCCTCCTGCACTCACTTCAGACCTGGAGAGAAGCTGTTGCAGTGCTTAGTGTGCAAGATAATGAGAAAAGAAGCATGTGAATGGGGGGACCAGAAGAGCAGACGGGCAGCAGGGGCTGCCCAGCTTCCCAAGCAAATTCCAAACACTTCTGGGATTCCTTGCACCAGCAGCATTTGTTTTGCTAGTGGCTTGGCATCCTTCCTCTCTTAACCCCCACACTCAGTAGAGCAGCCTTACTGGGTGCACGACTGGAGCAGCAATCCCCATCTCATCAGCTAGTGCCAGCTCACGAGCATGCTCAGGAGTTATTTTGCTCCTTCCTCTGCATTCAAACCACTACCACCAGCCCTGTTCTTAATCATCGCAGGTCAAACCAGGCTGCAGCTTGTGGTTTGGCTGCTGTTTATTTGACTCCGTGTGGCTGGGAAGGGGTCAACTTTCCTGGCAGGCTGGGGCAGGACTGGGGCTCACTGCCTTATCCTCTGCTGCTGAGGACACCCAGGCTTCTGCTGCCTGTGGAGATCTCATAGGAACATCCCCACACCATGCTAAGCATCCCCCTTACCTCTGTTGCAGCTGACAGTCTGGTCCAGGGAGCACCCAAACTCCAAAGTCCTCCATAAGGCCTCACCCGGCAGGCCAGAAACCAGAACAGCCCTTGTTCCAGTGCTTTTATCCCCTGCAGCTGGGTCCGGGTTCAGCTGGTCCCCGATTGCCACTCAGTTTAACTCCTTCCATGCCAAACCCCTGCCTGCATATCCCTGCCTCATGGGCTCTGGGCTCAGTGCCACGGTGATGCCAGCGAAGCCCCTGCCATCGTGAGCCCACACGTGTGCCCCACGCATGTCCCAGCAGTGGGCAGGGCTGGCTTTGGCGTGCGGTGCCACCATGCAGCATCCCCTGCTAATGAGGAGCAACGGGGCAGAGCCGTGCCGGAGGTTTCGCAGGACTTGGCAGGGGGATCCAGGCCTCTCCTTGCGGAATACTTGTGGCATTCGTGGGCAGTTAGAGGATTAAGTGCTAACCCCAGCGTGTTTGTGTACATGTGTGTGCGTGTGCCGCAGTGCCGGCTGGCCCAGCCGGGAATGGCCTCTCTCCAGAGCAGTAATGCTGAACGCGGGATTGTTTTCTCTAGGCCAGGATTATTGTAATGATCTGGGTAGCTCACCGCAGCTCCAATCCCATTACTCCATTAGCATGGGCGTTATAAGGTGACACTGTGCATCTGCTTGACAAAACGCAGCTTCAGACTTTGCGCTGAGCATTTTAACCGAAAGGAATTCAGTGCTCACTTGAAGAGAATTCTCTATGATTATTGGCTTATAGCTGCTTAGAAATAAAGAGCAAGGAACACTCTGCCAATTCACTTTCAGAATGTTCGCATTTGAAACACACCATGCAGAAAAATATTAACAAAACAATCTCCTGGCTTATAAAAGGCTAAGGAGAGCTTTCCTTTGAGCGCCGGTGTTTGTAGGAGTATGTTCTGAAGAAGCTGCAGTCTGAATGAAGCAGCCATTGGTAACCTTCTCCTGGGCCAAGCACCCGAGACTGCTGCACGCATCTGCTCTGTGATGAAATCCAAGCTCAGGCTTGGCAGTGCAGGGGGGCAGAGCACTGCTGCGTCCCCAGGCAGGAGGAGCAGCAGCGTTGGGAAGGGATCCACCTCGCAGGTGCCCCGGTGATCCTGCAGCAGCATCTCCTATTCCATCTCCTCATTGTCTGCTGCAGATCTGCAGGCTGTGTCTCCCTGGTGTCTGTGTGCAAGCTAAGAAGGATGCTGGTGCCTTGACACTGAACTAACAGAGTTGTATTGTTCTTGTAATGAGCCCAGCTCTTGGACGGGAGACACAACGCTTACACAATTACATTACCACAGAATAGGATTGCATTAGTTAATGGAGATGACCTCCAAAGAGGAATGTTCTCCTTTTATTAATTCAAGATAATTACATTAAGTTCCCTTCTCAAACTCAGGCTACGAGGGGGTTTTTCCATGCTCTGCAGCATGTCAGTTCCCATGTAGGTTTTTTTGATCTTGGTCAATGGCTGCTGTTGGTATAAGGGGGGCTACACATGTCTCCAGAGGCTTCCAGCAGCATGGGTTCTATTGGCAGGGCTGGAAGCATATTTGGAAACTGCCTAGTGCAGTGAGCATCAGAACACAGATCCCAGAATATCCAGCTTGTCCTGGATGTGTCAGGTAACATTCACAGAAATTAGGGTCTGGATACACCTGCAAGGACAAATTCCATGCAGGATAGGGCTTTTGCTGAAGAGCTGCATTTTGGGGGAAATGCTTTTGGATTATGTGCCCAAAAGCCTGCACCACGAGGCATTTGTTTGGGAAGGGGACACAAAGCCCACCCTGCAGGCTGGGTGCCTATGGAAGTGCAGTTTTTCCTGACTGGAAGACTTTCCGAAGCAGAGACAAGCCCCATTGCATTACTCCCCTTTCTCAACTTGGCATGTGTGAGTCCAGTGCCAGCCGGGAGGTGCTAACATGATAAAGTGTGAAAGCCTGAAATAAAGCTTAACCCAGAGTTTGGAATGGAGTTGTTCAGCATTATTGGCTTGTAAATTGTTCCTGTGATGAGATTTAGTAAAAGACTGAAGAGGTCTTTTGGCAGTGGGAGAGTATTTATGATGCTTTTGTACTGGTACACGAGCACTTTCTTGTTCTGCCTGTGTTTGTGGCTGCCCCAGAGGCTGTGTCCTTGTTCATTAGGACTGCAGACACAGGTGCCGGGGAGGTTTGGGGCTTCTCCAGCCTCTTCCTCAGGAACTTCACTGCAGAGGTGACAGGTGGGGAGCTGCCACTTCAGAGCCCCTGGCCTGGCAGGAGAAGCGGGTCCAAGGTCCACCCGCAGGGTGGGAGGTGCCCTGCATCAGGTCTGGGGAGGACTGGGCTGTCCCTTGGCGGCTGGAGCTGCGCTTTCTTTCGGATGCTTTCCAGCGCTGCAGGAGTGGTGGTGAGCGCCTGCTTTTCAGGGCAGGATCCCACGGGATGCTCCAGTCCTGCTGCCAGGCTGCTGGAGGAGCCCATAATGCCCTGTCCAGCCTCGCAGATGGTGGTTGGTGACCAGCAGCAGCGGGATGGCTGGGAAGGGCCACCCCATCCACCCTGGCTGCATGTGGTTGCCCTCACGCATCCTGCAGGGCTGGCTGAGGATGCTGCTTCGCTGCTGCCACCAAGGCAAGTCCTGTGCCTGCAGGAGCGGGGCCGGCAGGTCTCAGCTGTGGGCACTGCTGACGACAAACCGCAGCTCCAGCGGGCGCTCGCGAGGACGGAGGGCACAGGAAGCGCTGGGTGAATGGAAGCTTGGTTTTGAATTTGCCCAGACATTGCCCCTTGTGTCAGGACAGAGGTCATCAGGAAAGAGGTTTTCACAGGAGCAACACAGACGGCTTCTTTTAACACTCATGTCACATCCACACCATCACGCTGCTGCTGGCAGTCGAGTGCCTGCGTCTCATGGCACTCGTGCTGCTGAGTGTCTGAGTGATCGCTAACGCATGCTTCCACCCTGGACGTTTGCAGGGGCTCCTCCCCTCTCAGTGGTGCTCTATGGGAAAAGCACAGTTGGGTAGCCTCAAGTGGGAATTTATGGATGTAGGAGTGCGCAAAGGGTGCAGTTGTCCTCCAAAGAATAAGGCTGTGCATGGCCACCGAGACCAGGGAGGCACAGCAGACTTGCCACCTTCTTCCTCTGCTTAAGCTTTCTAAGGCAGGAAGCAAACCCTGTGTCTAAGCACAGGCTGATGTACTTCTCAGGAAAGATTGCACCCCTGGGATTCCTGGAATAAGCGCTGTAGCAGGTTGCAGCATTTATGCACTGGCCGTGTCAGGCCAAGTGGGATGTGGTGCTCCTGCTGACTGCTGGGCGGGTTGCCATTGGGAATCTCGCATTCGGGTTGCAGCACACTTGGGACTCCCCTGTTTGTACTAACAACAGAAGGAAAGCTTAGCTAAAGCCTGGCAATGGGCACAAACACTGCTCCTGCAGGGCTGAACAGGAACAGCCAGAGGCTGGCAGCAGATCTTCCCGTTGCACCTTGCAGGCATGTGGGGACAACCTGTCCCTGTGCCTGGTGCTGAACATCTCTTAGTCTTGCCCTTGCTTTTTCCTCATATACAGGACTTTTCAAGTCCCAAAGCAGCCAGGCACAGCACCATGGCCTGTTTGTAGGAGTGGGGAGCTGAGGGTGGGATGCTGCAACGTCTGGAGGAATCGGGACACTGCGCAGATGGGCAGCATCACCTCTCACAGGAGCACTGTGACAGGAGGGACACGAGCCCCGCTCCAGCACTGGCTCATTCCCAGGGCTGGTCCTGTCTGGGGTTCTGAGGGGCACAGGAAAACCAGTCAGCCAAAAGCACATCCTGTCGGAACGGGGTGGGTTCTTGGCTGGGGCTCCTGGAGGGCAGCTCAGCCCTGCGGTGGGTACCAGGTTCACCAGGACAACACATCTCCAAGGTGCAGGACAGAGGCATTGCCCCACAGCTGCTCTGCTCCATGAAACTCTCCTGGGAGCCTCAGGCTGCGCAGAGATGCCTCGAACCGTCCCTGGCTCCATGGATGGGCTGTTGCACAGAATCCTCCCATCTTAGGCATGGTCAGGGTGGGATTTCAGGACTGTCACTAGGTTTGTATAAAACATGATGGATCTTACTGCAATCCTTGGAGTCCACGTAAAAAGATACTCTCTGGGCATCTATGAAACATGCTGGGATTTGTAATTAAAATACCTGGGTGGTGACTGTGTGCCCACAACCAGCTTTCCTTCCCTCTTCAGTTTAGAGCAGCTCCATGTAAACCCTGTTTTGCAATAGCTGTTTAAGTAACAAGCTGCCTTCAAAGGAATATATTTAGAACAGAGCCCCCCCCTCCCATAAGCGCACTCTGAATGTTTGAATGATTTCAGCTGCTTTGGCGAGAGTTCCCTGTGATATCATGATCTGACCATTTCTGTGTGGATTTGGTGGGTTCTTGCGGCTCCACAAGCTGCACTTCCAGATGCACGTGGGCCTGGTGGGTGCAAGGGGATGTGTGTTGCATGGGGACACAGTCTGCCATTCCTGGTTTGCTGCAGGCTGTCACAAGCTGCTGGGACAGGTTCCTCTGTGGGTCCCCACCAGCATTTCCCACTTGGGGTTCCTGTTTTCAGCATCCACTGAAGCAGGAGAGGCCACACTTGCGTGGCCTTGGGTGGGCAGTTACCATGGGCCCAGACCTGGTGTTTTCCCTGTTAATGCACATGTGACTGTGACACTTGGACGTTACCAAGGAGTCTCCCGGAGGCAGGAGGTGGGTAGGCTTGTTGAAGACACCCAAGTCTTTCACAGAGCAGCGCGTTCGCAGTGCTCACGTGAGCGATTGCTCTGATTTGTAGCTGCAGCGGGTGGAGGCTGGAGAATTTTCTGGATGTCAAACAAATATTGATCTGTTCATCTTACAGAGAGCTCCCCCTGCACGCTGCCAGCCCCCTGCCTGCACCCTGCCTGCACCCTGCCAGCCCCCTGCCTGCACTCTGCCTGCACCCTGCCAGCCCCCTGCCTGCACTCTGCCTGCACCCTGCCAGCCCCCTGCCTGCACTCTGCCTGCACCCTGCTAGCCCCTTGCCTGCACCCTGCCTGCACCCTGCTAGCCCCTTGCCTGCACCCTGCCTGCCCCCCCGCCAGCCCCCTGCCGCCAGGTAACCAGTGGCAAACCCACCCCCGCCCTCGCCCGGCACCAGCCGCCTCCCTGACTCGCTCTGGATGGTACAAAGCCGGTTCCCCGGCGCTCTGCTGGCTGCAGATGTTTGCAGAGCTGCGAATCAACGGCTCCGGAGCTGGGGGGTTTAGGCTGGGCCATACCCAGATTTCTGTGGATTTTCCACCGAAAGCGAAGCAGCGAAGGGGCGTCAGGAACCGCCGCTGCCCTGCTCCAGACATCCCCTCCCGAGCGGCCCCAGCCCCGCAGTGCGGCGGGGCGAGCCGGGCGCAGGCCGCGGACCCGGTGCCGCCTCACCTGCCCGGGACGCTGCTCACAAGGGCTCCTTTGTTCCTGCGGGCTCACCTGAGCCGCCCCGAGGCTCGGGGGGGGGGTGACTGCAGCCCCCGCGCAGCTCCGCCGTGTCCCTGCAGGTCCCGAATGCTTTGCCCGGGTGGTGGAGCCGAGGCGGTGGTAGCGGGGGCTGAGCTCCGCTGCCGACGCTCACAGCCCGGCTCTGCGTTGACCACCGAAGCAAGCGGGGACACCGCGACCTCCGTGTACTGGCAGGGCAGGATTCCCCTCTGCGCTCTCACAGGGAGCTGGCCGCAGGTCCCGTGCCAGGCGCTGCCCCTCGCACCGTGCTGCAGGCAGGTGGCCTTTGCCCGGTCGAGACAAACGCGACTGAACAGTTTCTTGTGCTTTGAAATGCGCGTTGCTGTCTCACTGGAGTGGTAGATTTAGGCGTCCTGTGGCCCAGAGCTATAGTAAGTGTTGATCTCGAGGGTCAGACCCTGTTTTCCCATGTGAGATGCCCTGGGATTCGTGTGGCGCTGGCTGGGGCACCCAAGATGGGGTCAGTCCCCATGCTTGGAGGGCAGTGGATGGGCTGGCACCACAGGGGGGCTTTCCTTGGACTGTGAAGGACTTGTCATGTCATGCTGGGCACTGACTGAACACATCCATGTCCATTTCAGGGCACACCTAGCTCTGGGCCCCCAAAATACACTTACTGCGTTAAGTCCGACTGCAGTAAGACTCACTGCAGCCAGGCTCTCCCTTTACTGCTCTGAACGGGTGAAGTGATGCCATCCCCCCGGTTTCGGTCCCACGGCTCCTCCCTCCACCCAAGGGGTCCCCACAGGGCTGCCCCTCCATTGGGGTGCTCCCACCCAGCCTGGCCCCGGCACAGGCAGAGGGAGGAGGCAGCTGCTGGAGGCTCCAGCATGTGCTGGCCGAGGCTGCTCCTCCAAATGCTGCTCGCCGGAGAGACAAAGGGAAGCAAGAGAGCGGAGACGTGCAGCCAGCGCCTGAGTGCAAGCCTTGGTTTGCTGGGGCTGGGTTTGTCTCTGTCTCTGGTGTTAATTTGAGGCAGCATCCTCGGCCAGATCCCCTCCATTGTGGCTCTTTGGGGGCGCTTCCCCCTGTGTGAGACATTGCAGATTTTCACGATCCTTTTGGAACAAAAGACAAAATCAACACGGAGGAAAACGTGTTATCCACGGAAACCGGGAGCCAGAGACGGGCGGGGGTCTGCGCTTCACCCCCAGCCGAGCGCAGCCCCCCGGCTTGCTGCAAAAATGCTGGGAATTGGGTTGGGGGGGGGGGGGGTGTTCCTGGGAATGCCCGAGAGAGCTTTCTCATCCTCGCAGCTCTGCAGGTAGAGCTCTGTAACTTCATCATCCTCAAGCCATTTGAAAAGAAGCCCCTGTCCTCCAGGCACACAAAGAATGGCTTGATACCTTGCTAACAAAGCCTCTTAAAAGATAAAGAGCAAAACGCCAGGCAAGGAGAGCATGCCTGGCAGGCAGACAGGAGCTGGCCAGTATAGGCCAAATTCTTTAGGAGTTGAGTTTCCGTTTGGGCTCAGCTTTCCCGCGGATTCTATACACCTAAAGAAAACAAACCGTAATCCTATCTGGGGCCCAGCACTCTATTTATTTCACCTGGTGAAAAGATCTTGCCAATTCCTCCACGCTGAAACCCAGCAGCTGCCCAGCAAGGGAGCTGGCCCGGGAGCGGGTTCTGCATTGCAGAAAACTTGATATTAAAATCTAAATGTGGTCCTGCGAGGATGTGTTCGTGCTCGCTCTGTGCCAGACGCTCTTCCAGGTTTCTCTCCTGTTTCGCTGTGTGATTTGGATCCCGCTCGCTCCGTCCCTCAGCCTCGGTAATCCCGTTATACAAGCCCTAATCCGCAGATTACACGGGGGGACGTGCCAGCCTCCCCACATTCACCTTGTTTCAGGTGTGGAGCTGGGCAGAGGAATGTCCCGGCCAAATGGAAATGTTGATTGCTTCTTCAAACTGATCAGAAATCGGGTCCCTTCCCCTCCCTTTGCCTTCCCCCCGGCTTTATCGCTTCCTTCCTCTCTGATTTCTGTGACTTGGGAGCCACAGGCAGCAGAGGCAGTGCAGGCAGCACAGGCAGTGCAGGTTCCTGCCCCACAAGTGGGGCTGCCCTGAGCTGGAGCATAGGGTTGAAGGCAGCAGGTGAAGCAAACCAAGCTGTGCACCCATGGGTACAGCTCGTTGTGGTGCTGCAGGGATAGGACTTGCAGCCGCAGCAACGGGCATCGCCGGTGCCTTGGAGAAAGGCTCCCACCACGAACACAAGAGCGGTTGTGTTTCCAGGGAGCAAGGAGACAAAAAGCCAAACATTTTCCACTCTCATTTCTCTTTCCTGCGTTTTGTTACTGATACCTCCCCGTGGGCATTGGAGCTCTGACAGACGAGCTCTGCAACGGATTAAAGGGTTACTGTGCTCAGCTGTCAGAGGTTGCCGTCCCTTAGCGGGATGGTGCAACCAGATACTGCCTGTTCCCGTCCCGCTCCCCAGCCCGTGCACCAGCCCCTGTGGCTGCCGGTGCAGGGCAGGGATGGAGCAGGGCCGAGGACACAGCTTGACCTTCCCGAGCCAGGTTTGCCCTCAGCTGAACTTGCCCTTTCAGACACCCGGAGAGGTGACCCCAAAACCAGCGCCCTGCGGATGGGCAGACCCAGCTCCTTCTGCCAGGCAGAAGCGGCGGCTCTGGCCGGGTGCTGTAGGGCAGGGAGGGCTGCGGAAGGGTCCAGCATCATTCAGAGGCTTGCACAAAATTACTGCTCAAAGCCAAGGGTTGGGCCACCCAAGGGTCCCCAGTGCAATGGGAAAACCCTGCCGTGCCAGCCCAGCACCACCTACATCCCCTTCTCCCAAGCTGAGGCTTCTACCAGACACTGTTCTGTGTCCCGCTGTAACTTGTAATGCTCAGAAAAGCCTCAAGTATCTACAGAATTATCACAATCATTTCGGGCTTTCTCTGGAGACAGATGCCGCTGACAACATCTCCTTTCTGCTTCCCAGGCTGATAAGTCACACAAATATGCAAGGAAGAATGGTGCGGAGATGCAATCACTGTTTCCATGACGCATTAATTCTTAACTATGACCAAAGGGGAAGGACCATTTTCCAGAACTCCCCCTTGCTGCAGCTCTGAGCAGAGTCAGGCTGAGAGCTGTCAGGGCAGCGAGTGCTTGGGTTCGCTTTGTGGGCTCACCATCAACCACCAAAGTCGCATCTGCTCCCTGTCAGGCTTGAGGCACAGCAGAGCAGGAGTGGTGCGGCTGTGTGGTGCCTTGGTACCAGCCCCACACCATGGGGTGTGCCAAGGCAGAGAAGCCACCCTGGGGCTGGTTTTGTCCTCGTAACAGGGGTCTCCAATACTGAGGGAGGAAAATAAAGTGGTGGATGTGAACACTTGATCTGTTCTTATGTGGCCAAAAGGTGGATTTCTGAATTCCTCAGTGACCTCCTGCCCAAGCCTCTGTTGTGGCTCCAGAAGCTGCTCGCTTCTGCAGACGCCTGAAGACAAGTGCTCCCTGTGGGACAGCTCCGGCCCCGAGGTGTCCCAGACCATCCCATGAAATGCCATTTCCATGCCGTGTGCTTCTTATTTCTGCTCCGGCCGCGCTGGCACACGAGGACGCTGCTGCCGGGAGGTGCCGGTGCCTGCTCCACATGGGAGCAGATGGGAAACCCAGCGGCTCAGCCCCGCTGCAGCCCTGTGTGAGGTGAGGGGCAGGGGAGCCCCTGCACCCTGGGCACAAACCCCTCCTCGCTGGGGCCCAGCCTGGGGCTGCTCAAGAGGAGCTGTGGCTGCGGCCATGCGGCTAAACTGGGGTAACCCTGGTTCACCGGGGCAGTGGCAAGGGGTGACCCCCACGAGGACCCCCGGAGCTGCAGAGGGGACACCGCTCACGCTGTCACTCACGGATTTCAGACGGAGCAGTGTCGGGCCAGGCAATGGCTTCTTGAGGAGCGGACCCAGCTCTCCAGCTGTTAGCTCTCGATGGCTCTCAAATAACAGGATTAGGCAATTGCAGGCTACAGGAAGGATACCAGCAATTACCGCCTGATTGGTAAGAGCTGTAATTAAAGTGCAATATATTTCGAACTGTTGGGGCACTAGACCTGTCCACTCCACGGAGCCACCCCTCCATTTGGTTCTCATTTATTTGCCTCTCCAAACACAACCTCTTCTGGACCTCACTGGGCACCGTCAGCAGCTGGGGCTGGACGTGCGCATCTGCTGGGGCAGCTCCCGTGTGTGGGGCTGGATGGAGCTGCTGCCTTCCTGCCTGTGGGCACAGAGGGTCCGAGCATGGAGGCTGCCTGGGCGTCCTCAGGGTCCTCCGTGAGCTCAAGGGGAAGAGGAACCAGCAGTTTCTGTCTCTATTCCCATCCATTGTTGCTGAGATGAGGTGATGTTCCTGTCCGTGAGCTGCTTGTTGGCTCCCTGGCGCACTCAGGAGAGAAATCTGTGAGATCATAAATGCTCATATGCTTGTAGGTTTGATCATCTTCTATCTTTGGTGATTCAGTTTGTGTTTGAAAATGTAAAAGGCCTCCTACGTGCATGATGTCTCTATTGTACCAAAATATCAGCCATGGTATTTTCGAGATGCCTCTCCCCAACCAGTGACTGCGGCCACCGCTCAGTGAGTCAGCTCCAGGCCACAAGTGTGGGGAGACGACGAGAAGTGCTGCTGTCCTTCAGCTGTAAATGAAGGTTTACTGCAGTAAGGGTGCGTTGCCTACCAGATGATGGTTAATAGCGGCCCCCTAAACGGGTTGGGTTAAACTCAGCTGTGATTGAAGGCAGCTGCTGGGATTGATGCACACTCTGCCTTGCTAAATGCGCTACAGCCAAGTGATTAGTGTTTTCCAAAGGGAACCATCGATCACCTCTTGTGTTTGTTTATTCTCCAGAAGACTCTGGCCTGCCCTTGGGGTGTAGGATCCATGGTCTGGTGGGCTGCCTGTGCCAAGCAGTGTGTTGTGCATCTTCATCCCAAAAGGACTCTGTGCCTGGTTTGGGGTCTGGCAGGATCCGTTCCTCAGTCAGGGATGCTCTGGTGAGTCCATGTCCATGGGCTGCTCCAGGACCTCCGGACATCGTAGATAGACTGGTGAGCATGCTGCTGCTGCTGCTCCTCCATGGGTGCTCTGGCTGGGACCTTTCCGTGCAGGTATCCTCATACCTCCAAAGAGAGCCTGCAGCCCAGAGCAGTGGTATAGAGA
The DNA here is from genome assembly GCF_037157495.1 of Lathamus discolor. NCBI lineage: Eukaryota > Metazoa > Chordata > Aves > Psittaciformes > Psittacidae > Lathamus > Lathamus discolor. The sequence continues at coordinate 14,748,811 of NC_088895.1, read as the reverse complement.
TAACTCATTACTGTTAATCCTGAGCAGTGGTAAAACTCCTCTCTTTCTGGCCATACATTGTCATTCCCTGCAGCTGCTCCCTCACAGGGGAAGGGGTGGTTGTTAGAGCGACTCAAAGCCACACTGCTCAGTAAATGGTTCTCGGTGGCTGGGACAGTCAGGCAAGGTCTGGGGTTCAAGGGCTGGTGTCTTTCCTCTTGGTCAGTGCACCAGCACATCTCCACATGAAGCTGGCCGTGCCGATCAGTTGGATGCTCACTGCTAAAAATGATTCATGTTCTTAGAGAAATGTCATGAGGAAGGAGTAGGGGGAAGGAAGAAGCTTTATCTTCGCTTAAATTCTCATCATCAGCTGAGCGGCAGTGCCATGAAGCTGCATGGGGGATCTGCCACGTGGGCACAGTTACTGCTCTGCCAAGCAGACACTGGGGCTTGGAGTTAGATGATCTCTAAGGCTGCTTCCAACCCAAACTGCTCCATGACTCTATGGGTCTATGTTTAGCTTGCTTGCTGTTTCCAGGGGTGTTTGCTCCATTGGTAGCTCACATCACCAGCCTGGGAGGACACTCTCAGCCTTCCCTGCAATGTCCCACGATGGTTGGTTAACGGCAGTGACATCAGTCTCTTGGTGATTCAGTTGTTTCTGATTAACTTGAATGCGTACACTGAGGCCAGGCTCTGAGCAGAGCTGAATCTGTGGCCTGTGAGCATTCCTGTGTGGTCCTGGGCATGGTGGCTGCCAAGCCCTGCTGCTGCCTGCCTGGCATCAATGACTAAACGGTGTCACTGCCTAAAATGTCCCTGCCTGCCCAGCATCCCTGCTCAGTGTCCCTGCCTGCCCAGCACCCCTGCTCAGTGTCCCTGTCTGCACAGCATCACTGCTCAGTGTCCCTGCCTGCACAGCATCCCTGCTCAGTGTCCCTGCCTGCCCAGCATCCCTGCTCAGTGTCCCTGCCTGCACAGCATCCCTGCTCAGTGTCCCTGCCTGCCCAGCACCCCTGCTCAGTGTCCCTGCCTGCCCAGCACCCCTGCTCAGTGTCCCTGTCTGCACAGCATCACTGCTCAGTGTCCCTGCCTGCACAGCATCCCTGCTCAGTGTCCCTGCCTGCCCAGCACCCCTGCTCAGTGTCCCTGCCTGCCCAGCATCCCTGCTCAGTGTCCCTGCCTGCCCAGCATCCCTGCTCACAGTCCCTGCCTGCCCAGCATCCCTGCTCAGTGTCCCTGCCTGCCCAGCATCTCTGCCTGCCCAGCCAGCGCTGGCGGCCGGCAGCGGTCCGGAGGGTGTCCCTCGGCAGGCGGGCACTGGGGGCAGAGCCGCAGTCGATGAGCTTCGAGGGGCTGGCTGCGTGCTCCCTTTCCGGAGGGTGTTATCTCATGGCCCCCCTTGCAGCCGCCCCGGGGAAGGCGGCGGGGGCTGCCGGCGGCGGGCGCCGCACAGCGACCCCTGTGGTTAAGGTTACCTGGGAATTTCTATAGGCCAAAAGTTGCCCAAACCTTCACCTGCTGGGCTCAAATTTTGCCCGCTTGCTGCTCGCCTGAAGGTGGATTGCGTTCAGGCTTGAGGCGAATTCCGTTGGCTGTGTCTCCGCTGTGGGAGAAGAGAAAATTCTCTCTTCCCACTGGAAAATCTGCAGCTCCCTTTTCCCCACCGCTCTTCTTCAGGCAGGGCTGCAGGGAAACGTCTGGGCTCTGAAAAGCCTCAAAACTTGGCCTGGACCAAGCTTTTCTGCAAGCCAAGTAGCTCAGTGGGGAGATTGAAGTGAAGGAAAAAGAGGGATAAGAGAATGGGAGATGGGGCAAAGGGGCTGGGGGAGGGTGGAACTGTCTGAGCGTGCTGTGCTTCCAGCCCTGCTCTCGTCTTCTCCTTGGTGTTCCTGGCACAGCTCAGGCTCTGCCATTGCCGCGCCGGTGTGGACCAAGGAGCGGTTCTGCTCTCGGAGCTGCATCGGGCAGATGGGTCTGCGGGGGGGCAGCAGCCTGCGTCCAGACTGGGGGGAACCCCAACCTGGGGCAAAGCATGGGGTGGGTGCTCCTCACACATGGGCAGACCAGGAGCCCGTGCTCTGACCAGCTTCTGTGTGGTAAAGCTGTATTAAAAGGCGTCAGTAAGATAGATAAGAACCAAGGGTGGGGACTTCCCCGTTCCGTACAACACAGCTAACTGGAGGGAGAGCTCGAAGCCTGATGAGCGCTCTGGAAACGTTCATGCTAAGAAACTCAGGCACCTTCTTTAAAGTTGGGTGTTTTCAAGCGAGCAAGTTACAGGCAGGATTTCAGTGGATGAGGTATTGAATTTGCACCATGAAACGAAGAATTTCGTCCGTTTCCAGAAGATGTTGCTCTGGTGCTCCATGCGTTTTGATTTATTCAGTGCTGCTCTTCCAGCTGCTCCAAGCATCCCAGAGCAAACACAGCAGTATCTGAGAGGTGCCCCCCTCTCAGTCCAGACACGGGTGCGAGAGACACCCCCTGCGCCAGCCACCGGTGTCTCCTCGCCGGCTGCTCTCGGGGGAGGCCATCGGCCCTTGAAGTGGTTTGGGGTGGAACAGAATGCGCTTGTGCTGAAAACAGCACAGGGATTTCAGTCACTTCTTGAAATGGGGAAAATTGCCTCATTTTTCAGCAGTTGGCCTGCGATCCCACACTTCCCTAGCTCTATGTAGGGATTAGTTCATACTTTTCTGGTGTTTTTGGCCTGAAATGAACGCTCCCAGCCAGAGGATAGATAATTCCACTTGTGCTGATCCCCCGGGGCACATGGAGGGCTGCAGAAACAGGAAATAGGAAACGTATTACATACCTTTTCCCCTCAATTTTATTTTCATAATGCATGGAAAATAGCAGAGCTCTGAATTATTTGAAATTTTAGAGTTATTTAATATTTATTTTTGAGAAACAATCTCTCTTTCAGGGCGGCCTCGTGGTGTCGGACCACGAGCTCCGTCTGGGCATCTCCAGTGGGACTGGGGAGTCAGGGGCCCATGGGCTGAGTGGCCCTTGCGGGGTCCCCACTCCTGGGATGCCGGCGGTGCCACCACAGCCCTACCATTACACCAGCTGCTTCCCAGCATCCACATGTCAGAGCCATGAGATTTCAGCTGTATCCCAGTGGAGAGGCTGGAAGTGGCCGGAGGGAGATGAGCATCACGGCGCTGTGCCACAGGGGATCCTGGTTCATGTTTGCTACAATAGAAATAAAACCAAATGGCACTTACAGACTATATAAAAAGCAGAAAGCCAAAGAAAAGAATTAATGAAGAACTCATTATCCCAATCTGATGTTTTGCTTTCTCATTTTCTTCTCAGAAAGCAACTTTGCAGATGTGACAATCCATCTAATTGTTGCTTGGCCTATGGAGGGGTTTAACTGGCACGTGCTGGGACTTGGACAGTTTCTTAGCAGTGGGGAAGAGCTGGGGCTGGAAAAGCCTCGTGTTCGGCTGGTGTGTTGCTGGGTGTCAGATGCTCCTAAGTGCCTTACATTTTGCCAATCCATTCTGCATCTCTCTAATTTTCAGGGCTTTCAACACTTTCTGGCGAGCAAAGCCTGTGGATAACCCGAGTAAATGACTTTTTCCATGAATAGAGATTGGCCAGGGAAAGCTGAGTGATAAACAGAATAATCCTTTTTGTGCTTTTCCCAGCTCCAATCTTCTTTGCACACCAAATAAACACTCTCAAGCTGCTTAGAGCAAAATCTCTAATAGGCTGTGGTGCTTGGGCTGTGCAGGGCTTGGCTCTGTGTCAGATGGAGGGACAGGACAGTGGGATAAAGTCCCAAGACTTTTTGGGGAATTAGTTTACATACCCCCAAGCATAGTGTATTTTGGCACTGGGGCTGCATTACAATATAATCCACTAACACTCAAAATAGCCTCAGCCTCAAAAATGGCTTTTCTTGATCATTTCTCTGGCTTTTCCCAGCGCTCGTGTTAGGGCAGAGAGCTGTGTGTAGCGGAATGTTGGGGTGAGGTGGCCATGGTGCCCATGCCCCTGTCTGCATCCATCCTTTGGGCCCCCCTTCGTCTCCCTCTGTGTCAGCTTTGGTAATTCCCATTATCTGGTGTGTGGGGTTTGGGTTGTTTTTTCCCAGTGCATGAGCACAAACGCTTCGGGTCGGTGTTGGGAATGTCCCCGGGATGCAGGGAGCTGGGCTTGGCTGCTAATGTTTCTTCAGGATGTTTTAAGGAATGGTTTGTCAGTTGTTGAAGCAAACAGAACAAGTGGAGGTTCAGGCCGTCAGAAAATTGCCCCCGAGGAGCACAAGAGGAGGCTTCTGCCTCGGCACAGGGAGGTGCAGACCCAGAGGTGAGTGGTGCTGAGGGGAGAGGCTGGTTCAGCTCCTGCTGCTGCCTGGACATCCACAAGTCCTGAGGAACCCAACTCTGTGAATGTGGGTGAGAAAAGGTCCCTGCCCTTGCAGATCAATGCAGCCTTTCTTCTGGCAATGGTTTCCTGCAGTCTTCTAGCATAACCTGTCACTTGTTGGGTTAAGCCTGCACTAGGTAGTTCATACCCAAACCCTGCGTGCGGTTATGTGGCAGGAGGGGAGGAAGGGAGATGAATGTGGTCTGTGGTTCGGCAGAGCTCAGCAAACCCTGTGCTGAGGGGCTGTCCCGAGTTATCCATGTCTGCAAGACGCTGTCTTGCTGCATTGTGCCCAGAGCCTGCTAATTAGCTGTAAGTGATATAATGCGGCTGGGATTGCAGCTCAAGCGTGAATGACCTATTCCCAGCTTGCCACGGCACTTGGCATGAGTGCTGCTCATGGACCAACGTGCTGGGAGGCATCTCTTGCTGCTGAGCATCCCGACCGGCTGGCACCAGCCTGGGCCTCACAAGCGATGTGCTGCAGTGTGCCTTGGTCCTGCGCCCCGATGCTATGAGCACTGAGCATGAGATTCCTGTTTGCCACCCAGCCCCCAGGCTGGCACCGCTTTGCTGCTTTCTGGAACCCAGAGCACTCTGTGGAAATGAGCTTTGTTTAACTGGGAGCTTCGGTCCTCGCTGGGGCCCAGTGTGGCTCCAGGGGAGGTGACCGCGTGTGCCTCTGCTTGCCTGATGTGCCTGGTCCACATGGGCCATGCAGTCAGAAAGTGAAGATGCTGCTCAGCAGCAACATTCGTCTGTCTCTCACTGTCCAGGGCAGGGGCGCTCCTCCAGCCTTTCCTCATCACCTCTCAGGAGAAGACGTGAGCTGAGGCTCTGCAGCCAGAGCCTTGGGGCTGGTGTCTGCAGGACCCCAGTTTCAGCGCTGTTTCCATGGGGCAGGCAGCAGCAGGAGCAGCAGCACTGAGGCTGTCCCAGCCCTGCGGCTCCTGCCTGGGTCAGTGATTGTACCCCGGATCCCCCATCACCACGATGGCACTGGGCTGGGCTTGTAGAGATCCCACCAGAGATGCTCCTGACACCATCGGGGCTGGTGCCGGAGGGGTCTGAAAACTAAACAGAGATTCATCTGCAGAAACACGTGGCAAACCGCACTGCCTGACATGAGAAGTGCAGGTGTATATCCAAGCGCCAGCAAGGGGTGAACACGTAGGGCCACGCACACGTAGAAATGGGCACATGATGGATGAACTTTTAAAACCCAGATGCCAGCGGATGCAGGGTAATATTTTCCCCCAAACACACACGGATGGCTCTTGTGCCAGCCCTCACTCTGCTGCAGATTACAAAGGCGAGCTAATTGCGGGTAAAAATACCGAGCAGCAAATCCTCTTACCAGCGAGGCTGCAGCTTCCAGATCTGCCACACTAGTCACAGGGATCATTCCCAGCACACACACTCATGGTCAGATAATCTACTTGGCCAAAATTTCCCACTGCAGGGATGATACTGAGTAGGTAACAGATGAACATGAGCGCACGTGGAGATTAAGCTGAAGACTATCTGCAGGTTCCACACTTCTGCAGCTCATCTGGGGATGCTGCTGGTTCCCGGCTGTGCCCTGCAGCCCTGTGTGGTGATGGGTGCCAGTGCCTGGAACGCGCTGCCAGGCTTGCAGGGAAAGCCAGCCCTCTCTGGTGATGCAGAAATCATTTTACTTATTGAAGCAGTGAATGTTAATGATTATTAATTGGAAAAGGCTCTCCGGGGGCCATGTGTGTGTGGGACTAGTGAGTGCTTTGCAATTCCAGCATGAAATGAGTTACTCCACAGCATTAAAATGAGAACAGCTCTCTCTCCCCAGCATCCCCAGCAAGTAATTGAATTGTTACTGCGTGGCACCAGCCCTTCCGCTCACTCTGCGCTGACACGAGGAGCTGGGGACCATTAACAGACATAAACCCTGAATTCTGCCTGAAATTTAGGTGGAGAAATGTATTTTCAGCTTCCCTCTAAAGTGGTTGCAGCCAACGCCATGTGCCCTGGAGCCACAGAGCAGTTTTGCCTCAGAGGTGTTTGTGTTGTGGTGGCTGCCACAACAGGGCTGGTGGGGAACAGGGACACCAGGAGGGATGCTGCAGGGAATTGCTCCGGGACCCTCCTGGCTGAAGAGGTCCTGGGGACAAGGACTGAAGCAGCAGCTGGTTACCAGATGAGCCCAGTCTGTGCAGATGACCAAAGCTCTGCCTTGCTGGGTGCTCCGAACGTACCTGCCCACCGCAGGGGGTGCGAGCGCAGATTTCACTCAGCACCATGGATGCTGAGCAGCCGTCACACACACTGCCCACTGCAGAGTCGTCGTGCAGCCTGTGCTTGCATGTGGGAATGATGTGGTCGCAGGGTGGGATGATGAAGGACGGGACCAGTTGTAGATGTGGGGAAAACTTGTCTTACAAAAGAAACGGTCTCTTTAAGGCACCTCTTCCTCCCCTGTGAAAGGGAAGGTGAAGCAGGATTGATAAACCAGTGGTGACTTCTAAATTGTGGAGAGAGGTCAGAGCCAGAGAGGCCATCCGATCTGCTCCTCATGGAGAGGGATTTGTGCTCCTGCTGCACCTCTTCCCTGCCCTTTGATGAAGTGACTGGGAAGCTCCCAGCCCACAGGCTGTAAATGCAGCCTTTATTTTTGGGGAAGGAGAAAAGTTGAGAGCTGGAGAATTGAGTGCCCTGATGAAGGGCACCTGCCGGATCGGTGGTCCTGCCGCCCGCCGTGCCAGTGATGTATTACAATAACACATCACAGGAGCACGGCACTGGTGAAGCACTGCTGCCGTCCATCACCAGACCAGTGCTGCTCACACCATACATCACCAAAGCTCCGGCTCACTGCAGTGAGTCAGGTCCAGATGGGACAGGGGGCACCTGGCTTGGCTGGGGATATTGAGGTGCAGGACAGGGATGGCACCAAGGGGCTGGAGCTGCATCATGATGCTGTGGAGCTGCGTGATGGGAACATCCTTATCCCAGAGCAGCTCTGTCAGACCCACCACCATGTCTCTGCCCAGCATGCTGGGGGTGCCCTGCGAGTCCCCGGTGACCCACTGCTGGCCATGGGCTGGGTGGGCCGGCAGCCTGCAGGGCTGCGGGGCTCCGATGGAGGGATGCTGCTATTGCTCTGGGCAGAGGGGCTCATGCTGGGGCTGTGACACCAGAGCAGGATGCTGCTGGTAGGGGCTGTGCAGGCAGGACCCCCTCAGTCTGCACCCTGCAGCTCCATCTCCCCCACACAGCCTCCAGCGAGGAGCAAGGGGTGCAAGGGGCTGAGCCGTGTTTCATCCCTGGTCATGCACATGGCAGCTCCCTCTGCTCTCCAGGCTGAAAGGCTGCGAGAAAAGGGGCCTTTTGAGAGCTCCAGCGATTTTCCCGGTGAATAGGAGTTGCTGTTCCTGTAACACGAGTTGTTCACACACATGCAGTCATGTCCTGTTTGGGGCTTATGTAATGGGATGGAGGGGCTCCAGCGAGGGACCGACCCCGCGGAGAGGCACTCACGCCGTCTCGGGCTGGCAGAATGAGCCGGACTTTTCCAGGTCCTGCTGAGATGTTCATTTATAACTCCCACCGTCTGGCAGCAGCCTTGCCAATCAAAACACGCCACGGGTTTTCCAGCGGGCTGGGAGCACTCCTCTCAAAGAGGGTTTTTGAGGGGGGCCCAGGATATTTGATAGGAGTTAAGCTGTAAAATTAGTTTCAGAGCAGCGGGTTGTCTCCTTCCCAGCACGCTTGGCTGGCGGCTGCGGCAGCGTTAACCCCTCCCGCCCCACTCCCACCCTGCGCCGTGCGGACGTGGATGTGGCAGCGTGTGCCCATGCTGGGCTCCCGGGGCCATGGGGCCAGTCCTGGTGGTGACATCCTGCCCCCGGCTCCCTCTGGGACACCCTGACTGTGCCCTCAGCCACTGCGCTGCAAGAGCATCTTTATCTGCCGCTCCTGACAGAGATTCAGGTAATGCCACAATGGTGAGCGCACGAGCTACCACGGCCACAGCAGAAGGAGCTGAACCCTTCATGTGTCCGCAGCAGAAACAAGAAGCATTCATACATAGTCCCTGCCTGGGGGAGGCTGTGAAACAGGGGGTAGCAGATGAGGGACTGCAGCAAACCCTGTTTCCATCTTGAGGTGTTGACTGTGCTCATCGCCGAGAAGCAAACACCAGCAGGAACCTTTGGGCTCGTGCTTTATCCTCTCCCACACGTGCTCCTCTGGTCCTCGCTCAGCACAGGAGGAGCTGTCCCTTTCAGCTGGCAAGGGCAGACCTGCAGAGAAGAGAAAGACCCGGCTGGGCAGGAGTCCCAGCATGGGAGCACCGCAGCGTGGCACGGGTGCTCATGGGATCCGAGAGCCTTTCCGTCGAGGCTGGTTGTGAAACTAATGTTCTCTTTGTTTTCTGCTGAGTGATAATGAATCACTAGGAACTTGGAACCATTTTAAGGATGAATAAATGACACCTTCTAAGCTCCATGTTTATCTACTATTCTGCTACCAGAGCGATTTCATAGCAGAGCTATCAATGAATTTAATTTACATAATGGTTTATCATATACTTCAATATTTCAAACACACTTCATTAGGCACCACCACCAGCAGTTACATGCTCCTTTATAGTTCTGGCAAACTTTGCTGGGAAACGCAGCCTCTCCAACTATCAGTGATGCTTTATAAAAGCAAGGAAGAAAACAGGACTCGGACAACCCAGAGCTGTGTTCAAGCAGGTTTTCAGCTCTGCTCACACAGGAGCTGCCCTGGTCAGTGGTGAGGGCACAGCCCTTCCGGGCCGGTGCTGAGGGACAACATTTGCTGTTCCCAAATTGAGAGGAGACCATTTCTCAGTACCATGTTTTCAGCTCTGGGAAAATAATCTGTGCTAATGGCTTGATTTGTTGCCAGGAAGCTGGAGGAAATGAGTACCTGGGGTGCCCTGGTCCCTGTGCATGTTCCTGCAGCAGGGAGTTACCGGGAGTGGGAAGGATGGGGAAGATGCCACTGAGCCAGGTCAGGTCAGGGCATAGCTCCAGTGCTTGAACCCTGATGGACAGACCCTCTGTGTGTGAACTAAAGGACTTCAAGCCAGGCCTTTGGAGCATCACCGGATTTTCAGAGGAGGAATCAACATGTGAGGTGCTGCAGAAAACACGGGATGTGAAACAGGGAAATGGCAGAGCCGTGTTGGACCAGGCTGCAGCCCCAAACCTCGTCACCCTGAATTCCTGGGGGAACCACTGCAATGGGGGACATAGAGCAGTGCCCCTTGATGTGGGCCCTGAGCAGGACGGGCTCCGGGCTCTCATCGTTGCTGTGTTCTTTGATTGCTGCCTAATGGCAATGGGACACGTGGGGTGAGTGGGGGCTCAGGACTGAGGATGGCCTCTTTGGTCTCTTGCTTTCTGCACTGTCAGACTTGAACCACACCAGAGGCTGCTTCCTGTAAGCGCAGTCAAAGGTGCTGCTTAATATAGCTGCAAGTCTGTGTTTTATCTGAGTTTCTGGGGATGAACTGAAATGATATCCTGTACCCTCAGCCCTAGACAGCACAGGAACAGCGCTGCAGGCTGGTGCACTGAGGAGGGGGCTTGGCCAGTATTAGGGGTGGTAATCTGGGCATTTTAAATGGAGCAGGGAAGCCCCTATTTCCAAACAGTCCCGAAGGCTGGTGTGTGCGTTTTGGAGATCCTTAATTCCTACACAGGGAGTAAGACATGCGCAGACGGCCGCTGAGCAGTGTTGGAGTGGAGCAGAGCCCCATTGTGCAAGGATACAGCAAGGATAACATAAAGGTTATTTTAAAAAGGAAAACAACCTTCTTTACATTGATTAAATTTGCTGGAGCATCCCATATGCACCTCCAGAAACTCCAGGATTACCCACAGGGGTCTGATCCGCATGTCACATTAGGCAGATGGAATATTTTATTTATTCCACCTAGGTTGTAATAGGGAATTTAAACCGTTTGCAGCAACACGTCTGTGTTCCAGGAAGCAGCGTAGGATGCTGCAGAGTGCCCTGACGTGCTTCGGTACCTGAAATACACAAGGTCTTGGGAAATGTGGAGCTCAGAGCAGCTACTCCTTGGTAAACATTTTTGCAGCAACATAAAGCTGTTTTAGTGGTGCCCAGTATATACATACATAGAGAGATGTAGATATTGCTGCCAGATCCTATGTTTCCTCATTAAAAATAGGGTTTTAATTAGGATGAATCTTTAGGTTTTGGTTGATTAATTTTTGCATTAACCTGGATTTCACAGTTTGGCTGTTCAAAGCTTTTGTAGTGGATGGAAATGAGGCAACTTTAACCATTGAACAGCATGTTCCTGCCTTTTAGTAGCTTGTCAGTGGAGTGTATTAAAGATTCAGCTGTGCTCTGATAAGAATCATGATGGATGTATATGTTTGCATTGTTTTTGGCAAGAAACATCCAAATGATCTGTATTTATTATATAAAATTGATTTTTTTGGCATCCGTGCTATTTTTCATGGATTTTGGCCTCGCACCAACACAAACAAGGGTGATCTTGAGCAAAGCCATGCACTTTTGAGTCTCCATTTGGAGGCTTCTCAGAGTAACCCAGGGCCATGGGTTTGTCTGTGGCTTGCTCCTGCTGCAGACAGCAGGAATGGTGCAAGCAGCATCCCCAGCGCGGCTGCAGGGTCCTCAGGAGGACTTGAGGAGCGTTCGCAGTTGTTCTGCGCTCTGGAACCTCAGGCTGGTGAGTGCCGGAGGTGGGAGCTGGGCAGGAGCCGCTCTCCAGTGCCGGGAGCTCAGCTCGCTGCTTGCTGAGGTGCTCCTCTCGGGGTGGATGAGCTGCTCGGCCAGGAGCTGTGTCCTGCTGGCACCTGCCCACGGCCGGGGGGGTCCTGATGCTGACACCATTGTGGGGGCTCAAGGCGGCCTTGGAGGATGCTGTGAGATGGATCCTGGATGGGAAACCCTTTGAGCTCCTCTCTCATTCACAGAGACACCGACCCTGCTGGCTGCCTGCCCGGGACGGCGTGGAGCAGCCCTGGGGAGGATGGAGCGGGGCCCCCTGTGCGGGTTGTTGGGGCTCTGGGCCCTGTGGGTTAAAGCCATGGTTCAAAGAAGAGAAAAGGTCTGTCTGTGGCATGGTTTGGTGCGTGGTGAGATCTTGGCTGTGGGATTTGCCACAGGGCAGCTTCCCTGTCCGACCCCCCCAGCATCTCAGGGGGTTCATCCCCACAATGTGGGACCCAGTTCCAGAGCCTCGTCAGAGCTTACATTCACCGTTCCCAAACAGAGACATCAGGCTGAAGCCCCACAGTCTCTGCAGATGATTGCTATTCTGGTTCCACAGGTGGTGTTAATATATTCCTCTTTAGAATCCGCTTCCTTGTACAGCTGAGTACGGTGTAAATAACATCTTAGTTGTCATTTAAAAGGAAAGTAGGGAGATGCCTGGAATTGGCAGGAAAATCACAGGCTGAGATTTCACTCGCGGTATTGATCATAGACACATTACACTCTTCTGTTAAAGCCAGCTCTATTCCTCCAGCTCTAGAAAGCTGCCGAGGACATGGGGATTGTCAGTGAGGGAAAAATAAAGCTTTCAGTCTCTGGGAAGACACTGCAGGGACACGAGGCTGGTGTCCGTCCCGGTCTGCTGTGGCTGGCCCCAAAACCAGTGCGCTTCGAAGAAGCAGGACATGAGGTGATGTGCAGACACTTGAGCCAACTGTCAGGGCGCAGGGTCTGACCAGTTTGACATAACCTGATGAGGGGTATTATCAGTCTGTTGCTAAACGTGCCTCACAGAAAGCCCTTCTCTTGGCACTGATGATAATGAAAATGTGACCTGTATGTCTGGAGGAGCTGAACCTGGGGAGAGCCTCCTGGAGCCGCATGGGCTCGTGCCTTTCAGAACATTGTTTGTGGAGATAAAAATATTTCTGCCACGCTTGTCACATGTATTTGAAAAACATATTAATCATTTAAACAAATATTAGCTCCGAAAGCCTATAAATACATTCACTGGGAGGAATATACCCTTTGTTGTAATATTACAATGAAAAATATGCTAATATAGTTGCCTAATTGCTTGTGTTTGAATAACCTCTTTTGTGACAATAAATGTTTGTGGCAGCATCATTCAAACAAGAAATGGAGAATCTGGTGCCAGCGAGGATTAAGTGTGCCTCTGCCATCACTCCTCATGTGAAAAGAAAAGTGTCTTCTTCCTCTGTCTGGGGGCTGGTGTGGATGGAGAGTGGACGTCTCAGCAAATATCATCAGCCTGGCACCATTCCTGGGCCCGGCAGCCAAGTGATGGAGCGATGCTGGGTGCTGTAGCAGGGAGAAGCTCCCAGTTCCTTTGTGGGCACCTTGCCTGCACGCTGGGTCAGAGGCACACACCAAGGACCAGTGACTGGCAGCTGGGAGGATCTGAAACTGCACCATGCTTGGCTCCAGAGTAAGGTCCAAGTGACAGAAGGAGGAGCGAAGGCTGGACCCAGTCGGTGGCTGCAGTCGCGTGCTGCCAGCTCTGCACCCTGAGCCACATTGAGCATCTCTGTGCCAGCCCTCGCCTTGCTGTGGGCATGGAGCAACCCCAGCCAGGAATGAGCTAAAACCTCCCTTGTGCTCCACTGGTGCAGGAGGCTGTTTGTTTTATAGGTGTACCTCTGGAGGGCAATATCCAAGCATAGAGCCCGAGGTGAGACCAGGGGATGAGCGAGGGCACTGGCCCTGCAGCAAAGAGCAGGTTCCTCTGAGCTGCACGCTGTGGATTAAGCGATCCTGCTCATTTTGTCAACTGTATGGCACCTGAGATATTTAAATGACACCAGGATGGAGAACAACTGCAGAATGCCCATTACAGACTCCCCTTTACTGGGACTCCCCTTGTTTGTTGCCCATGGGCTGGAGCCCAATGTCCAGGAGGTAGAGGGGCTGCTGGGCGCATCCAGGGCTGTGCCCATGGTGGGAATGGGACCACCTCACAAAGCCACCTTTATCTGGCTGCTTCCCACACTGCTGGCTGTGGAGATGGGGATCGGGGCTCCCTGGTTACGGCCGGACTCCAGGCCCTGCTCCGGGTGTCCGTGAGTTTTCCCTGGAGGTGAACTGATTTGGGGTCAGGTACAAGAACATTGCCCGTGAGTGGGTTGTCACCATTGCATCACTGAGGCTGGTCTCAGCATCCATCACTAGTGGAAATCCTCATGCGGAGCCCCCTCTGCAGCAGACCCAAACAGGGGGTTGTCCCTGTGTTCAGCACAAGTTAATGCCCACAGCAGTGCTCTTTAAACAGGAATTGGATCTCAAGGAGAGAGACAAGGCTCAGTAAGGAGTCACCTCCTCAGATATTATCCGCTATTCCAAGTCTAAGGACAAAGGGAGATCTCCCTCCTGCCCCTCCTCTGCCATCAGCAACACACACAACGAGGAAGACTTAAATGTAACAGCACTTAAGGAAAATATTGTAAAGTCCTCTTGAAATTCCCATCAAACCCAATTAGCAGGGCAATGATACACCCGAACAACTGGAATGGCTTGACTTCTTATGCTTTACTGGATAGCTTCCAAGCTGATAATTAAATTGCACTGGGCTGCAAGATAAGTGGCTACGAGTGTCTCTTGTGCAGAGGCTTTGGAGGCTGATGGCCAGGAGCCCCACAGCAGCTTCTCCACAGGCCCAAGCCTTCTCCCTGTGGTCTCTGTCCTGCGCAGCCAGGTCCTCCTGGGGTCTCCTCAGATAGAAAATGCTTCTCACTGGGCTGGATGCCAGGCTCACCAGGGCCAGGGCTGGAGCCCTCCTGAGGAGATGAGCATGGCTGAGAACTATGGGAGACAAAGCTGTAGTAAATGTACACCCACCAGTAACAGAGAGCAAGATAAATACCAGTGACCGGGAGCAGCAAGTGATGCATCTTGAGAGGAGAGATAGGTGGTGAGGGATCGCTGTGGCTCTCCTTGCCTGGGGCAATGGGCAGATTTGCTCTGGGTGCTGAGTAAAGGGCTGGGAAAGGTTCCTGCTTCCTCTTGTGTGCGTGTCTCTGGCAGAAGCAGGGTGGTATTTTTGTATTAAATAGTTTGTTTTCCAGAAAGTTTAGTTCTGAGATGAGTGACAATGTCTGTTAGCTTGGATTTAATCTGGTGACTGGTGGGACAAAATACAAAGTGAAAGGGATATTTCTGGTGAAACAAAGGCTTGGTTTCAACTTTGTCAAAATGAGGCATCGGAGCCTTCTGCTCTCGAAAGATGCTGTTTTGAGGTAAAACTCAGTTTGAGTAACAAAAGAAAATGGAAGGGGTGGGAAGGAAAAGCAGCATTCACACCTGGCAGAGCAGCTAAGTCCCTAGAGTGGTGGGTTGGGGGCTGTGAGTGGGGCATTGGCAGCACCTCAGTGCTGAGGGCTGGGCACGCTTTAGAAGTGAAGAACTTGCTGTACACAGATGTGGTTGTTGGGTGCCTGCAGCCACGGTGCCTTCCTCTGCTGGTCCCTGCCTGTGGTGTGGAGGGTGATGCTCGGAGTTGGGGACCCCCTGCCAGTGCTGGTGATGGGGGGAAGTGGAACCTCTCCTTCGGCTCTGAGCTGCAGAGTTCAGCTCTGCACAGTGAGCACTGTGGTGCCTCATCTCTCACATTTGGGTAAGTCAGCCATGGAATTATCCTATAATGTGGGAATCATACAATTTCTCTCTGATCTTCCCTGAGCTTAGCATTTCATCTTGCTTATACTAAATGCAGCATGACTAAATAGGCAAGAAAGGGATTTGAGCCCTTTTGTTACTTAAAATGTGAATTAGATGTTCCTGAGGGAAGTTTGTGTCACATTTGCAAGTTAAAAACACATCAATTATCTGTACATGGACCCCTTCAGTGTGCTGGCAAAGGAGGAGCAGAGCTGGTGCCTTTGGAGGACCCATCACTGATAGAGGCTGCTTGCTTGTGGGTGGCACTCTGCCTCCGTTAGTGCAGGCTGAGCTGCATCATCCTACTCCATGCTCAAAGGAGGAATGGCTTTCAAGTTGGATCTGACTTTGCAGCTAGAGCAGGTTGTCCCAGTCCTTTTCCAGATGAGTTGTGGATATTTCCAGGCATGGAGATTGCATGGCTCCAGCACTGAACCACTCTTACAGTGAAGGACTGCTCCTTACATCCAACTGGAATTCTGTTTCTTGTGCTAAGAGTGCATTGACAGAGAAGCAATTCATGCTTTGAGGAACAATGTTGTCCCACGTGTCACTTAGTAAAGGTGATGGGAGGGAGCTTCCCCTGCCTGTCCTTCCCTTTGAACATGCTGGGACCACCAGTATGCAGCGGGCTCAGGGCTGTGCTCTGGTCCCCATGGCAGTGGGAGCTCCCAGAGCGGCTGACTCGAGTCACCATGGCCCAGAGCCTGGAGGACTCTCAAAGCCCTTTGGGGAAGGGCCTCTCCTGGGATCACGTCTCGGGAGCAAGGGCAGGATCACACAGTGTGCGACTGCAGCTCCTTGCCCCGAGTGCTGCGGTCACTTCATTGCCGGGTCTGTGGCAAGGACCCCGGGCTAATCAGTGGCTAGAGCAATGTGCCACGGGCTCTGCCCTCCCTCCTCTCCTGCCTGGAATGGGATGAGTGGCACTCCAGCTTGCAGTATAAATTGCACTGCTGTGTCTTGCAAAAGGTCAGGCTGTATGACTTGATGAAATGGATTGACCTGCTGAACAGCGCTTCAGGCTGTTTAAGGACAACCAATTGTGGCAAGGCAGGAGGGAGAAGCTGGGCTAGGTGAAGGGGGAAACTGCATTCCCTGCCCCTGGGCTATCCAGGTGGAGGTGCGAAAGGAACTGGCATGTCCCAGCCACACGCTGGCAGGCCCTGCCGCTGTGCTCGGTCCTCACAGGCTTTTCCCTGCTCTGTGCTGGGTCTGTGCTGCCTCTGCCTGTGGAAATCTGTGAGGGAATGGGATATTGCTCTCCTGGTATCCGCGGAGATGCTTGTACTCTCCTGTACCTGCAGGGCAACATAAAACCGAGAATGCTGTGTGTGATTTACAGTGCTGAGGGCCATGTCATCCCCGGTGTGTGCTGCCTCCTGCAGTGGCACGAGCTGAGGAAAGGGGCTGCAGGACCTGGGCAGGGTGGTGGCTGGGGATGCAGCACGCTGTGGTTTCGGCAGCAGACTTGGCAGGAGGGCTCAGGGCTGGGTGGGAAGCAGCAGAAGGGCTTGAGGCTGGGGCCACCTCCTGGGGTGAGGGGACCTTTGGGGTGCTGCTGCTGCTGCTCTTTGCGCCTTCTGTGGGAGGGTTTATTGATGAGCATCTTGTACCCTCTGGATACCGCCAGGCGCTTGCAGGCAGCATCTGCAGATGATGCAGAATACTTCCCATTCCCTGGGCCCACTACAGGAGCTGAGCATCGCTGGGTTTGGCTCAGGGCAGGAGCCTTCACACCTGAGGGTTTCCTCTCGGCTGTGTCCATGGGCTGAACAAGATGTGTTTGTAAATGTATGGCTGTACGATATTTGTGTGATGTGTTCTTGCATCAGATCATCTTATGGTACTTAGTCTTCATTCAGGAGCTAGAAGAAGTACTACGTAGTTCAGAGGACAGCCTACATGGTTTGAATAGTAGCTCAAAGCAGTGCCTGGTGAAGTAATGACTGATGTGCTGGAATATAATCCTAGGGACTGGTTTTGAAGTAACAAATATAAACTAGGGAATTGAAACCCATTTTTACTTAACCAGACGCTATTTTTGCTTGCAAAATGTTTGAGCTCTTCTGTGTGAATATTTTGGATCCCCTGAGTATAATTGCAAAAGCTGTGGTGAAACAAACGCTGCATTTAAGCTGGTTTAGGTTGAATCCTTGTGCATTTTCCCACAGGATTACAATCCAGCCTCTCTTCTGATAAGAGCTCCTGGCTGCCACTGTAGCTGAAGAACAGGGGTGGCCCGTGCTGCAGCTGAGAGGCCAGAATTAGAGGTATTAATTCAGTAACGATCTCTGCCTTGACGCACAGAGCTTTATATTCCATTTATGACCCAAAACATGAGCGCTCCCAAGCAGCGTTACTGTGGCATCAAGGTAGGATGCTGCGGTGGTTTGGCATGTGATGGGGATTTGCATACTGCATGCATAATTACACAGCAGTGCTTGACTCACGGGTAACATTGGTCTCTCCTTAAACAACACAGGACAAATACCCACATGTCATTACTTTTTGTCAGAGGAGCTGCATCTGCTGCCTCCCTGAGTGCTGTCCGCAGGGATGCTACAGCAGGGCTGGAATGTCCCTGGCCTGGGAAAGCGGCAGCTCCCGAAGCTTTCCTGTCGCTGCCTCGCAGGTTTTGTCAGGCACAAACCCATTTTCACACCAGCACCGCAGCCCCTCATCCCAACTTCTCCAAGTGTCAAATCCCATTTGTGCTCAAGCCCCTGGTGACAGCATCTCCCTGGGTAAATTATTCCATTGCCTGATTGACCTCTTGCTCGTGAATACTCTGCCCTGGTGTTTGACTTGAATTTTCCCTTTCCTGTTTCCAGGCTCTTAACCTTTGATGCTGAGAATCTTTGTCACTTCCTATTTTGAGCAGCCCCCCATTACCCTGCTGCTCCTGGGCTGTTTCTGCGGGAGACCCCCAAGCTGCAGAAGCCGCTGCCTGGAGACTCCTGGCTGCGAGGTGCCTGGGGAGGGGGATGCTCTTCAGACGCCCTCCGCGGGAGCAGCCAGATGTCTGGCAGGTAGGGGCTCCGAGATGTGAGAGCTGCAAACAGGACTGGCAGCTGCCGAGGGAGCTTCCTCCCCACAAAGAGGGAGAGCAGACACAGCATCCCCAGCCTCGTGTAAGGGGAAGGCAGGCAGGGATGCTCTGCAGTGCAGGGACCATGAAGCTCAGCTCATCTTGCAATAGGAATAAGTCAGCTGCGTTAAGCAGGAGAGGCTCAGCTGAGCAGTCACTTAGAAATCAGAGAAAAGGATGCAGACAGAAGCATGCCCAGCCCTTCTGTCCTGAGGAGCTGCTCAGCTCTGTCAGCCTGCTCTGCTGTGCCAGAGTCCCCAGCACAACTGTGCTGCTCCACGGACCCAGCACCATCATCCTGCTGGCACACGTTGGGGTGATGCTGGTGTTGGATCCCAACCTTCATCCGCTGCCGCGCTTCTCCAGGGCAGGAATGGTGCTGTCCTCCCTGGGGCAGTGTGCGGACAGGGGTGTCACCTACCACAACTGAGGGGCCGGGGTCCCAGCCTCTGGCAGAGCCTGGTAGCCAGATGCCGGGGACAAGGGGGGGTTCCTGTTGGAGCTCTGCTGCCTTTTCCCTCCAGCCCAGCTGTGGTGCTCAGCAGCCGTTGGGAAGCATCCCAGCTGCTGGAAATGACAACTTGACTCAACAAGCTGAACTGGGAGCTCTTCCCAGTTCCAGACACTCCTTCCCGAGATGGAGAAGGTTAAAGAAACCCAGCTGCTTCCCGAGTTCAGCAGCTGAGCTGCAGGGTGGGATGAAGGCTCCCTGGGATGGGAGGGAGATGCAAACACTGTGTCTGCCCTTTCGGAGCAATGCTCTGGGGGTGTTCTCTCTGAACAAACAGGGATGGTGTGGGAAAAGGCACCGTGGCCTCCTTCAGCTCAGTCCTCCAGCACCCGGGCTTGGGCACTCACCAAAGCAGGGGGGCAGCCGCAGCGGCTTCAGTGCCTGAGATCCGTGGCTGTGAGAAGCTGTAGGTTTCGTTAGAGGAAGGTTCTGGTGCTCCCGCTTGCAGAAACAATGGCAAATGTGGGCTCTGGAGGCATAAATTGAAACCAAATCCCGCTCTGTTGTTTTGGAGGTGGTAGGGAGAGGGGGATTGGTGCAGTGGGGAGTAGTGCAGGGGAGGAGGGAGCCCAGACCCATGCAGCACAGCGGGGATGAGAGGCTGCTCTGTTCCAGAGGGATCCTGTGATGCCCTGAGCACTGCTTCTCATCTCCAGAGGCAGCTGTGCATAGGAAACCCCAGTGCCTTCCCACTGGTGAAGCAGGGAACTAGTCACATCCTGGCAGTTTAAACCATCATTGGTTTTCATTGTGTCCCCTTAAACCTGATCTAGATAGAGCTGCGCAGGGCACTCTTGGGACAGAATTGCTACCACCTAATTGATTTTGATTTTATTTTCACTGCAGCAGTGTAATTATGAAAGCCAGCCGTAATTATTGAAACACAACTAGAAGTATTTCATTATTAAAATGCCCCTATGAGTTATTATTAATTCATTAAATAAATTTATTTAATTTATATCCCTCAATAATTAATGCACTCAAGTTTATTCTGTGAACTCTTCTTTCCACCAGTCATGTGTCAGCTCTGGTACTGAAGGAAAAACAAATCCCTCTGAAGTATTGGCAAGCCCTGACAGCTCGCAGGGAGCTGGGAGCAGGGCGGCTTTGCTCCGGTTTGGAACCGGCTCACGGTGGTGGAGCTGAGCTGAGTCCTCCAGCAGCGTGTGCTTGGGGAAGGTTCTGCAGGTACCTGCAGGATTGCTCTGTGCTGCTCTGTGCCACGAGCACTGGTGCTGGTTTGGGAGTTGCGGTGCGAGGTGACCCCCGGGGCCGTGCTGCTTTGCTGGAGAAGGTGGTGCTCCAGGGGCAGGTCCTGCACTGGTTTGTTTTCCCTCTGCACCCCTGCTCGGGTGATGCGGTTGTGTCGTGGTTTGGCTTTTGGAGAGCTGAGGTCTGAAAGCAGGCTGGCCCATGAGCTGGGCAGGACGTGTGGGTGTCTGTCTGTGTGTCCCTCTGTCCAGGGTGGCTGCAGGCTCCATCTGTGCCCGTCAATCCCCGGTCCCCCACGGCAGCCATGTGCTGTGGCTCTCCAGAAGCACTGGGATGCTCCAGGTGGGATCTGCCCCCTTGACTGTGGAAGCCAGCCCTGGCTGCCAATTACAACCCTAGATCCAGGGAGAAGAGCAGCTGTGTGCACCTCATAGACCTGCCCGAGGCTTTGGGGGTTTACCTGGCACCCTGCTCTGGGGCTTCCTCTGCCCACGAGACAAGCAGGAGCCCTGGCAAAGCACATCTGGGACTGTTGCTCTCCAGCTGCGGCTCCCGCAGGGAGTTTTCACCAGTTCTGCTAGCACAGGAAGAGTCTATGGAACTCAGCTTTCCCACTTAGCACATCCGAGGTTCGCACGTTGGATTTGATGTGTGTTTATAGGAACAAACAGACAAAAACAGACGGAAGAAATGTGTTGATCCAGGATCCTCACTTTCTGCAGAGCGTAAGCTGGGATAGGCAGAGAGGAAGATCTCAGCTGAATAGTTGTATTGTGTTGCTGTGGAAACCAGAGCTGGAAAAGTAAACGGGTTTCTGGGGAAAGACTGTTCCTGTCGGTACAGTGCTTTATCCCTGTTCCCATCCTGGGGCTGCAGCAGATGAGGGGGAGAAAGCGGTGGTGGTGACTGTGGATGCTGGGAGCAGGGAAGGTGCCTGCCTGGGCCGATGCCACGCAGGTCTTGAAGCTGCGCAGGAGGCTCAGGGTCCCAAAGATCCTTTCCCATGTGCTGCTGCTCCTGCTTGCTCCCTCCCATCTTTACTGCAGCTGGGGCAGGTTGGGAAGTGCATCCCGTCTTACCCCCCTTGCCCCAGCACAGATCAACCCCAAATCAAACCTGCTCCTATCAGTGTTCTCTTGAAAATATCGACTTTTCAGCAACACGTGAACTCCCCGAAACAAGAGTTTTCCCGATGAAGTATTAAACCCCGAGCGAAGCTGGCAGCCTGGGTGAGCCCTTCAGCTCAGCTGATAAAGCAGTGGCCGTGTTCACCATCGATGGGTGCTCCTGGCTCTGCTCCTCCCCAGGAGCCAGAGCAGCACCCAGCTCCCGCTCGGGCTGCCTCTGGAAAGGGAGCTTCTTGGCAGCTGCACACAGGAGGTGCCCGGGTGGTCCATTGCACCCCTCCCTCCCGTAGCAACTGCCAGCTCTGATTCCCATCACCGGCACGGACGAGGACAAGGTTTGCTCTGGGAAGGTGCTGAAATGCAGCAGAGGCAAGGTGAAGGTATGCTCCCACCAGGCCATTCCAAGGCTCTTCCAGGTTGTCCTGGAGAAGTCAAAGCTCAGTGCTTCCAGGTAAAACCATGAGCAGGGTTGGGATGCTGGTCTGCTAGAGAACACCACTCACGTGCAAAGGGTTTTCAAAGCAAGGATAAGAAAGATGAATGTGCTCAGGTGTCTGTATGATTTAATCTGAATTATCATATTGCTTATGTGAGTCCAAGTGAAAGATGCTTGTGTTTAGGAGCTCTTTGAAGTATTTATTGCACTGTTTCCTAAAGAATTAAACTGTTAATTCAGAGCTCAGCTGGATTTAGTGTTGTCTGGCTGCCTTGGCGAGGCAGTTGGGTTTGCCAGATTCCTGTGTTTCTGCAGGCAGATGTGCTGCATGCGAGCAGAGCAGCTTGCTCACACGCGACTCGCTGACATGCTGGACCCAGTTGGCATCCACCAGCCAGGCACTGGGCTGTGGCCAGCGGTGGCCGAGGTTCATCTCCATGTTTTCACTGTCACGCTGCAGGGCTGGAGCAGCCAGGAGGACGTTCATGCCTTTGTCTGGTTTTGACAACTACTTCTAGAACAAGATGAGGCTGATAAAGATGTGTGTCACTGCATGCCAGCCTCGAGGCTTTCCCCTGGCAATTGGAAAGCCGGTGTGGGACCCAGCCAACCCAGTAAGTAGTGTCTCAGCTGTTGTGCAAATGGCATCTCCAGCAGCCCCTTGCCTTGTTAGATGCTTCTCCCCTTCTCTGATTGCCTCTGGAGCCCTATCCTTTAGAATTGGCCATGTCCCCTCATCCCAACATCCCTGTAAGTGTCTCCTGAGGTCAAAGCCCTGGCAGTGCAGGAACAGCCTCAGAACCTTGCCACAGGCGCCAGCATCTCCCTGTGCTGGTGCCCATCTGCACCGCAGGGCCTGGGCTGGAGGCAGCAGCAGAATGTTTGGAAACAGCCACCAGTGCTGGAAATTAAACCTGCTTTTTGCTTGCAAGGAAACCTCATCAACACTCGGGTTCAACGAACAAGCCTCCTGAAACCAGTGCTCTTCCAGCCTGCTTTCTGGGGTAGTTTAATTATCAAAACATGCTGCATGGCAGCACTGTGATTCCTCTCCAGAACGCTTCTTTTCTAGCATCCTGCGAGTCTCCGCGACCTCAGAGGGTAAAGCACTTAAGTTGCCCTTGAAGACAAAAAGAGAAAGTCTTGTTTGAGGTGAAGTCAGTATCTATCCAATTTTCAGCTGCCGTCACATCGAAATGAGAAATCTGAGGCAGAGCCAGGCACAAATAGCTGATAACAGACTTTCAGGTGCACCTCTTCACTTATCACTTCTGGGGTCACCTCTGTTTCTAAAGACTTGTTTTCCTTAAAAAAAGATTGCTTAGGACATTTAACAGTGTGGTGTTGTGATAACAAAGCCCTGTGAGGCTTTAGTCTTTTGCCTGGGCTCCTGCAGAGATGCAGCCTAATGCCGGTGCTCCTGAATTTGTTTCTGAAGGATGGGCTCAGCTGAGCTGGGGGGCAAAGAGAGCACTCACTGCCTGTGCCCACTGCCTGCCCTGCGCCCTGCGTGGCACCGGCTGTGACATGATGGCCAGCAGCTTGTCCCCAGGTCTGGGACACGGGGCTCTTCCCACAGCCCATAGCTCCCTCGGGATGGGATCTGGCCCTCCAAGGGCCTGAGGCAGATCCCAGCTCAGCGCAGCAGTTATGAACTAGCTGAGACACGATTTGTTTTGCAACAGGGCGTTGGGCACACACGAAGGGATGCACAGACTGGAGCACAGATTTGTTTAGCAAACAATAACCTGTGTTTTGTGCATGAATAAATAATTAACCTTAAAACAAAGGGAAGAAGAAAGCTTTCGCTGTCTCTTCCCTGTCAGTTGGGCACAGCAGCATCCCTGAGCCTCCTGTGAGGGTGTCCTGTGGCGCAGAGGTGACATCTCTGGAGCTCTCCTTTACCAGAACTTGTCCCAGCACCCAGGGGACATCCCCCTCCTCATGTACGCACCGGGCTCAAGGCCAAGGTGAAGGCTACGGACTCTGCTGCCTCGACTGCTCCTGTGACCTGCATGGAGCCGAGGAGCGGGAGCCCTCCATTGCGTGGTCGGCTGCTGGCTCCATCCTCACTCTCAAGCACAATAGTTTTCTGTGCTGCATTTCCTCATGGCTGCTCCAGCCCAGATTTGTGTGGAACAAGCAAACCCTCTCTCCCATCTGCTCATGAGATCATTCCTCGTCTGAACAATCCAGCTCCAAGGAAGCTTTTGTGGGCAGCCAGGTCCCTCCCAGCCCGCTGCTGTGCTCCATCATTTCTGCTTCTGCACTTAATTAGACTCAGGAACCGCTGCACTACAGGAGATGTGTCAAGGTGCTGCAGTTTTGCTTGGCTGAGCCAGGCTTCTCCTCTGCTCCCCAAGCACACGGCCCAGCAAACACGCTGCTTGCTTGTCCGGGGGCCGGCTTCTTTCCCAGCTCAGCCCAGAGGCTCAGGCTCCTCTCTGATTTGTGTCACCGCTGCCTCTCAGTCTGCTGCTGCTCTGCCTGTTCAGGCTTCTGCCTCCCCAAGGCTTTGCATTTGAATTGTGTTTTTGATGCTGAGGATGCTGTAGGTTGGATGTAATGGGCTTCCCCCACCTCCCTGCCCTTGCACTGCAGAGTGAGCTCTGAAGAAGACTGAAGCCTGGGCGTTCAGCAGCAGAAAGCTGGGGAATTGGCTCCTCATGCTGGGAGGTCAGTACAGCCACCGAACACATGTGCTGAAACGGTGGGAGCCAAATTCAGAGACGTCAAACCCTCACCTTCCCATGCGCAGCAGTGATGGGGTGTGTTTGTGAAGCCCGGAGCACTGGACAGCCACTGTGTGTTGTGCGTGAGGCCAGAGAATACTCTCCCGCTGTCTCTCCAGAGCTGTTCCTGCTCTCCCTCTTGCTGATGGGGCAAAGGGGAGGTTCTGGACACCAGTTCCAAGGGTAGCTTACTTCCACCCTTGACCAGGTTCATTCTTTTCCACTTCTAAAGTGTTTCTCTTCAATGCCAGAGAATAACTGTGAAAAAGGACCCAAGATCCTGATTTCATCAGAGATGAATGGGGTAAGAGAACAGGGAGGAATTGAGGCTATGTGTGAATTAAACAGAGAGAGCCAATAATGTCATCCTTGGAGAAGAAAAGGAGAGCTCTCAAGTATTTTTGCGCTGTTGTTATAGCCTATATGTGCTTTAAGATAGATTTGGCTCCTGCACAGACCTCCCTGTTACCAGCACATGCACATTCAGCCTGTAGCTTGGCTCCAGCTTTTGACCTGGAGAAAAGTCCTCACTGTCTGCAGGGACCTGCTTCATGAGCTCCCCTCGTTCCTTCTTCCGCAGAATTTGAGCTCCTCCTGCCACTGGCATCAAGTTTCCTTATTCCTGTAGCATTCCTGCTCTTGCCAGTCAGGTATGTCC
Organism: Lathamus discolor; assembly: GCF_037157495.1. Classification (NCBI taxonomy): domain Eukaryota; kingdom Metazoa; phylum Chordata; class Aves; order Psittaciformes; family Psittacidae; genus Lathamus; species Lathamus discolor. Next base: position 14,724,008 of record NC_088895.1, on the reverse strand, counting down.
TTGTTTGCTTTGTCACCTGGGAGTCAGTTGTCACTGCAGGGACAGGAGCCTCTGTGCGATTAACGGTGGGTCCTGAATAACGACCAGACCCCAGCAGAGCTTCTTCATTCCCTCATGCCCAAGTTTCCAGGGCCAAATCTGAGGCAGAGAAAAGGATCCTCCATATGCGCGGTGCCAAACGCTCGCAGATGCAAGCCCAGATGGCAGCTCCCACTCTGCAGTACCTTCTCCCTGTTCTTTTCACGGTGTCGGGAGCCTTCTTCGGTATCAGATGCTGAGTGTGTGTTTGCTGTTTGTGTGCAGAGACTGGAGCTCCTATTTCAGACCTGGGATGGGAATGGAAGCGCAATCATTTGTGCTGATTGCTAATTTGAATACTTCTTTTTTTTTAGCCCCAGCATCAGCAGATCTACCTCTGAATGTGAACCAAGGGCAGGGCAGCTTGCCCGCGGGCTCTGACACGCTGCGTTGGACTAACAGGGCCGGTGTCAGCACAGGTCAGTCCAGGATCCAGGGCAGGCAGTGGGGCCACAGCTGCAGAGTTCCTGGCACTGCACCTCCGGGTGCTCAGGGCAATTACTTGTCTAATTCCCATCACGTCGCAGCCTGGGTGCATCCCTGTGCAGGGGATGCCAGGGAGATGTGAGTGATCCCCTGCCAAAGGTGACCCTGGCTGTGCCCGTGCAGCCCAGCAATTCCTGCCAGTGAAGGATGCGCGGGAGAGCTGGGACATCTGTGACCCTGCTGCCAGCCCGAGGGCAGGGAATAGCGGTCAGCATGCCAGGGCCCTCGCGTGCCTCTTACAGAGGAGACTTTGGGATAAAAGGTTCAGCCTAATTTATTCCATCAGTGTAACAGTGAAGCTTCAATTGCAATATTGGAACCAGCTTTGCAGAGAAACAGCTGAGGAGGAGTGGGGGGACTCGCTGGGCTCTGTGGCTCTGTGCCTGCTGCTCTGGGCTGCCCCGGGTGCTCCTGGTGATGGGTGGGGGCTGCTGTCCCACCCTGACATGGGGCCTCCCCCCCCAGGCACTGCAGTGGTCCCCATCGCCGTGCCCATCACAGCGAAATCTCCCTCCTGCGCTCCTGCCTCTCCCTCCCCTGGAAAGAAGCCTCACGAATGGGTCACTTCATAGCCCAGGTCCTTGCAGAGGTGCAGAAGTTTCCAATCCTCACTTTACTGTGCTCCAATAACCTGGAAAACTGGGAAAAAAAAACATTGGTTTTGAGGCAGGGGAATCCCTGAGTAAATTCAGCCAAGCTGAGCAAGAGACAGAAACCTCCACCCGGGCAGCTTCAGTGTCAGGGGAGGGAGCGATTCCAGGGGCTGGGCAAGCACCAAATTCACCCAATTTAACTAAGCAAATCCTGGACGTGGGGGTTTGTAATTGAGGTCCTGAGAGATTCTTATTGATAGCATCAGCGGGTGCAGGGCTGCAATAAGTGGTGCCTCTCAGGTGTGAGGAGTTATTGAGGCTGCTCCCGATCTATGACAGTTTAATCAGATCTTGAAAATCAGGGACATTCTATTTTGCACCTGCTCATGGGAAAAAATGACTGATGCGCCTCTCCGGCATGGATCTGTTGTGCACCAAGCAGGTACCGAGAGTACATAATTCAGAGGGGAAATGGAATTACACCATGAATGAAGACTAAGCCCACAGTGTGGTTGAATGTCACACTGGTGGGAGAGAAGCATCTCTTCTTGCCTCTGATCCGGCCTTGACAAATGAGATGCAGGTGAAATTTATGCAGTTCCCCTTCCAAGGAAGGAAAGGTGCTGGAGCACTGCTAGAGCTACAGCAGTTGATCGGTCAGAGGGTGTTTTGGAGGTGAGCTGCTCTGGTTGGGATGACCGGGACATGGGGGGCAGATGCATTTGCTTTTCTGTTCCTTTTATAGTCTGGGTGTATGGGAACGCTTGCTTAGTTTGTGCCTTTACCTCTCTTATTGTCAGTACTTCAAATGCATGAAAAATACTGCCGGGGGTTTAAATACAAATCTCTTAACTTTTAAGTAGCCTTAACATCTGTGAAAGGCTCTGAATCCTTAGACAAGGAGCAAAATAATGGATTTACTTTTGATTTGCAAAGCACCACCCAGAGGTAAGGAGTGACTGCAGCAGAAATCAGAATGGATTTGCTTTCATTTCCCTGTGGAAGAGCAGGAGCAGAGGTGTCAAAGGGAGTTCATCATTCAAGTGCATTCAGCGTCTGCCCCACCCAGGGTGTGGGAGACTTCCCCAGAGCTCTGCTACCTGCAGAAAAGCCTCTTGGAGGCTGGTGCAGGGATGTCTGAAAGGGAGAGACCTTGCCAGCAGCCACTGTGACCCAAGAGGGTCTCCAGACCTCCGAGAGGGCTCCTGAGAAGACTCCCTTATGGGCCCCTGCCTGTCAATGGAGTCTCTTCACCATGGATCGTCCTTGTTTGCAGTGAAGGAAAGGGCTTTTGAGGAGCCTGTCGTGTGTCTGTGTTTGGAGACTGTCCTGAACAGCAGCATCCCTCAGGATGCAAAGGGAGGACGGCGCTGTGTGTGCACTGATAACACCAGGAGCTCTCTGAGCGCTCACACCTGGCTGCTTGCCGCACGGTGGCATCTCGTGGGACACTGCAGGAGCAGGGGAATACATGGTCTGTGGTGTGCTGACCCTCGGTGTGGGCCCCGGCCGCGGCAGCCGGCGGGACAGGAACCTTTCCTGCACTCAGAGGCTGCGTCCCCTTTTCCCTTGTGGAGCCCTTCAGTTTCCCTCTCTCACTTGGAGCCGGTTGTCATCCTCCCCTCCATCCCACACTGACTTTTTAGTCCTCTGGAAGCCTTTTCATTCCTCTCTGCCTTCCTGAAATAGCACACGCTTCTGCTGGCATTTTCCCCGGCTGCCACGTGGGAAGAGCGCCTGCCCTCCTCGGAGATTTCACACCTCCAGGAGGAGGGTGTGCTTCCCATCAGGAGCAGCCGCTGCTGGCTCAGATCTCCTCCTCTGCACAAGGCCGCAAGCCCAGAAGGATTCTCATGGCAAATCTTTTCCCTTGCTGGAGAGATGTGATAACTCTTGGACAGGGTCTCTTGTAAAGAACTTGTCACAGGGGACAGCTCCGCTTTGAAGTTCTTAATCTCGCTCTTCCCTCTGAGCTCCGCAGGACAGAGCTCTCACTTCTCCGAAAAACTGAAATGCTTTAAAAAGCAAAGGCTTCAATACGGATGGAGACTCTCGCTCCGTTCTGGAGGAAGCACAGCGGAACAGGAAGTGCTCTGGGAAACCACCACCGAGGTGTGCTTCCCATGCAGCCGGGAGCAGGCATCCAGGCATCTGCAACCACCGTAACCACGGGCTCAACATCCCCCCTGCTCAGGGCTGCTGACGGGCTGGGGTTGGTCTTTGGGGCAGATCCTGAGCTTTAAGTCGTGCTTACAGGTGACCTGCACTCCGGCAGCCTGCATTCTGGGTGCCGAGCACTGACCCCGTGGAGCAGAGCCCAGCCGGAGCACTCCTGCCTTGGCACGAGCCTGGTGGGAGTCCCATCAGATCAAGCCTTTCCTTGTCTCCATTTTGATGACGTCCAGCAGAGCCAAGAGCCTTGTTTTGTGATTTAAACGACCCTGTTTGAGGCAGGCAGGAAGGCCCACCTGGGAGCAGGGAGCTCCGCAGGGAAATGCGGACTATGGGTGGCATCTTCAGGGGAGGGGAACCCTCACGCTGACAGCCCCCCGAGCCCACAGCTCTGAATGCTGAGCCGTAAGTGCTGACTGGGGGAAAGCACCCCAGAAGCCAACAGGGAATTTCTCTGTCCCACGGCGAGGACCAGCGCAGAGGAAAGGGCCATCACTGTGCTCAGCGGTCCCGCCTGGTGCCAGCAGCAGCCCCGTCTTTTGCAGGCAGTAACACAGGCATGTTTGATAAGCACCTTCATTCATCCTGTCTGCAAATGTTACTTTAAATCCAGGTGGTTCGGCATAAGAGACAGTTTAGAAATTATGCAGCGTTCTGACTGATGAGCTCCTTTACTGTTGCCATCATTCCCCTAATAATTATGCCCATGCACAGCTCTGCGTTTGATTGTGCTGGAAGATGGATTCACGTTTCCTGCAGGCATGCTGGATAAAATGACTTCCGTTTCAAAGCTCTGTTTGCAAAGTTCCCTTTGTTCCTGCTGTGAAATTCCTGTGTCGAGCAGAGCCCATTCTGCTCTGAGATGCTTTTGAACACCATCTGGGTGGGTTCCCTGGGTTGCCTTCAGATTGTTCTCAGGATGCAGTCGGTGCTTGTCATTCAGGCTGATGCACAGGCCAACAAAATAACACTGAGAATGTTTTAGTTTAATCTGTCAAAGAAAAAGAAGAAACTCGGTTTGAGAGCTGGGCTTTGGGCACTCGGTCTGGTTTTTACCTTTTCAAATGCTTGCTCCCCGGACACAAGCCTGAATCAGACCTGACTCAGTGCGCTGATGCAGGATGGCAAGGAAGAACCGAGAGCTGTGGAAAGCGCTTCACCCACAGCACAAAGTGTGTTAGGAACTGCCCATCCTGGGCCGCTTCACTGCAGGGCTGGATGCAGCTGATGTTGCCTCGCTGAGGTGTCACTGTGCTGGGAAGCATCCAGCATCCTGTGGCCTGATCCAGCCCCTTGCAGCTGTCTCCTCTCCTCCTCACCGAGGTTTCTTGCCCCATTGCTCTGCCATTGGGCTCTGGCAGTTGGGTCCCTGGGTCATGGCTGAGCAGCAACTGTGCCTTCCCCAGTACTAAACCATCACCCACTGAGGGCACCGCATGGTAAATGTGGTTTAGGCTTGGGTTTTTTTGCTGAAACTTTGTCACTCTGAAATGACTGTGGGCAAGTCAGAAACCTGCCCTTGGAAGCTGCATAAGCTTTATATTTGAACAGCATCCCAATGAACAACAGCATCCTCCTGTTTGCATTTATGCTAAACTGAGGCTGAAACACAGGTGAAAAGGAAATGCCTTCCTGTCCCTTCTTCTCCGAGTGCACATGCTCCATTCAGTGACGATGGCAATTAGACAGGACCGCTGCATTGCAATTGTGAGTGTGACAAAGGGAAAACAAAGCTTTTGGCTTACTCGGTGTACGGGGTAAAGGAACTATTGAGTGTTCGAGGGAAAATACCGGCTTACATCTCTTGTTTGACCTGCCAGGCTCACAGCAGTAAACAGGAGCATGGACCTTGCCAGGCTGTGCTGGACCGGGGTTTGCCTGCTCTCATGTCCCATGTTTGGCAGGGACCTGAACTGAAAGAATTCCTCATGAATGCACTCTAAACTAAAAAAGCCCCATTCTGCTCCTCTGCACTTAGCAGTGACACACGGAGCATCCATGGGCTTTCCAGTCAGTGCCCTTGGGGGGCAGCTGCTTGGGCAGCCCCTCTTGTTCCTGCCTGACCTGGACATCACTCCCAGCCGATGTACCTTCCACTGCTTAACAAGTACAGTGAAAAATCCTTACTCCCACTTGGTGCTTTATGGTTGCTAACTAGAATGAAGGCTGGTTTTGTATGTGATAAAAGGTGTCGTGTAGAGCGAGCAGAGCTTTGGGCCCCATCTCGTATTGTTGGTATAGGGGATTGGTCCGTGGTTTTCTTTTCATTTTTGTTTACTCACATCCTTATGAAGCCTCGCTCACAAAAACTACACCCCAGAGGCTCGAACTTGCAAGATTTCTTATGTGCTTCTATTTCACATTGCGCATGGTGAGGGTGTCTCTACAGCTGCGCTGCTGGTCAGAGCACAGCCTGGTCACCGCCGGCACAAGAAGGTGCAGGGGCCAGTGCTGAGGGTGTTCCAAAATCCCTGCTCCTGGCAGGCACTGGGCAGCCCTTGCAGCCTGTGGAATTTTGGGATTGGAACAACTGGGACAACCGGGACCCTCGGTGCCTGCTCATGTACTCACTGCCTGTTAGCACTGCAAAGCGTTGGGTGAGACAAGGCTCCAGGACCCTGATTTAGAATCAATTTCTGCAGTGGAGCTCTGAGTCCGAGTTAATCACTGTTGGATTTGGGATTACCGTGCTCGTAGGAAAGGCTGCTAAACCCCCACTTTTGTCGTGATCCAGCCGCTCTTAGGGCTTAACTCCTGACTGAAGGGAAATGTGCATGTCAGAGAGTTTTGTGATCCCTACGGGGCACGGGAGCTGCTTTGCTGGTTGAGGAGGAGGAGGAGGAGGGCCCTCACACCCCGTTTCATTTTTAAAATGATTAAATTGAAGTTGCACTTAAATTCAAATCAGCCATTCAAATTAACAATTCTAATGTTCCTGATCTATTGATCTGTTGGCTAAGACCATTTGGAGCAGACTGTAATTAAACCACAAAAGCCTGGACACCAGAAACGCTGAGGGAGCAGCACAATAGCTAGAGGAGAGTTGTACAGTTCTGGCCTTAACCCCTTCAGCCCCTTTTCTGTCTCGGGATAAAATCCTGCCCTGTTGGCAGCACTCGGGGGGGCGATGCCAGGACCTGCCCTCCTGCTTTCCCAGTGATGCTTCCCAGCCCGATGGAGGCTGTGGGCATTCTCCTGCCTCCCATGCTTCAGGATTTCAGCTAAAAGCAGCTGCCCTTTGCAGGGACCAGTGTAGTCAGGGTGGCTGTGGGTGTCTCCCAGTAAGGCAAAAGGCCAAGGCAGGGAATTCCAGTCCCTGGGGGCTGGTTCCTCTGAGCTCCCGGCCGAGGCTGCGGCCGGTGCTGGGTATGAGCCTGCGTGGGGTGGGTCTCAGTCCCTTTCCAGTCGCAAGCTTGTCCCGTGTTGGTCTTTGGATCTGCCCCTGCCAACACTTCATTTCCCCTGGGAGAACACAGGGCAGCGCCCGGTCCTGCCCCGGCAGCTCCCCGGTGTCTCCTCTGTCACCTCCCAAAGCTTTCCAGGCAGCTGCTGCCGAGAGACCAGCTCCTGGGCAGCCAGGCTGGGCTCTGCAGGGGCTGCCACAGCCGCCGGCCTCGCACCAAGGTCTGACCACGATACACACCATCCCATACAGACACACAGGTACCCGTGCAGGCATCCAGAGCCTGGCGTCACCAGAGCCATCAGCGCCATCCATGGCTGGTGTTCTCTGTTTGTTTTCCAACATAAGCAGTATTTTTATCCGATGCCACCATCTGAGTCTGTTTCTTGCTGTCCTCTTTCCCCTGTGAGCACTGATTTAGTGCCTTGCACAAACTTGCCCGATGACCTGGTGGAGGAGGTGGTGGGCTCCAGACTGGCCTCTGGGTTAGTGTGAGCCCAGGGCACCCACTGTGGCTGCAGCAGGTTGTGGGAGCACATGGCTGCTGGGTGCCTCTAATGAATCTATTGACCAGGCTTTTGTAAGCACCAGCCTTGATTTCTGCACAAACACTTCTATCAAAATAGAAACCTAAATGCAGGATAATGGCTGGGAAAAAGGCTTATTCCTCCATTCTATTTTGATTTTAATTACAAAAGGTTAGCATTTTTCATACCATTTAAAGAGAAACGAAACAGGAAAAGGTCAAAACACAAGGGGCCTTGAACATCTCTAATCCCATAATGGAGAGCAATACAAGGCTCTAATATTTGAACAATCAACATGGACTTTTGTTATGAAGACCAACATGTGATGGAAGAAGGTAAGAGGCTTTTAGATCTATTAGAAAACTGGTGTGCTGGGAATGAAGGGAAATGATGATGGGAAAATTAAAATTCAGCTCCAGCAGAAGGTTGCAGTGTTCAACTTGCAGCTCAGTGCATCGATCTGTTCCAGCATTTGACTTTCAACCATGACAAAACTGTGGGCAAATTAATTGTTCTCCAGGATATTAGGCATCAGAGTCTATTAATCCTCTCTGGAGTCGGATGCTCCATGAATACTAATGAAAAGCGGGAGCTGCAGTCGTGTCTTTCCCGGTCTGACTCAATGCTGCTGCTGCTGCCGCTTCCATGGGGGCTGGGGAAGCCCGGAGTGCCAGTCAGCCATTTGCTGCTTTTATTCAGATTTAAGGCTGATTACAATTGGAAAGAATAGTGTAATATGGCAAATCCTCCTCCCGAGCCGGGGAGGGTCTGAAAATCAGAGAGCAAGAGGCAATGTTATGTGTTTTCCACAAGGAAAAAGTGAAAGGCATAAGTTATTTATGCAAATTTGAGCTCTGTATTCAGACATGTTTTAAGGAAGATCTCAGGAAATCATTTCTTAATTACACATATACATTGCACTTACTTTGCCTGCATCCAGGCTTTTCTCTCCCAGACTAAAACATGTGCAGTAAGTTGCTCGCTTCTCGTTATTGTTTCACAAACACATGAAACGTCTCTGGCTCTTTATTCCCCTCTCCAAGAGCCCTCCCCCTCCTCTCCCAAACCTCACCGCGCTCCCAGGGAAGGAGCCCTGCGCCCGGAGCCTCGGCAGATTAATTCTGAGCCCTAATCTGCATATTTCTATAAAGGAAATGGAGGCTGCAGGAAAGGGATATTGAAGATGTTTTACCTTCACTAATGCTGCACATTTAAGTAATCCTCTGGAATTCCAGCACAGCTTTAATCGTCCAAACCCAAGTCAGGACCATATTCTGTATAATTAATCCTCAGAGCATAATGTTGCCTGGTGAAAGTGAATACTCTTCCAAATATTTGTCCAGCTAGTGCATCGGAGCTCATCCAACACGTGTTATTCCAACTTCCCATTCTGTCTCAGAATCAGGTTGCAGTAAAGCAGCAGAGTATGAGCGGTGATAGTGGGGTTTAAAACGAGCAGCTGTCCATTGATGACCTAGGGTTTTATTCTCATCTAATGCATGGAAGTTCCCTGTGGATCGAGAGGAGAATATATTATATTCACTATGCTGTCTCCTTTTGTTTCCCCTTTCCCCTTGCAGTTGCACACAACCCTGTATTTGCAGCTTACAGATTGCTGCAGGGGTGTATTTGCAGTGGAACAGCAGGGCTGAAAACGGGGGGTAGTGGGGAGCCCTCAGCCAGGCTCCCGGGCAGTGTGTTCAATGGCGTACTTGTAATGTGTGGATGGCTGCAGAGGCTGAACCCCACAGGCATCAAAGAGCTATTCCAGTCCTCCAAGCAGTATCCTTTCAAAGGAGAACGTGTGGAAGTGCTGAGCTCTTGCCCAGTGAAGCAGGGCCTGTCTGAGGCTCCCATCTCCACCAGGAAGGAGACACAGCAATGCAAGGAGAGCAGAGCTGTTCGCCTGCGCTCTAACTGAGAAGATATTTATATCTGTGCAAACACAGCACGCGCCTTCCGCATGATTTGGAGCTAAATGCAGTGTTACTTAATTAATGCATATGTAACACACAAGGCTATTACACCTATTAGAGCTCTTGGACTATTAAGATTCCAGTGGTCCTCTCTACTGACGGGTATCCATGACAAAGGGCTGGAAATCTTCTCTGCCCATAAACAACTGGCAGGGACCAAGGGAAAAAATCCCCCACAAACCACCCAGCAGCTGGCAAGTAGCTTTCAGGTTTGCCTCAATTTATGAAAGTAAATGTGAGAGTTGGTCCAAGCACGGGGTGCTTGCCCCAGGGAGCCAGAGAGACCAGGCTGCATCCTCCGGTCTCCGTACACTTCCTCTTATTCCCTTGGGGTGCTGCTGTTTCCAGAAGGAGGACCGGGAGGACGATGGTCAGAGCAGTGACAGGACGATTAATGGCAACCTTTAAATCATCAACACTCCCAGCTGGGTGTGCTGGGGGACTTGTGGCTCTTCCATTTCCAAACAGCCGCATTCCCTACACCCCTGGACCATTGCCCTTCAAACATAGCTCAAGTGCCATGCCCATTAGTCGCATACAGCTACTGTTCTGAGGGGCAGCACTGGTGTAATTACACTGTGCAGTTTTCAAGGGACAGCTTTCAGGGTCATCCCTTGTGTCCCCACATCTCTGTGCTGCCTGGATTTGACCAGCAACAGAGCAGGAAATCTCACGAGAAACCAGGAATCAATAACACTTAGTGAGAAAACCTGTTCTTGAGACAATTCCAGCTCAGATCGTGTCCTCGGAGGCTGGCTCCGGGCTGTGCTGCTGCCGTGAGCCCACCACCTCCCTGCTCAGGGCGCAGAAGAGAAAGTGGCTTTTGGTCTTTGTCCTGAGACGCAGCTCAGCTCTGAGCACCCGCAGCCTTCCCAGGACAGACAGGGCCATTGTCAGTGTTCTCATCTCCATGCTTGGGGATGATGCTCATGGATGGCCGTGGAGGTGAAGCCCGGTGGCAGGGGATGAACAAGGCCCCAGCGGTGCTGCTGGGGCTGAGGGAGAGGATGGTGACTGGTGCCAGCGGCCTGGTCTCATGGAGCCTGGACATGGCATACCTGCTCATAGAGCCAAGGCGAGCCATGGTGCTGGTGCTGGCGCCACGGCAGCGCGGTGCGGACCTCCTCCCACCCTGCTCCGCATTACCCAGGTCCTGCCTCCCATTGCAGAAAAGCTGACTTCAAATAAAAGAGCTCTTTGAAAAATCACGAGGCATTTTATTCATGATTAGGTTTTGTCCAGTCTTTTGACAAGAAAATAGGTGATCCAGCTCGGAGAGCTTTTCTTTGCTCGTACATAAGAAACCCATTACACATCTTTTTTAAAAAACAAAAACTTTCTTATTCTCTTTGAGCGAGCGTGGCCAGCTGTCAAAGGAGCAAACTCAGCCTCCAAATGGATTTAATACAAAACAGACCCTGCAGACTGCCTTGTGCATTGTTTAACCATTGCTTCAGTTTCCCTTCTCCTCTGCTGCATCAGGTACTTGCCATGTAGAGTCATAAGTTTTTAATGTTTAAAATATAACACATTGTTTCAGTTAATGTAATTGTCCTCCCCCACCTCTCCCCCTCTGGCTCTATCTCCTTTCTCTTACCGGCGTTACCAGTGTGATGGCAGCTTTCTGTTCCCAGAAAGCAGGATCTGGCCAGCCCCAACCCCATGCTCAGCTCAGCATCGAGGTCTCTTCTGGATGGAGCAGCTCTTGGCCTCACGTGCACCTTCTCCGTCATCTTCCTCTCCCTTTTAAACCCCTTTTCAGTGGGGGTGCTTGTGGCTCGCAGGGGCAGGATCAGCCGCAGCGGTGGGGCGGGAGGCCACACGGTGCTGCTGTCCTGCAGGATGAGCCTGTCTGACCCAGGCTGTGCTGACCCAGAGCTCTACAGCTGATGTGGGGCGGGGGGGGCAGTACCTGGGGCCGGAGCACCGTGCCCCCCCTGTGGGATGTTGGGTTTGAGATTCTGGAGGATGCATCTGCAGCACCCTTGGTACGATGCTGTGGTTCTGTTCGTGTAAGGGACGCCCTGGTGTTTCGGTTTCCTTCTCCACGGTCACACCAATGCTTTGGGTGAGAAGCACACAGATCTAACACGGCAGCACACCCTGTACCTATTGCCCTGTGACCTGGACCCAAGTCCTGCGCTCGGACTTGTGGTCCTAGTGACGCAACATGAGCTGTGGTGTCAACATGCTCCTTCTCCCCTGGCTCTGCACCATAAGCAGTTTACAGCAGGCACTGCCCTGTACTGCAACCTGAGCAGCGCCTGGTGCAGGGGGATTGATCCCTTATTGATGGCTCAGGCATCCGTCTAATAGAAATGAATAAAAATCAAATCCTGACAGTGAAAATGCGGCTCAGTCTGAGCGCTATTGACTTTGGGCTCTGCAGGAGCTGCTTCTCTGCTTTCCTTCATACGTTCCACTGGTGCAAAAGGTAACAGGCACACGTACAATCTTAGCTCCATAACCACACCTCTGTACAGCACAGGCTTGCACGAGCTGTTTTCCTAATCCCTTTACAGAGTCTGTGCTGCTTTTTCTGTGGAAAAAGATAGTGTGTTTAAAAAGGAACTGAATCCCTGTAGCAGGCACACACAAAGGTTTAATTACAGAGAAAGTAACTATGAAGTTCATGGAACTTTTCTGTCTGAAGGAGAAACTCTGAAGGTGAAGGCGTGCTCAGGAGGAAATCCTCCACGTCCCATAACTGTAGATAAAGGACTTGGCAAGCTGTGTGGCTCGCCTTGCTGCCTGCAGGCTGCTCCCACATCGGGGGGTCTGGGTGCCTACCCTGGCTACAGGCAAGAAGATTGTTTGTCCATCGCTTAGGAGAACATGTGGCTTTTCTCTTGGGTGCCTGAGTCTGGAATTACTAATGAATAATCCCTCTTTATCCACGAGAAGGGGTAACTGAATAGCCAGACATGGTATTTCCCCAGTGAACTCACGTGTTCATGAATTGCTCCTGAGCCGAAGAGGAGGGAACTGGAAGGAGCAGAAGCCCAAGACGTGGACGAGCAATTTGTCATCACTACCTGTTGGCTGGCTGAGGTGCACTCAGGAGAGCTGAACACCCGGCTGGGACTGCTGGGCTCCTACTGCTCATGTTCAATGACCCTTGGGACAGTGTTAAAGCTGCGCAAGGCCAGTGGCTGTGTCACAAGTGTGGGGGTTACCCCACGGGGATGGTGGTAGAGTGGACACCAGTCCTGGCAGAGTAATGGAGAAAGGGGGGTGGAACCAGCTTGATGAAGAGCTGGAGAAATGGGATATAATCAACACCAGCCAACAGCTTTTAGTGATGATAGATGCATCCTTTGAAATAAAATGTATTTGAATATAAGCAAATGCAAAATCATAGAGATCAACAGACTAAGAATGACATTTTTGTTGCCAGAGCAGGAAACATATCACATTCCCTAACGACTTTGCAAAGCGTCTGAGGGTTGCAGTGGGCAGAGGACCTAGGCACCGTGCCCTGACTTGTGATAAAGAGCTAATTCATTCCATGGAAATATAGAGAGGATTAGTGAGTAGGAGTGCTGAAATGATTTTATGGCAAAGTAAACTCGGATGGCGTTGGTGAGACGGACACTAGAATATTGCCTATGGCGCTGGTGTCAACGCTTTTAAAGGGGCATTGAGGGTGTCAGCGAAAGCCACAAAATTGTTTATGAGATGAAGAAAATGAGTTACAGAAAAAGAGATTAAAGAGCTCAAGTGAGATCAAGAAGAAGAGTGAACGCCTTCATTAAATCCTCAAGTACCTTCTCAGGGAGAAAGTACCAGGGGCTGAGGGCCTCAAGTCTAACAGAAAAGGCAGAACAGGAGCCAAAGGCTACAGGCAGAAGCAAGACATTTAACATGGAAATAAGGTTCAGACTGGGAGGGAGAGTAATGACTGGCTGGAAAAAACTACCCTTGGAGGCTGTGTATTTTCCATCTCCTCACACGTCCAAGACAGGCACCGCGGCCATCGGGGAGCAAGGTGTGAGCTATACGAGTCATTTGGCTGGGGAGGGGGGCAGCCCGGATGAGGCGACCTGCGCTGGAGAAGCCGTGGTGTGCGATGTGGAGGCTTCTTCTGACCCTCGAACCCGGAGCCACCGTCGTGGCAGCCCCGCTGCTGGGGCAGGCGGGCGCGCGGGGACCGGGCTCTGCCGGGGGGACACCGCTGCCCTCATTATTCCCATTGATGTCGCTTCACAAAGTGTTCCGTAATTTCCTGAAGAAACAAAAGCATAATCCTGCATGAATTTAAAGTGGCAGCTTCAAAGCCGCGGAGGAGCGGAGGAGCTCGCCCAGCACGGCAGCCGGCTCCGTGATGAGTCCTTGCTGCTCCTGCAGCCTCCCGGGGCCCCACTCAAAACCAGCACGGATGTTCAAAAATGGAAAAGAAAAGGATCAGGAGGAAAACAACAACAGCAAAAATGCCTGGGAATATTAGTGCTTTCCGACAGGTTTGAAAACAAACACACAGAGAAAAAAAATACATCAGGGAAAGAAGCATCTCCTTAAAATGAAGCACTTAAAAGGCTCCTTTGGGGCTGAAGAAAATCTCTGACTTGTAGTATTTTGAGAAAAGCTGTGACTTAGTGACAAAATAATGCATTTTAATGTCCCATGCTAAAAAATCCTCTGGTCCCTCCTGCTTGCTCCCCGTCAGGTCCTGCCTTGGCCCTGGAGGAAGGGGCTCGGCAGCACCCGCTCACACTGGGTGAGCACGGGCACCCTGGGGAGGTGAAAGCGCAGTGACCAAGGGAAGAGGGAGCAGAGGCCTCGGATCGGTTCCTGCTGGACTGGGGACACAGGGCTGTGGCCATTGATGACTGGAAGGACTGGGGACCTCTCTGGAGAAGCCTTGGAGACAGCTCCAGCTCCTGCAGTGGACAGATAAGTATTGGATATAACGATCTGTGCATTAAAAGGTGTTCTAGAAACGTAAAGCAGGAGTCAGCACCCACTTGAGGTGTCAAAGAAAATGCTTTTAGCCAAGCACAGCCCCTGCCTTCTCCAGGGGCTCTGTTGGGGGTTTGTCACACAGCAGAGACCCCCACGGCCACCTGTGCGAAGGGCAGCAGCACAGGGAAATGGTGCCCAAGCCTCCACCTCGGTCCTGGTGCTCGGCACCCACCCAGGAATCACCCGTCCCCCCTGGTGACTCGGTTCACCCCATGGCCCTCGCTGCTGGCCTTGCCTGCAGAGGCTCTCCAGAGCCCTGTGGAATTAGCGATGTTGTGTCTTGATTTAATTTTCGGTCTACTTTGACTCTAACAAAGCGGCAAATTGCTTCCTGTGGTTGTTTTACTTTTATTTATAGGGTAATTTGCATCACGAAGACAAGTTGGCCTATCAATAACAGCAGACCGATTAAGGTCACCTGTCCCCTCCTCTCTTTGCAAGGGTCTCATCTCTCACTTGCATGTCCTCATCTTGATCAAGGACTGTGATTGATTGCCTTGTGGGAGGCTGCCCCCAGCTCTCCATCTCCGGCCGAGCCAGCGCACACGCACGTTCCTGCAGCCTGGGTCAAGCTGCGGCTTTGCTTTGGCTGCGCGACATCTCTCAAAAGAAAGGGATTGTTTGTAGCACTTGCAGGGAAAGTTATTTTGCAAGAAGGGTGCAGTCGTTCCCTGAGAACAAAAGTAGAAGGAAAATATCCGGCTAACATTAATATTTCATCACGACGTGTAGCCGGGCTAAATTCATTACTGAGTGCAGGTTGCTCTGCGCTGAAAGAATTAAGCTTGGTTTCAGTAAAACCCCCTCATTTTCTCCTCGCCCCCTCCCACTCGTGTCCCTGGGAGCACTGCCTGGAGAAGCAGCGACGTGGCCGATGGAGCTGGGAAGCATGGAGTAGGCAGAGGGAGAGGACGGGGCTGGGCACGGGCCCGCTCTGATGCTCCCCTCAAGCTTATGCAGTTGGGAGGTGCGAAACCTCCTGGGCAGCTGCTGAGCTGCGGGATGGATGCTGTGCTCCTGGAGGCAGAGGGGAAGGGGACAGGAGGGAGCCCCCGGTCTGCGCGGCTGTGCCGTGTGTCAGTGCTGAGCAGCAAAGGGTTGCCCTGGCCCGAGGGAGCAGGGAGCTGTGCCTCGGGGAGGTCACCCCGTGCAGGAGTCACCTCCGGCTCCGGGATCAGGCTCTGGCTGCGCCTCGGGGCAGTTCTGGTGCACAGAGCGGTGATCCTCACCGTTCCCATGACAGCGCACACTTACACTGTCATTTATTCCACCTCAATAAACATCTGAAGGTATCCACAAGAAACTTGTACTTACAAGTAAAAACATTTCTCTTGGTATTTCAATACCTCTTGAGGAAGTTTTCCTTTCCTCCAAGTACGAATTTGAGCCTGTAAATGTGAGAAATGGGAGCGATGCTTGCAGTCCTCCTTGGGCAGAGCTCTGAGATCTGCAGATCAAATTCCCCTTGTGAGATCTGAATATCTGAATCAGCACGCAATAAATCCTGACATTCTCAACAGCGCAAGCAGGCAGCACGACACTGAACAAGCTGCTGCTGCTTTGGAGACACCTGAAACGCTTCTACCAACATCTCCATCCACCCAAGCTCCTGTTTCCACTTGCTATTAGAGGATGCCCATCACTGGCACGGACTTTCTGTGGTTCCGCTCGTGACTTTCCCAACACCAGCACCACACCAAGGCCCAGCAGCTGATGCACTGGAAGTCATCCAAGGAAATCTCTGCATATCCCTTAGCAAATTTCAGGGAGAGCACCCACATCAATCCTGGAGGATGCAGCCTTTGCCATGCTAGCCATAATAGCTGGCTCCCCTTTTCCTTTGTTCCACCGGGAATGTTTATCAGTTTGAGTGAGTCGTTAATGCTGGGGCTGTCATTGTGTGTTGGAGGACTTTCAGAAACTGACAGGGAGCTGTTTGTTGAAAGGATGCCCCATCCCAAATGTCTGAGGAAATGCCCAGAAACCGCTTGATTTCCAAAGCCTTCCTCACCACTGATGCCAGCAGCTCCTATAGGATTCAGATCCTCAGGATGCCCTCCCCTCCGTCCTCCCTCACTGGCCTCTCCTGTCTTTCTCAGGTCACCAGTACAACAGCAACAGCATCCGACTTCCCACCACCAGATATACCAGGTTTATGGCTTCTTATTTACCTGGCATTGCCTGGAGTGGGCAGGGGGCTGCAGTGGGCCCGTGCCCCTCGGCTCTCCCAGGCAGACCCAGAGCCTGGCTCCCAGCCTGCATCCCGGACAGCAGGAACCGTTAAGGAACGTGATGTTCTCTTTCCATTCAAAGGACAATTGCACTCTGGCCCCAGGACCCTCTGCAGGGAGCTCCCGAGGGGCTGTACCGGGCAGGTCCCATCCCTGCCCTGCTAGCTTGGTGCCGGTCCCTGTAATGCCCGAAGCCATGCAGGCTGCCCTTCTGGAGTTATTTGTTTGCACATGTTCACAGGGAAACAGTTTTAAATCTGGTAGTAATGAACATCCAATCAGTTACCATAGTGTTCGGGGATAGAGCCCTGGCAGTCAATCTGCAATTGCAAATCTGCATATTTATGCAGTTTCATTAATTATGTATTATGCAGCATTAATCCCAATAATATGTGTACGCTTGTTGGGTAGAACAGAGAGAAAAGACTAGCCTAGCAGAAGAATTAATCAGAGCGCCATTCACAGATCCCACATCGCTTTCGGTTGCAATTACAAGTATTTTTACTTAAAAGGTTTTGCATTAAAAAAAAATTAATTTGCAGGATTCTGAGGTCCCCGCGTAGCCACAAAAATTTAAGTTAAGCGATGAAAAATGGCTCCTGCACGTCCCTGCAGCAATCACCGCTGAGCAGAGGAGGGGCTTTTAGGGGGATTCCTGTCAAGCAGCCCGGTAATTATCTCAGCCCCAAGAACCCGCATTCCTGGGGCAGGGGCTGGGGGCTGTGCCTGTGCCGCGTTCGGAGAGCAGGGCTCACTGCCGGCTGCTGCGGGGCTTTGGGCGGTCAGTGCGGGGCCTTCAGGGTGAGCAGACCAGGTAGGTCACTAACAGTCGTGTTCCTCTTGCTGCTGGGAAGGCAACGGTGGAGTCGAGGGCTGCCACCACGGTGTCGCCCAGAAAGTTCCGTGGAATCTCTGGGTGCACGAGAGGATTTGCTCCCATCGCTTTTGTGAGGAGAAAACCATAATAAACCATGCAGCGTGCAGGAAGGGAGAGTGAAAGGGGCAAAGGGCCAGTGCCAAACGGTTCTGGGGTGCACGGGGGAGCCCGAGCACACCCCGCACCTCCGGGCACAACCCCGGCGCAGGGATGGCCCCAAGTGCTGGCATTTCTCCCAGTTTGTTGGGCTCTTTACCCCGAATCTGGTAAAACCGAACCCGTTTTCCATGGGCAAACACAGACACTGGCACAAAATGGGAATGTGCTGCTCGGCCCTTGCTTCCAGCAGGGAGGCCGGTGGCACCGCAGGCACTGGTGCCATTCCTGCACCCACCAGCATGGCACTGGGGTGCCTTCTCACACAGCACCCACTGACGTCTGCCCGCACCCCTGCACGTGCTGCTGGCTCATGCAATGCTAAGGAGCCGGGGTGATATTAACCCTGGAGACAGTGCCTGATGCAGAGTGCATATGCAACGCTATGACTGATGTAATAAAAAATCACAGTCAGGACGTTTCGATAGGAAAAAATGCAGAGAGGTAATTCCTCACCCCGCCGTAGTTTGTGACATTGGCTTCAATTTGTTTTCATTAGTGGTTTGCTAATGCATTTATTAGCCATTACATACATATGGCAAAATGATGAGGTTTTCATATCTATATATGCAAATAAAACATGTCTGGCACCTCTATGGATGGACCGGGTAAATACCGGGCTAGTTCTCATTATCCCCCCGAGGGTTTCCTGGATTATTTTTTTGGACTGCAACAGAAAGACCACCCACTTCTCCTGGTGTATTTTATTTTCTATATGCGGATAGCTGGTAAATTGCAGACACACAGGACCCTTTAAACCAGGCAGAAATACACCGAGAGCTTCAGGCTCTGACAAACTCCTCAGAAAATAGGGTGATTTGGGTCCAGCTGTGTAAATGTTTTCAGTTTCGCTGCTGAGGCCCTGAGTTTGATTTTGTGCCAAGACAAGCCCTGCTCGAGTTGTTTTTGGCACAGCCTCCTGGCTGAGGAATGTCAGCATCACTTTCAAAATATGATGGTTTGTAATTTGGACCACAGAATGAAAACTGAGCTTCTGGTACATTTTGCCATCATCTAATTACCAGGTCCCCAATTACAGTCAAGGAGCAGTCTCTGTAGCCTGGTGCATGGGAAGGTTGTTCCCGTTCTAAGAGATTTCTACATCCATGTTTCCCTTAATGCATTCCCAAAACACGAGCAGGTTTTAAAACGAGCTGTGCTGGTTCACGCTGCTGCGCTCACCAGCAGCATGGAGCAGATGGAGCCCCTGCCTTCATCCCCTTGCTGCTGCCATCCCATCACTGCCACGGGGCTGTCCCTCCATCCACACTCACCACCAAGTGAAGATGCTGCATCAGGGTTTTGCCGATGCGGCCATGGCACACGGTGCCACCCAGAACTGCTGCCCCTCACCATCCCTCGTGGGGCTCAGGCCCCCCACATCCTACCTGCCTGCTGGGCACCAGTGCGAAGCTGTGCGGATGCTGCGATGCTGCTGGCCCCCAGCATCACCTTCCTCTCACCACTCCTAGTCAAACTCTGGGACTCTCTGTGACCCACAGGAGCCGGCCCTGACCGTGGCAGTTCCCACAGGAGCCTCGGAGGATCTGGAATCTGAGCCCAGAGGACTTCTCACAAAGTCCTCCTGTATCTACAGTCAGTTGATGGATATGCTAATTTCATTATTCATGTACATAATTACAATCTAGGGGTTGGGAAGCTTTTTAGGTAATGACAGTTGAGAGGAGGAATTTACCTAACTTTTATAATATAGGTGTAATATTATTTAACTCTTCAATAGCAGTGCTCTGCCTCGCAGGCTCGAGGAGCAGCAGTGATGCTTGGGGCTCTTCAGTGGGCAGGATGCAGGCAGTCAGGGGCAGGGGCACCTTTCTGGGGTGGGCAGCAGGAGGAAAAGGCCTCTGTCATCCCATTGCACATGTCTGACCTGTTATCAGCCGCTGGTTGGCGTATGATGGAAGGCACCCAGGGGGTGGGTGGGAGGCAGGAGCTCGTCTCCTGCTCCTCCACACACTGAGGGTGGAAAACTTCCTTCCTCTTTTCATTTCAAAGAAGTGAATGGGCAGCTCGTGCCTGGCTGTCCTCACACCAGGGCTGGCCTTTGCTTCTGTAAAGGAAACTCAAAAGGCCAGGGAGTACAGGGGGCCCAGCACTGGTGACCTCGTCTCTTCTTCCCTCTGGCCACTGCTTCACAGACAACTCGCTTCAACCAAGAGCTTGTGTAGTTGCCTTTAGTTTTGTGTCTCTGTGTTCACGTCAATGAAAGCAGGATCTGCTCAATGCCTTTGAAAGTCACACTGACAGCACTGCAGAGGTGAGACTCTGTAAAGTGAAAGTGCCCAGAACTAAAAGGCATTTTTGGTTATCTGGTCCATAACCTCTCCATGGCTCTGCATCCTTCTCCGCAGCCCAGAGTGAATATCAACCTCTTGCTGGAGGAAAGAATGGCTCAGTCGCTGCTTACAGAGTGCTTCGGGATGGAGCAATGATGCTGAGGATTAGTTTCATTATCTGGACACAGCAGCAGCCCTGGCCATGCCTGGCAGCGCTGCCCCTTTCAGGGGCTCCCCCCGGGCCTTATTCTCAACTGGGTTTTCTGGTGCATCACTCCCAGCCTGCCCAAATGTGCCCTCTCAGCCACTGCACCGTCTCCCACTGCTTCTCTGGAGAGAACCTTCAGGTCTCTTGCAGATCTCCTGCGGGTACCTCAGCTCCTGTGTCCTGCTTTTTCCAAGGGATGACTTGGAATGTCGGACCCTGCAGTGGGATGAACAGCAGGCGCAGGGGTGACTGCAGCACAGGGATGCAGGGAAAAATTGCTGCCTGATGGATAATGTACCCAGAAAGGAGAGCTACCCTTTGTGTGCCCTGAGTAATCACCAAAGACAAATTTGGGTGCATCATCATTAGAAATGCCTCCTGCTAATGCAGCTTAAGTGCTAATTCTTGTACCTATCCCATTGTAACAGCAAGAGGTTTATCTTTAATTGGGTTTCATGCTCTAAATGCTTTGATGACAAAGGTTTGAGCAGGTGAGGCATGCCTTCTAAGAGCTGAATAAATATCCGTGTAGCATTGGGTGTAATTACCAACTGCCCTTTCCCGATGTTATGAAGGAGAGGCTGAGGGATAGCCTGGGTCTGCAGAGCCATGCCTCTGGTTTGCAAAAGGGAAGACAATGAATACATTTGGATTTTGACTGTCACCCATGGCAATATTGGCCAGTTCCTGGGTTCATTGGGTGAGCTGGTTTAATCTTCTGCATTGATCGGGCTCCTTAGACCCCCTCTGGTCACCAAAAGCATCAGTAATGTATTGCCCCTCAGTGCTAACACCCTGTTAAAATGTTAATAGCAAGTAAATTACTTTTCTTTTTATACTCCCTAAATAAGTTTTCTTGCTGCAAGATGGTGTCTCTGGCTGTCGTTACTATGGCTCTCCTTTATTGCAGTCT
This sequence comes from Lathamus discolor, assembly GCF_037157495.1. Lineage (NCBI taxonomy): Eukaryota > Metazoa > Chordata > Aves > Psittaciformes > Psittacidae > Lathamus > Lathamus discolor. The sequence continues at coordinate 14,703,132 of NC_088895.1, read as the reverse complement.
ATATTAGATGGACTGTAGAGATCTCATACAGATTTTATGGGAACTGTTTTATTTATAAGAATTTTCCTAGTGTCAGATGGATCTGACACTTCTGGAGTCCCCTTTTCCATTCCCATGCAGGAAGGCAGCAGAGGTTTTAAGCACCTGGCTACACACTGACCTGGATAAGGGCCTTGTGCCCTTGCAGCCGGGCTTGGGGCTGAGCATCCCTCAGGGCCAGGAGCACATGCAGCAGGGCTGAGGTTTGGTATCAGACTGTGCCTTAACCCTGGGGTTCTTTGTAGCTGCTTTGTCCCAGACAGTTTAAGCCGCAGGCAGGTGCCTGAGGAGGGTGCCGACGCTGCCACCCTCCATCCTCCTGCTTCCCAGCCCGCTGTAGTGCAGCTGCAGATGTGCTTTTGTTGGCTTCTGAGCTGTGAAACAGCAGCCTCCGCAGATTAAGCAGCAGGACATTGATTTCACCCACGGCAAAATATCTTCCTGCATCAAAATCACGTTAAGCAAGGAACGCTCAAACACCTTGTGCGGGATACCCTGAGGATCTGAGGTGGTGCTGCCCCATGGCTGCCGGCGTCCCAGGGAGGTTCTGCGATGGTGCCCTTGCCTGGCTGCTTTAACTGAAGGGGTCTCTTGGCCTTGTGCTGAAGAGGGTGTCCTGGGTCTGCGCAGGACAGATTCGCAGAGGGAAGAGCATCCTGCATTCCCTTGTGCTGGGGTTTGCATCTCACTTCGAGGAACACAAGCAAAGCACATTTAAAAACCAGCCAGGGCAGAAGGGTGCGCTTTGCTCCTACCCCAGGCAGGAGCTCTTTATCAGTAAATACAGAAGAAAAGCCAGGAGCCCTACAAAACCTTGTTTTGGTTTTGCTCTCGCTGCTCTGCAAATGCTACAGCATTTCAGAGCCAGGTAAGGGCACTACCTCGTGAGATGTTACAGTGAGATAGCAGGTGAGACTGAAACTGGAGGGTTTGCAATCAGCACAGGGTATTTAGGAGCATTCAGACCAGCAGAGCCTTTAATTCAGGCTGCGATTTTCTCTGCTTGAGGTTATTGGATGTGCCTGAGCTCTCAGCAGAAAGCAGATCATTCATCCTTTAAAATCCCCTTTTCCCCCTCTCCCTTTGCCTTTCCTACCTCTCCAGCATAGGCAAGAAGCAAACACAGATGTGCGTGTTGTACCTGTGCTATTAATGTGCTTTGGCTACAGCACTGCAGCCCGCGCAGTGCTTGGGAAAAGCCTGCTTGTACCAGGTGATGGGTTATGCAGCGACAGCCACGCATCCCTGGAATGGCACCTTCCCCTGGGATCAGCGCCTGAACGCGCTCAGATCTGTCAGGGCCATGAGAGTGCCCTTGTTCCGTAACCGAGAGGCAAATATGTGAGGAATAGGATTGCTTCTATAAATAGCAGTGGGCTCATGAGAACGTTGTTTATCATCACTGGGGTGGGTGGCGTGAAGGCTGCCCTTCACTTTCCAGCAATGGAGAAATAATGCTGTCCCCATCCCGGCCCATTTATAGCAAACGGGAGAGATAAATGCGTTTGGTGGGAATTTTGAATTCCAGAAAGACTTATTCATTGTTTTTAGTCCTCGCTTGCTTTCCTAGCAAAGACTGCAAATCACCCATCAATCACACCCCGTAAGCTTCTTCATGTCTCGCATCCAAATGCTTGCACAAATGCCCACCACCCCAAAGCCTATCAAAGTCAGCTCATTCAGCTAAAAGCATCTATCCCTGCTCCCAGGCTCCTCTTCCTGGGAAAAAATAGCTGTTCCTTGTGCTATTTCTGTGTGATTCTGTAGGCACCTCCCATGGATGCACTGTTGTTTTCTGCTAAGGCATATTAACATCTCCGGAGAACTCTAGTTGTCAGCTAAAGCCCCAAACAGTTACGTGCATGCTGAATTTTAAGCACCAGAGTCAACAGCGTTAATCATGCGCTTAAAATGAAGCACTCTCGTAAGTCTGCAGGATCAAGGTCTTAAACTGCAAGATCCTTGGAGCAGAGTCTTTCATTGTGTGTGCAGAGATTAGCATTGAGATAAAAAGCATCCCTAAGAACTGCCCAAACAGTCGCCATAATACCCTGCTCCTTGAGGAAACACAGTCAGCGCTGTGAGGGCAGGATGGCACACGCCTGTCAGGGCTACCCCGGGCCCCTGGCCCGGTGCTACCGTTCCCGGTGCTTTCCTGGCCCCTCTGCCTGCTGTACGGCTTCCTAGGTGCTTGCTGTATGGTAGATGAATTAAGTTATCCTTTCCGGTAAGTGCATTTCTCAGTCACATTGTTCGCCAAAGGAGCTGTGAAATCCTAGCAGCGTTTCCTCTTGTGCATAATGTCACATTTCCCCGGCTCTTCTCCCTCTTGCCTCCCTTCCATCAGTCTTGTGTGCAGAGCTGAGTATGCCCACGAGCAAAGGCACAAAATATGCATGATATGCTCCATCATGTAGGACCAAATCATTTGCTCCTTCTATAAATCTATAGCCAAATCACTTTGTTTCCACATAAGAATCTCACGCTGTGTAAAACTAAAGGGGGGAATAATCGTGTGTCTGCTGAGATGTTTATCTCAATCATTCCCAGCCCTACCAGCTCCTTGGCTGTTAATGAGGGGAGGAAAAAGCAGTCCTCCCCTCCTGCAGCAAGGGCTCTGCAGAAGGAAATGCAAATGTGTTCCCCTCCCTTAGTTTGCCATGTTGCTGTAAAACAGCAAACTTCATAAATCCCGCACAATTGGGCACAAGTCTTGTTTCCTTAAAAGCGATGTTCGCTATAATTGTCTATGACACAACATGCTACATATTAGTTATTTTTCCCTTAGTAGATCATCAGAGCACAGTGAAGCATTGCAGCTGAGGTAATTGAATGTCTTCCTTAAAACAATATGCTGCAAAAAGTCTCCTGACAAGTTCCAGTGTCTTATTTTAAACAAATAATACCAGGGATAGGGGTGTGTGTGTGTGTGTATAACATGTAAAGTGCCCAGGAGAGAGGGGGCATTTTAGGTCATGGACAAATGGGGACTGTGCAATGTGATGCTGGGGAGCAGTGGGGAACATGCTGCAGCTGGCTTGGAAAACTCCGGTGTAGGTGGGAAAGGCTTTAATTCAGGCTAAAGCCACAGAGGGGACCTTAGTGTTCACTTTGCTGCTCTCACAGGCACTGAGTTTCGTGGAATCCCAGAATCCCAGCCTGGTTTGGGTTGAAGGGACCTTAAAGCTCATCCAGTTCCAGCCCCCTGCCACGAGCAGGGACCCCTCCCACTGGAGCAGCTTGCTCCAAGCCCCTGTGTCCAGCCTGGCCTTGAGCACTGCCAGGGATGGGGCAGTTTTATGCTGCCCTCTTCATGCAGGACCCTTCAGTGCTGGGTTTGACACCACCCGCACCCACTGGATCAGCTCCTAATGGGTTTGGGGGGTGATGAACAGCCCGGGGGTGTCCCAGGGAGAGGACAGAACCCAGAGCCCCCGCAGGGAGCGTTTCCATGTTGGTACAACTGCAGTTCCATGTTCCTGGAAGGCTGGATTCTCCCTGCAAGGTGTGACATTTCCTGGAAGGAATTTCAAAGGGCTTTGTGCAAGGTGTTAAATAAGCTCTTAAATAAAACTGAAACAGAGAGTGCTGAAATAAAGAGAACATTAAAAAATGTATGTGTACATTTAATTAGTCCAGGAGCAGGGATAATCCAAGCTGCTAAGACACGTTTATTGAAACTAAGGCAAGACAAAAATACACCTTAAAAATCTGATGTGATAAAAAGACTGTTAAAACATTAAATCGTTTCCTTGTAGGTTTTTCTTTAAAGCATGTCACAAATCCTGCCATCGAATAATTCTGTTTCATTTTTTCCTCTTCTCCCTTTCTCGTCCCCCATTTGCGGCAGTCCCTCGCAGCCTGTTTTGCTGCCCAGACGAAAGGAATGAGTGAAATCCTCGATGATTTTTCCTGGTTTCAAAGTTTTGGCCTGAATTGGATATGAAAAATTAAAAATATCATGAACAAATATAAATGCACAAACGTTTGCCCCCCCACTGAAAAGGCGAGTCCCAGCGCCAGCACCCGGCGCTGGGTGTCGGGATCATCCGAGGGATGAGTCCAAAGGGAGGTAGCCATGAGTTGCTGCCAGATTGATCCATCCCATCAGGAAGTTGAAGTGTAACGCTGGAGCGCTGCTGCAGCAGCGAGGTATGAAGAGGAAAATGTACTTCCTTGTTCTGCTCAACATGTAATCAATCCCTCACGTGGCCTCACTCGTCCTTTTAATCACTGTTTGCTGTTGCAGCTCAGCCCGAGCCCACAGACTGGAGATCAATCCAGTCTCGGTGTCAGCTGGTGATCCACAGCTGAATTCCGGGCCCTGTTCCCTCCCATTTGTGCTATCCACGGTGTGGTGTGACCTGTCATGGGCCAGCAGCACCTGGTGCTGAGCCCTTGCCACAGGTCCCTCAGCAGCTCTGATGGCCGATGGGGTCTGCCCAGGGCTCTACAGGATGATGGCCCTGCAGCAGCATCCCTCTTGCTGAGGGACCAGGGCTGGGGCCAGGCTGGCTGCAAGGGCAGGCAGGTGGCCAGGCTGGGGAGCTCTCATGGACCCAGGGTGGACACAGGGACCTTGCCTTGGCACATACCTTTGAGCTGCACAAGCTTCCACGAGTGCCTGATTTACTTACCTCCACCTTTATTTTTAGTTACTGTTTGCTAATCCTGTTAATGGAATGGGGAAAGAAAGGATTAATTCACTTTGACTCCAATGACTTGTTAATAATTGACGTATTGACAAGAGCAGGCTGCCTGATGACCTTAAACAGCCACCCAAATCCTGTGTCGAGCTGTTTGACCTTTTAAGCCAGTTCAGGTTCTTCCTGCAGAAGAAACCAGTGTCCGCTTTGATTTACTGCAGGAAAATCCCCCTTAACCTTCAGGTGTCGGTGAGGATGTGTTTAATTTACAGTAAAGCCAAGTCATGATCATCGGGAGAATGAAAAAGTCCTTCTGTGGTGGGAAGTTATTGCCACCCCCTCCACGGTGAGGATCTCCTCAGCTCAACAAGCCAATACCTCTTTAATGATTGAAAAGCTTCAATAGGAGGTTGGGGAGCCACGGGGCTGTGGAACAGCAGCCACAGGGTCGCCTTCTCTGGGGTGGGGACTGAGCAGGATAGCCTGTGGCCGTTGCTCTGCTACAGGCTTCAGAACCGCCCCTCTATGGAGAGACCACTACACTTCTCATGCGTGTCCTGGCCAGCATCTGCTGCTCTGGATTTGTCCTTTATGAGGGACAGAAGGTAGCTCACAATACAAATCCTCCCACTGCTCTCGCCTCTCTGCAAGTGCAAGAACAGTGCAGGATCTGGAACCGGATGACCTTTATGGTCCCTTCCAACCCAAACCATTCTAGGATTCTATGATCCACCTTCAAATCCTAAGATCTCCATCAGTCCCATTGCGACACAGGAGAGGCAGACTCAGCCCTCAGGGACCTGCTCGGGGGCACCTCGCCCTGACCTGCACCCCTGTGTAGGTGCCCAGGACCACGGAGCCCGTGCACAGAGCAGCGCTTCACCGCAGACCTGCCCTGTCCCAGGGCGCTCGCAGGCAGCAGCAGAAGCCCTGGGAGCCCATCTCCTCCCCTGCACTTTCGCTCCCTCCTGCAGCTGCAGCGTTGGCAGTGCCCGGCGGGTCCCTGGGGCGCTGGGGCTCTTTCCATGCAGGTGTCAGCCTCCGTCTCCTCTGGTTGCACAGAGCCGGGTGCTGTGGGGAAGCTGCCCGCAGGGTGCCGGCGCCGGGCTGCCCGGGGCACAGCTCCTGTGAGCACTGCAGAGGGTTGAACCTCCTTTAAACTACCCCGGGGTCAGCAGCTCAGTCCTTTGGGATGGATCCCGGAGTGCCCCGGGGGTGGAGGGTGAGCAGGGGGTGCGCAGGAGGTGACCCTGCTGCGGCCAAGCCCCTTGCTCTGTTTCCGCAGCTCTGCTGGTGGGGACAGGCTGCAGAGAGGCTGCTCAGCAATAATCAGCAGGAAGATGTGAGACTTCGCCAGGCTTCTTAATTAAGCCCCCATGTGGCCTCTTGGAGATTCATCACACAGCACTGAAAACTGTTCCCACCATCCTCATTCCCCTTGGAAGGGCAGGGAGCACCAGGAGAGTCTTTGTTTAGGGGTTTTGGACCTCGGTGTGTCAGCAGGAACCCGGAGCTGCAGAGATGCCCCATGCATGTGATGTGCTGCTGTGCCATAGGCAAGGAGGAGGGCACAGCAGCTGGGTCCCGCAGCAGGGATGTGGATTCATCCTGGCTGGAGCGGTTTGCCAGCCCCTGATGGAAACAACCATCCCTCCTTTTGCCTGCTCCCCCCCGGGATAACGCAGCTCTCCCATGCCTGCTCCTTTGTCCAGAGCCCTCGCTGGGATGAGAGCCAGGTCCCTGGGGGACAGATGAGGTGCAGAGCTGGGGCCTCACATGGGGGACCCCAGAGCCTTGTGGGGGGCACAAGGACAGGAGATACCCGAGGGTGTTATCGCCTTGCACCCCCTGTCCGGCTCCTGCTGCTGCACCCTGGCTTGTCCAGACCCTGCACTGAGCCCTGCAGCCCCTGCCCTGGCCCCTGCCGGGCGGCACCAGAGCCTGGAGGAGCCGCTTTGTAGAGCCGTAGAAGCTCCTCCAGCACAGAGCCTGTGAGCTCATTTACATACTCCTGGTTTAATTCTCCTAGGGTATGCAAATATATGCAAACAGCAATCCAGAGAGAGTCAGAAATAGCACAGAACATTAAAATCACCCTACTTGAATATTGTTTTATGCAAACGATGTACGCACGCAGTGTGTAGCTGATTTAAATAGAAGCAATGTCAGCATGGCAGTTATTTACCCTTCCAATGATCTTAGCAATTTTTTTTATTAAACTTATATAAAATATATTGAACAGGCACCAAGAACGTAGAGAGTATTTTAATGTTAGCCTTAACTAACGCGAGGAAAAGGGCAAACTTTTCCAGCTGCCTGTGCACAAAGGGCACTTAAGTGTTATTTTTCCTCACTTGCCATTTGCATGGATGGTCTGTGATGTGCACACCCGGATGCTGCTGGCGCTGATTTGCTGGTGCCATTTCTGCCCTTGTGGTGGGAGCACCCTGTGTTCCATGGAGGGCCCCTTTCGTGTGGGGCTGCGTCGGCCTCCATCCTGGCTCCTGCTCCTGTGCGGTGGGGTCCTGTTCCCTGTGAGCTCTGGGAGCTCACACCTGCGGAAGCCAAGGTTGGGAGGGCTGTTACCGACTTGCTGCAGGAGAAGCAAAGGCACACCTCCGCAGGATCCAGGAGGGCAGCCTGTGAGGTGACAGCATCCCCCAGAATGCACATCCGTGAGGGGCTGATGCCAGTGGCTGGATGCAGTGGGCACAGGGCTGGTCCCTCCACGCCAGCGGGTCCCGGGGGCCCAGGTCTGCACACAGGGTGCTGTGCGGGGTTAGCACCACTTGGAAGGTCACACATCTCAGCTGAGATCCTTTTCAACTCTCAGATTGAACAGCCTTGGATGTAAATAACTCGTTTATAACCACACCTACACATCAACCTGGCCAGCTTGGCCAGGGATGCGACACCAGCTCTCTGCCTGCACTGGAAAATGATGCCTAAAGCCCCATCCGATGGCCTGGGAGCACTGCAAAGGCCCTGGGCACGCTGTGCCCCTTGTCAGGCCATGGGCACAGGCACCGGTGGGCAGGGAGCAATCCCCAGGTGAGTCCCAGGGTGTGACACAGGGGACAACCCCAAACCTCATGGGAGATTCATCTCCTGCCCTGCGGCTTGCCTTGCTCAGACATCCTCAATGGGCATCTCCCCCCAGAGCTGTGAGCCTGGTCCCATGGGGCCACCCCAGGCTCTGTGGGGCACAGTGAGGGTGTGGGGAGCTGGGGAGCGGGACAGGTGTGACCAGCCACGGCCCCCCCAGCACTCCCCTGCACATTCGGTGGTGCTGACACCCGGACAAATGAGACATCTCCAGACACACGCTCGGCACCTGACCGCAGAGTAAATGAACGTAAAAAGGGAAAGAGGAAGGGGAGTGAATGGGAGGGAGGGAGAGCGGGAGCGGAGCGCGCTGTGCAGATGGCTCTATACATCATGCGACAGACACTATTTGTACTCTATCATGTGCATGTCATAGAGCTTATCTTCCCCGGCCCCGGCGAGGTGCGAGCCGAGCGGGAAGACGGAGCGGACTTTCCTCCTAATTAAACATCAAGGGCATGACGGATGAGCCCTGCGCCGGGCAGCACTCGGGCTCCGGGGGATGTGCTCGGGTGGCGGTGCTGCCGACCCTGGCAGATGCCACCAGCCCCTTGTGCCACCCCCTGCCCAGGGACAGCACTGCGCAGGGTCCTGCCAGACCCTCTGCTGTTGGAGCATCCCCACAAGGTGAGAGCACGGTGCTGTGCCTGGGCACTGGGGAGCCTGGGGGGGTGTCACTTGCTTCGTCCTCTGGAGATGCCCATGCACCCCCTTCACGTGCAGATATGCCAAGGAAGCGTCTATTGACTGTGACCCCATGAGGGCAGAGAGGTGGATGTGACACTGCTCCTGACACACGCAGCCTCCTGCCCAGCGAGCCCTTACCCCTCACCAGAGATGCCCCCCGGCTCTGCTGCAGCAACCAGAGGCCCTTCCCGTGCTCACAGGTCATGGGGGGGGCACTGAGTTCAATTGTAGGGCTTTTGAGTGACGGTTCTGCAGCACAGTAAATGCTCCTGAAGTCCTTTGCTCGGTTGAGGCTCCTGCCGGGTGCCTCCACACATGAGGCTGCACGGCTGCAGACAAGAGTGGGCACAAAATGCCTTTTGTTTGCTCCAGTTTGTTTTCAACACTACCCTGCCCGTGCCAGGCTATTTGAGGGGCTCTGCCTGCAGAGGAAATGGTGGCATGGAGCAGTTTCTCAATCAAGCTCACAGTTCCAGCACTGTTTCTGTTGAGTTTCGGTTCTGCCTCTGAAGCCCCATCTCCACAGAGGCAGTTACACCTCTTCAGTTTTAAACACATTTAGAACAAACCCTCTCTGAAGACAGTGAGTGCATTACCCTGCCTCTGTGCGGGTCTGAAGGGGAGCATGGGGCTGGACATCACATTGCGTTACCAGCACGTGCCAAGTGCCTGTGGCCGCCATGGACATGCAGCTCCCTGGTGCCAGCCGGACCCAGTGCTCTGCTCCCCAGACCCTGCTCAGTGCAGCAGCAGGAGTCATGGCCAGCACCGAATCCCCCCTCAGGGGATGTGGAGGCTGGAAAAGCCCCCAGGAGAAACACGGGAAGGAGCTTTCCCCTCTGCTGGGGCTGTCAGTGTTGATGCAGGAGCTGCCTGTCCATTATGTCTGCAAGCGCAGGGAATTACTGTCAGCTGTGTTAGACAAGCACTGCTGTGTCGTGCTAGGGCCTAACTCACAGCTTACACACTGCCTTTTTATCCTCTGTTGGTATTTGGTGTCCTGTTTATATGTGCATTCACTGGAGCTGGGTGCCTGCATATTGGAAGCAGTGTTTAAACAGCGGCAGCACCCATCACAAGGCTTGGCTCTCGGGTGTGTTAGAGCAGAGCAGAACAAAACAGTTTGGTTGGAGTGGAGGAGATTTTCTTTGTCATCCCGCAGCATCCTGGGGGAAGAGAAGGGTCTGGTTGGTGCTGAAACCAGCCCTGGATGTGTAAGAGAATTTGCCTGGTGAGGGTGGAATTACTGCTGGCAGGGGGTCCTGCGTCTGTGCCTCCCTTACAGCTCACGTCAGCCCCGGGGCCCTTTGCTGGGTCCCTGCCCAGAAACAATTTTCTCCTTACCAGGCTGCGGTCGGGAGGGAACCGCTCCTGGGAAGCTGGTGTGCGGCTGCGGGCTGCTGCATCCCAGCCCCGGCTGCATTCCCGGCCGCATTCCTGGGCTGCTCTGCTGGGGGGGGGAGGCTGCAGCTTTGGCAGCTGGTGTCATGCTCCCAGTGTCTTATTTTAAACCCTTTTGAGGGTGGAAGCTTCACTGCCTATTGCTGGTACTTCTCCCATCGCATTCCAGATTAGTGGCTTCCTTATTGGTAAGGTGGGAAGCATCTCCTGTACGACAAGCTGCTGGCAGGCCCCTGCAGTCTGGTACTGTGCCACATCTGCCCTCACCGGGTACCTCAGCAATGCCCCCAGCCCAGCCACAGCCCCGTTCCCATGGGATGCCGATGGGGCGGTGGGTACCAGCATCAAGCATAACCCTCCCTGCCCAGGGCAGCCCCAGGAGCCCACCTACACCCCAGGTCTATGCCCTACAAATGTGAATAAACTGCTCAGGTCCAGGGCGTCACGGGGAAAGAGCAGCGTCTCCAGGAGACCCACAACAGCAGTTACCCGTGTAGATGCCGGTGGTTTTATCACTCGGAGCCTTTGGAGTGGTTTTCAGCTGGGACCCGGTGTTTATTCAGGGCGATCCTTGCTGCCGCGACCTTCCTGAACTGCCACATTCCTTTTAATTATGATTGGCAGCCCATGGAAATTCGGGCCCTTGATTGGCAGCTGAAGTAACTTTCTTCCTTCCCACAATTCTTCAGGTTCCTTCCCATCAATAGACATAATGTTGGCTACTTTTCTGGGATAAATAGCAACCTTTGCCCCCCTCCTTTATTTGGCAAACGCTCAACACTTCATTCTTTTCAGAAAGCCCCTTGGAATGCAGTTGAGAAGGGCCTCAGCAGTGCTGCCCTCCTCCTCCTCCTCCCCATCCTCCTCCTCCTTCTCCTTCTCCTCCCCATCCTCCTCCTCCTCCTCCCGCCGCTCCTCAGCGCCTGGCCGGGGGACTTTTGTGCGAGAGCAAACAAAGGCTCATTGGCAACACTTCTGGATTTCATTTCAAAATACATTTGTCACTCCGCAATAAAATAAACGGATTTTTCTGCTGGGTTTTTTCTTGCTTGTCTCCTCCCTCAGGTTTCTTGCGAGCAGCTCTGGTGCTGAGACTGCTGGACAAAGATTCGCAGAGTAAATGGCAGCGATGCTTGCTCCAGGGCTGCTTCCTTTCATGTCTGTTCTGCAAAAGGGCTTCCATGCACAGCAGCTCCATGCAGCAATGCATTTAGTATGTCCTCCCACTGCAGTCAGCATGTCCTCCCAGTGCACTCAGCATGTGCTCCCAGTGCAGTCAGCATGTGCTCCCAGTGCACTCAGCATGTGTTCCCAGTGCAGTTCGCATGTCCATCCACCCTGCGCTCCTCCCTTTCCCCATTGAAAACCCAGGCTGCTCTATGACCTTCTCCCTATGGATATGGTTCTGAGCTCAGTCAGCACCCAGCAACCCCTAACCCGATAGAAACTTTTAGCTCTTAAGATACTTTTCCAAAACCACCCAAGCGCTGCAGTGGCTCAAGCCACAACCAAGCACTGACTTGGTTCTCAGGGCCTCAACGTCAGCGGTTTTCAAGGAGAACAAGGTCATTGTTGACCATGGGACTTGGGCTCGGAGGTCCTGAAGGTGCCCTCAGGAAGGGCTGTCCATGCCCTGGGGTGTCTCTCAGGGGGTGTCTGCCGGGGCACAGAGCCGGGTGCCAGGCCTGAAGCTGTCATGGGCAGCCCTCGCCGCCGCTCACCCAGTGTGTCAGTAAAGAAATGAAGCTCAGCCCCAGCTCCTCAGCACTTCTCGTGCTCAACAATAGGCAGCGACAGAAGGATTTGAAAAATGATGAAGAAAATACTTGAAGGGTGTATTTTAAAGGAAATAAGGAGGCTCCCGAGCTGCAAAAAATTGCTTGTGTGCACAATAGAGACATTCACCCCTCTCCATCAGCTCCAAACTGAAAGTGCTTTAAAGAGAGATGATAGACCTCGACACTTTCTGCTTCTCAAGAGCAGGGTGGATGAGGAGACAATTAGCAAAATGCAGTAGCATTTGCATTTTCAGGAATCCTTGAAGGATCCTTGCTCTCTGCTGGAGGAAAAGGGGGGTGGAAGGAGCAGCCTCGCTGGATGAGCCCCAAGAGCGCAAGGTCCCTTCTGGAAATGCCAGGCATGTCGTTTAGCATGGCGCAGACACCTTCCGGGTAGATACCGCCTCCGTACAAGACAGACACAAAAACTTTGGGACATTCACGAGGATTTACTCCTTTACAAGGTCCCCGTGGCTGTTTCCTGGTGAATCCACATCCGTCAGACCTCCGGTTAACTTCTAAGCACCCGGGTTGGCTGTCTCTGTTCTATGACGTTCGCCGTTCAAACCAGTAAAGCTGATTGCCCATTTACCGCAGGCTGCGCGGCTCGAGGAGGGCTGGTGAGCAGCCGGGTTCCCAGGTTCTGTCCGCTCGAGGTCCGCGCTGCCGAGGCTGGGATGCAAGCCGCGGAGCGGGCAGGATGCGGGGATACTGCGGCTGCGGGGCTGCGGCCGGTGTTGGCAGGACTCGGGGCTGCGGGTGCCGGGGCACCGGGTGCTCCCTCTTGCCACATCTCCCCTCACCACACGCAGACCGACAATGCTTAAATTCACAGAGAGGAAACCCACGGAGCAGCCGGAGGTGCCCATGTGCTATTAATGGAGATGCATCTTCCCCTGCTGCTGTTCGCAGCTTGCAGGAACTGCGGAGACCCGCAGAGACAGGAACCAAAAAGGGGCTCTGCATCCTCCCGCCTGCCCCCCCACCGCAGGGCTTGGTCCAGCCCCACCCCGTTCCAAACCGAAATCCAGGCCCAGGTGCCCCGTGTTGCTGTTCCCCGTTTGCCAACCTCACCCTGAACAGAAAGAGGAAATCCAGGGGGGATGGGGAGACTGAGTGCGGCCATCCGGCCCCGGCAGCCCTCCCCACAGCCCCACAGTGGAAACAGGCCCTTGTTTCTTGTGCGCTTGTCTCTCACCACCTGGTGAGACCATCACCATTTGGCACTGAGCTCTGCCAAAGGTCTTCCATGGCTGGGACAGTTGGTAAGAGCCTCCACTGGTGCCTGTACTCTGTGTGGTGATGGGTGAGCCCAGCCCTGGGCGCCCCATGCAGGAGCCCTTCCTCATGGAACAGGGAGGAATGTCATTGTCCCCCACTTCTGTCAGATTTGGTTGAGATCTGTCAGGAGATTAGGAAGTTATTACAGCAGACATGTAGCCAGCTAGAGACAGGCATGGGCAGCCCAATCACAGCAATTGCATTTCATTAGTGACTGAGCTAAATCCATGCTGGATCTTATCCGCCTCGCCCCACAGCCCTGGTTTGCTCCCCCTTTCCATGTCTATGCTCACTGGACAGACTGGTTTCAATAAAGCGGAGACCGCAGAGGTGCTGTGAGCCTGTCACTGGGTGAGATAGACAGGGCAAACAAGAATGAACAGATGATGATTCTGGTGGACTCTGCACATCCTGCTTGGTTTGAAGGGGGGAAGGAAGCTGGATCTGTGGCTGCAGGGGTTCACTGGGCTGCTCCTCAAATTGGGCTTTCTATCAGCAAGGAAAAGGTGTGAATGCTGTGGTAGGGCCAGGATGTATCTGGGTTTGTGCTATGCACGGTGCTGAGCAGAGGGCTGTGGGTCAGACTTCTGCACACACCGGGGTCCTGAAGTCTGGGCAGGATAAACACCAAGGCGCATAGAGCCACTGCCTCACATCTGAGGAGGCAGGGCAGTTTTGGTGCAGTGAATCAGAGAAAGAATGGGCTGGTCCTGGGGGGAAGCAGAGCAGGGCTGGTGTCAGTGAGGAGAATGGGATGGGTGGTGTTTGTGTGAGGAAAGAATCTCCTTGCAAAGAGACAGAGACCAAGTAGAACAGAGCTGGTGCTGGCCCGTGGTGTCCCTGCACAGGCAGCAGGATGGGGCCCCAATCCCTCCGGGCAGCTGTGCTGGAAGGGGCTGGGGAAGGTGACGGGCAGGGGAGGAGGAGGATGGTTTGTGTTCTGGCACTGGCCAACACTCCCGGCTGTGGAGTGCTCCCTCTGTGCTGGGGACTGCTTAACATGGAGCTAAAAATACTCCTTATCCCAGGAAGCTTGTTAGTAGAGCTGGGTCGCAACAGATGGATACAGACGGATGGGGAGAAGAGGAAACAACAAGGCAATACCAGTAGCATGATGTGTGCTCGCTAAAGCACAGCAGCAGCCTTGCTGTGCAGGCAGTGGAGAATCTCGAGGAGCGTTTCAGTTCCTTTGGGATGCTCACAGGTGGTTCGTCTGAAGCATGACAGCCAGCATGAGACAACACACTTGTTTGGAAACCCGGGAAATGGTTGATGAGAAAAGGAGCACTTGTCTAGTCCTGGTTCTGTGCAGACAGCAGACATGCTCCAGCATGAGTTGGGAGCAAGCAGGCTCTGGCTGAGAGCTGAGCAGCCCTGTCCCATGCCATGCCATGCCATCCCATCCCATCCAATGCCATCCAATCCCACCCCATCCCCATCCCACCCTCGATGGTCCTCCTTGCTGTCACCCTGTCCCATTCTCTTTCCAGGCAGGAGGTGGGAGACCTCCAGTCCCAGCATCTCGGATCTTGGACAAGGATTTGCCAAGAGCTGGTGCGGGTGCGAGCCGGGCGGTAGCAAGCCGCCGGCAGCTCGCGCCGCGGCACAGGCAGCACGCCTTGATGTGCTGTATATTAAGTGGAGTGGCAGCTGCGATATTGCCATCTAAAACTAAGTGCAAAATTTACAGCAGTAAATTCTTCTCTCTTCAGGGTGGTTAATTATCTTAATTACTTTTATTATCTTTTATCTTTTAAGATCCTAAATTGCTTATTTCTGCTTGTGTTGCCAAAGGGGGTTGCATATTTTTTGCTGGCACACGCTGTGTGGAGGCACCGATGTGCGTGTCTGCGTGGTACACTTTAAAAGAACTTTGATTTATACAAGACTTCTCCTTGGGATTTTAATTGTACTAAACAGGGAAAACAAAGTTCAGTGAAATATTGACTGACTGAAGAGCTGACAAGTGGCTCTTTCCTTTTGTTCAATGCGGGGATGAAGCCACTCCTACTGAGGGAGGGGATTTTGCTTTCTGGGACCATAACTGCTTGAGCCTTGGGGATGTGGGCAAGGTGAGCACTGTGTCTGAAAGGCCCCTGAGATGTCATGGTGTGGTGGCAGTGATGGGCCCAGCACGCCATAGCACACATATGGGTCCCAGCCAAGGGCAGGGACACAGGCATCGGGGCTGTGGGTCCATTGGGGGACATGGGGGGAACTGTGTCCATCCCCAGCACACATGGGATCCCCCAGCTGCAATCCATCACCCTGGGCTCTCATTATCCCTCCCCATCTCTGGCTTTTCCTGTTCCTTCTCCAAGGTGCTTCCTGCGCTTCGGTGAAGCTCCTCCGCAGGGTGTGAAAGCTGCTCCCAGGGAAGGGCCTGGCTGTGATTTCATCCCATGCTCCCATCCCAGGGGACCGCAGCGGATCTGCAGCTGAGGCACCGCTGGCAGCCCCTCTGGCACCGTGTGGCTGCTGCTGTCACAGCGGGTCCCCTCACCACATCCCCTGCAGCTCCTGCAGGCACCCCCTCTCCTGCTGCCACCTCTGCAAATACCCATCCCCAGGGATCTGCTTCCCTCTCCTCCTCCTGTTCCCTCACTTAACCCGCTTTCCTCTGCTCTTTTTAGGGGAAAGAACTCTCTGGGAAAGCTGCCTCAGCCCCTGGGGAGGAACCTCGGCGGAGCTGAGCAGAGAACAGCCCTGCACCAAAGAGCAAGGAGGGAGGGAAGGGTTCCTCCATCCCGCAGAGGAGCCTCCTAAATGCTCCCAGGTGCTTTGCAAATGGAGCTGGAGATTTCCTCCGTGTTTATTTTCCATGCAGAGGGAGCCGGGGGGGAGGCAGCGGTGGCAAGGATTGCCCAAACGCAGCGTGCACTGAAGGACCTTGTCTTACGGCATTCAGTTGACAGAGAGGGAAAGAGCTTTTCATGTGCAAAACAAAGGGGGAGAGTGGGCTTTTCTTCTCGGTGGTGCTAGGAAGCGTACCCTGAATGCCAGCACCCCTGGTGAAGAGGGGCAGCTCCCAGCTCCGAACAATCACTGCATGAAAGGCAGGCAGGAAGGGAGGGAAAAAACCTCTTCCCTTCTCATTAGAACACATTAGTCTGTGGCCTCTTTGGCGGCGATTATGGGGAGCTCCCTGTCACCCCAGTAGAACTGTGGCTGCAATTACTCCAAGAAATGTCCAATCCCACACCTTGAAGAGATGTTTTTCTGCCTTCCTTGCCCCTATCTTTTAACAGCGAGCAACAGAGGCCGCAGCCGCTCAGCTTCCTCCCCAGCCGCTGCCCTGGCTGTCAGCTGGAATTTATGCTGTGGTTTAGGAGTAATTTTTAGTTTGAAAGAGCTGTCCTCCTGCCACCCCTATAAATAACCCATGCGGCCACCTCAGCCCTCCCGGCCCTCCTTCCCCATTCCCCACCTGCGGAATGGGGCAGCAGCAGTGCCAGGACACCCGGCGCTGAGCTCAGGCTGGCCGCAGTCACAGTGCGGTGGGGCCTCATCCGTCTGTGGATGCTGTGACACGGTCGGTGGAGCTGGCAGGTCCATGGCACAGTTTGCTGCCACAGGCGGTGCCTTTGCCTGCACTGAGGCCTTGGTACCCCCAGCACTGTGTCCTTCCATGTCCAGGGAGCAGTTGGTTTTCAGTTGCCGGACACGAGCTTTGGAGATGCTGAACCTGCAGCTCCCCATCACGTCCATGGTAATCTGTGGCACAGTCTTTGGGCTTGTACAGAGTGTTTGAATGAAGGGAAATGCAGCCCCCCCATCGTCTGGAGCCAGCCGGGACCCTCATCCCAAGGAAACAGCTTGGGTATTCAAAGGGGCATTTTGAGAAGCCAAAGCCCACAGCAGAGTCCCACAGCACAGGGTTTCTGTGCTCAGATACGGATGTCCTACACAAACCAGACTACCCACCCTACGGGGATGGGATATTGTCGGTCAGCACGTTGCAAACACCAAGTGAAAAGCTCTAAGTGGGGAGATGTGGCCTCCTACAAAGCTCCTTTGCACTGTGGCAATGCTTGGAGAGGGAGGGAAGGGGCTGGAGAGGCTCGTGTCTGCAGCCATCAAGAGAGAAAAGGAAAGGTATCTTTTGATGGGAGGAGACCTTTTCCAGTGCAAAAGTAACAGTGGGAGCAAAGCTTGTGCTGGAATGTTTATGGTTGCTTCTGTATAGTGCGGGCTTACCTCAGGACAGGGAAAAGGCCTGAAAGTATCAAATCAGAACGGGAAGTTTCATTGGGAGCTTCCCCTTGTTCTCCATACAAAAGATGCTCAAACTGGAAGCAAACAGATTCAGGGCAGTTTGTCTACCTGTGAAACTGGCTGCTGTGTGTGATAGCACACAGGCAAACATTAGCATCAGATTATTGCTCATTAGCAGGACTGGGGGTGCGTCCTCCCATCTCCAGGCACTGTGGTCAACGTTCTCCACACATGAATATCCAAGCCTTTTGCCATTGTTTTGTTTTGCAAAAGGGACATTTCTCGATTCCTTTAAGCTTTCCGCTTGCTTTGCTTCTGTCGGAGGTGAAACGCAAAGTCATGGGGGGATATTTACCTGCGCCTCAGCAGAAGGTGGTGCCTGGAGGTCTCGGCTGCAGAGGTCACTGACTCGCACTGCAGCACTTGCTCCCCCTGCCACACGCTGGCACTTGCGATGCTCAGAGGCCTCAGAGCCCCGGTCCCAAGCTCCAGGCGCAGCAGGCTCTGTTCCTGCATGGCTCTTTGTCAGGCTGCTGGCTCGCTCTGGTTCCAGGCTTTAACGCAGCCCACAGCTGTGGGGCAGTTTGTAACCGTGGGGCTGCAATGCTTTTCCCAGATGTTCCGGTCCTGGAGACCATCATTGCACAGCGAGCAGCAAGAGCAGCTCTGCTGCAGACTGGGCCCCATCCCCATGGCGGGGGCAGCAACATGAAGCTGAGCCAGCAAGCACTGCATGGCAGAGCCTGTGCCATCCCTGATGTGCCCTGGCACCAGGCACTGCTTCATCCCATGGTGCTGCGAGCAGCTCAGCTGCCTGTGGCAGCCCTACAGTAACTAACAGGGCAGTGCAGAGATGCAGGGGCTTGAGATGCCATGTGCTGCCACATCTGCACAGGGACTGATGTTTCTTAGACAAGGCCACCTCTTGCAGGTCATCCTCTTCCCTTTCCCTAGGGAGCAGCTTTGCTGCCAGTGGATGCTCTCTGCAGAACAGGCTGGGTCAGTTTTATGATAGAAAAGGACTAAACAGCAACTGTGACATTGGGTGTGAAACTAGATTTACAGGCAGCGCCTCAAGAGAAGGCCAGCCCCACTCCTGGGTACCGGCTGTGTGAATTCTGCCTTCAGAGCTTCCCGAGCGCTGCAGCGGCAGCATCAAGATCTGCAGCACAGCGGGGTCAGGGATGAAGCCACGTTGTGGTGACGCATCCCGGCAGCAGCTCTTCAGACAAAGGGATTTGCACTTTGTAAGCCCATCTCTTCTGCTGCCCTGTTCGGCATTTAGCAATGAGTGAACTTTCATATCAGAAAGCCTTCCTTATTCTGTATTCCTTATAGAGCCTTGAATTGCATCTAGCATTACAGTGTCAAAGTACTGAGCCCACCACTGTGGCGGGTTTAGCATCTTTCCATCTTTGGAAGCCAGTGCTTCGCAGGATGCAGAGGAGGAGTGGTCACTGCAAACACACTGGATTTTACTTGCCAAGAAGAGGGTTGACTGACACCGAATACCCAAACCCTCCTCCTGAATTTCACATGGCTTGAGGAATGGGAGGGTTTCGGCATTATCTCTGCATTTTGACATCTGAAGTGCCTTCCTTCTGCTTCTGAACACAGAGCAGCTGAAAGAGTTTCCTTTTAGAAACAAACACATCTTGAGGGAAAGGCTGAAGCCACCATGTGATTATTGCACAGTGCCTCAGCTCCTGCTGCAGGCTGATCCCGGCCAGGGTGCCACGTCCCACATCCCAGAACCCCATAGGCAACGCTGGCAGAGCCAAATCCCAGCGCTCCCCAGCACCTCCGTGTCCGGGCAGAGCCAAGGCGTTCGCTCCCATCCCGCTCCGTGACGGAACACAGCAACATCGGGATCTGCTATTTATTTTAAATTGCAAACTTTTCAGCTGGAAAGGAACAATGAGGAAAAATCAATGCGCCCGGGTCGACTTCCATGTTTAAAAGTATCCCATGTCTTTAAGGCAGTGAATTTTAAAAAGGCACATAATTAGCAGCCTGCTTCCTCGTCTGTATTCTTCTCGTCTGCCTGCCCACATAAACATTCGGCACACAGCACTTCCAGACACTTTTTAATAGAATCGCTTAAAACAATTAATTACCAGAGTTTTCATTCAAGCTGCAGTGGAAAAGATACGCTGGCAATAAAAGGCATTTATTCCTTGGTTTCTGGAGGCCTGTTTGTTATTAACATGTAAATTAAATCATCACAGATGTTCCATTTTTAATCTGGGGATGTGAAGTGCAGGGCTAACCACGGCCCAAACAGCCTGATTTTATTACACACACATTCATTAGGAACCAGCAGTATTATTGGATATCATTTTTCTTTGATGCATTTTTTAAACCAATTATTGGTATAATTTGTTCATTTCCCTCCCTATTTGTTTTTCTCTTGCCATTTGTGTCAGGATTCTCCAAACAAGGATGATGGCTCTGGCTCCTCGTGGCCTTGCCACTGGCCAGTGCCTGAGCTGGGCACAGGTAGTGATGGGCCAGCGCTGGGGAGGGCACATGGAGCCAGCAGGAGGAAGGGACCAGCTTGCCATGCAATGGCAGCATCTGAAGTACTGGAGGAGCTTGCAGAGGAAATGCAACCCACGCGCTGCTGCTGCAGAAGTGGCTTGGCACGGCTGAAGGAGGAAGGCTCCATCCTCCTCATCCCAGGCAGAGCCCAGCAGCGCCAGCCTCCTGCTGCCAAGTGCCACCACAGGCACCGTCTCCCCCCGGGGGCTTTGCCACAGAGGCAGCAGGAGCTCTCGCAGGAGGAGGAATAGGGAAAGGGTTTGGTCAGCAGCAAAGCATGTGGATTCCTGCGGGAGCTGCCCTGTGCACAGACCTCACACCTCAGACAGACCCCCAGGCCCCCGCTGGTCCCTACCGAAAGCTTTCACCACCAGCAACAAAGGAGATCTGGAGGTTACATCAAGGCAGAGATGATGGATGTGCCAAACGACTGCTCCCTGACCAGTGCAGCTCCCAGGCAGACCACAACAATTTAACTGAAGTTAAAACCACTAATGACCAACCAAGCCAGTTGGGTTGGGCTGGAGAAGTGAGTGGTCATTTACACGTAAATGTGAGAGGCCTTAATAAAACCCCACACAAATCACACGGCCCGACTTCACAGAGCCAGCATGTGAGAAAGAGAGGAGAATAATTCAGAGGGGCCATAAGGAATTCCTTCACAAAGGAATCAGGGATTACTCAAGATGTCTGCAGCTCCTTGTCTGAGGTTCTGAGCCACGTGCTAGGAGATACAGCAGCACGGAGACCCAGCAGGCAAGACAAATGGCAACTGAACCCATGATGATACAAACAGGGTAACAGTGGAAAGTCGTCGCCATCTGAGAGAAGCCAAGCTTTGAGAGACTGCAAAATACATGAATGCTTAATTTCCACCTGGGATAATTTTATAAAGGGGAAAGACAAAGAAACCATACAAAGAAACTGGAATGCTGCTCCTATGCATGGGCATTTTTCACTAAAGCAGGCAAATTACTGCTAGGGCCTATTGCACAAGGATTCTGCAAAGCCCAGCAAGGACAGGTAAAAGCAGAACAGCAGCCCAGCAGCTGGGGGAACCAGAGAACCTCCACTAATGGAAAGAGCTGGGTTTCACCCTGCGTCAGTCTCGTAAGCCTCATCTGCCACTCGCTCATCCTGCCCTGTGTCCTTGCTGTGATATCTGCTGGGGAGGGAGCCTTGCAGTGACCAAAAAAGTCTCGGAAATGCTTTCATGCTAAAAATCCCATATTTGACAGAAGCGTGAGATACCTTGAGGCCTTCTATTGATTACCTGGGAGCGGGAGTGCTCAGGCGCTTTGAGCTGTCACAGTTCCAGGCATTTCTGAAAACGATAGAAGACTGGAACAAAAACACAACTAAGGCTCCTGACACAGTGTGTTAAGCAATAAAACATGTTTAATTGTGTTGTCTTAAGGCTATAACCATCCACCGGCTGAAGGTCATTCACTACCCATAGCACCAGTGGGAGAGAGGTGCTCTGACAGGTGGGAATCCAAATAGGAAACAGATATCTGTGAGATTAGAGTGTGAATGACACTGAAATGCCAGTGACGGTGTAGTTAAAGGGAAGAGGACAAGCAGCAGGCAGGACATCTCCTGGCTGCTGGATCTATAAAGGGGATGTTACAGACACAGCTTGCAAGCAGGGGCAAGATGGGATTCAATCCACTATCCTCTGGGGCCGTCTCATTGCTGTGTGGCACCATCAGTACGTGTTCACCTTCTGCAGCACAGGCTGAGGACTTTAACAGTACATTAACCCCCTTCACACAATGGCCAAAAGTAACATTTCCTTCCACACCACTCTGGACCCTGGCCTTTTGGACCATATTGCAGCTGCCTAGAGGGAGGCAGATCACAGAATCACAGAATCACAGAATCCCAAGGGTTGGAAGGGACCTAAAAAGATCATCTAGTCCAACCCCCCTGCAAGAGCAGGGTAACCTACAGTACATCACACAGGAACTTGTCCAGGCGGGCCTTGAATATCTCCAGTGTAGGAGACTCCACAACCCCCCTGGGCAGCCTGTTCCAGTGCTCTGTCACTCTTACAGTAAAGAAGTTCTTCCTGATGTTAACGTGGAACTTCCTATGTTCCAGTTTACACCCATTGCCCCTTGTCCTATCACTGGATATCACTGAAAAAAGCCTAGCTCCATCATCCTGACACCTACCCTTCACATATTTGTAAACATTGATGAGGTCACCCCTCAGTCTCCTCTTTTGCAAGCTAAAGAGACCCAGCTCCCTCAGCCTCTCCTCATAAGGGAGATGTTCCACTCCCTTAATCATCTTTGTGGCTCTGCGCTGGACTCCTTCAAGCAATTCCCTGTCCTTCTTGAACAGAGGGGCCCAGAACTGGACACAATATTCCAGATCTTCTGTACAAGGAAGTGACTGAAACAGGAAGGAAAAAGGGTGAAAATGAGGAAAAGGCTGGAACTACTTTTCCAGCCGGTGTCCTGCCCTCATGGCGCAGAAGAGTCTAGACTGACCTTGTGGACCCGATGGGACAGACATCAGGTTTCTGCTGGCTCAGGGATGTTACCCTCTTTTAACATGACCATGAAGTGTGAATCTGGGAAGAAACTCCCGGCATTCCTGGCCGCAGATGCTGCCTGGTCTCCCGGATGCTGGGTGCCAGCCTATCGCTCTTCGTTAGTCCTAACTTGGGTGTTACTGGGGGCCCTGCATATGGGGAAGGTTTGAGGTGTCTTGTGTTTAATGAGAAACAGAAAAGATGAGGTTGTAGCAAGGTGTTTAATTATTAGGATGTTTGTGCTCTGGCTGCATCCTTTGCCTCTCCATGCGGGAAGTGCCAAATTACATGTCACCTCGGAGGGCATATTTCTGTAGCTTCCAGAGCTCCTACAATGGCAGCCTCATGAATATTTACTGAACTGCTCAGATATGCAGCGGTGGGAACAAATGAAAAAAAGCTTGTATTTGCATCTCCCACAGACACTAACAAACCATGTGGCTCTGGGAGGGAGAAGATGGGAGATTGCTGCTGCCTTTCCAGAGGGATAGAGAAAACAGCTTCTTGTATAATGAGATTGACTTTTAAATTGAAAGTGTTACTGGTTGTGCTGCAGTTCATACTTCCATGCTGTGCATTTACTCCCTAGGCTCTAACATTAAGACATCTTATGTACAAGCTGGGAGGTTTCAATTAGAGTTTCTGTTATTAATCAATCAATTAAGCCACAATCTTTGGTATATACATTTTCACCCCTAAAGAGGTGAGATGCTGCCATTGCAAGTGTCAGGGACCCCATTTCACACAAGCAGGTGTCTGCACAGAGCTCCTGGTGCCGGTGTGTCCCCGGGGGGGGACAGCAGAGACCCCACTCAGTCCTTGCACTGGGAAACACCAATTTGTAACCGGCACTAAGTCCTCCAAGACACCTTCAGCCACGCTCGCTTCATTGCCAAGCTGAAGATGCTTTACCTGGACAACACTGACACAAGAAGGGGAGGAGAAAAGCAGCTCAGCTTTTCCATTATCTTCTCACTGCTGCTCTGGCAGAGGGCTTCAAGCTTGTGCTGGAGGAGAGCCTGAAACCATCCTTGCCTGGAAAAACCTGTGTGAGCCGAGAGACTCAGAAGAGAAAGACACGAGGAGTGTTGCTAAAGAAATGCTTGGGATATTCATAACTTCACCCATTCTAGAGCTGCCTCCAGCCTTCAGCAGAAGGCTCCTGCCATGCTGGGTGCTGGCTGCTCCTGCTCTCCCAAATCCCTGGCATTTTCCTGCTGTGAACAGCAGTTGAAGGAACACTTCCCAGGCTGCAGCCTTAGCAGGGTGAGATGCACATGTGCGAGACCAGCATCAGGCAGGACATCCCTTGTGCACTGGTATTTCTTCATCAGTGACGCCTGCCCAGCGCTTGCTGAAGCCGTTTGGAGCAGGAATGATTCCCTGTATCCTTGTGCATGGAATAGTTAATCCAACCTCTAAGCAGAACTTCAGGGAAAAGGCTCAGAGAAAACGAGCTCCGAGGTTCTGAGCTGAAGTTGGAACCCTTGAAGGGAAGCAAACGTGCAAGTGCTTGTCTACAGGCAAGGGAAAAAAAGCAAAGAGAGGATTAAATGGCAATGTTACCTTTACTCTTGTCAAATACCTAAGTAGAAACATTGGTTAATGCCCTTAAAAAAGGCCCATTACCACAGGGCAGAGAGTCAAAGAGCCTGGCTGCCCTAATACTCAGTTATCTCGTTCCTGGATAATGGAATGACCCCTCGCCTGCCCGAGCTGTACTACGATATAATAGCATGAGCCGTGTGAATAAAGAGGTTATTTTTGGAATCCAATTGAAACAGCGCTGGAGCCGGTGTGACAGGGCAGGATTGAACAAGATGCAATGTTCTAAGGGAAGGGAAAAAATTGGATTTTGGGAAGGTGGCACCAGCAGTGAACTGTGCAAGGCAAGACTGCAGCGCTGTGGGAGCAGCCTTGGGAAGGGGCCACCAGGGACGCCTTGGGCTGGGGAAACTGGTGCTGGAGATTGAACTGGTTGGTCCAGCCCAGGCCTGGGAGGGTGCTGTGAGTCCCCAGAGAGGCAGGGGAGCGCCTGTTTCCCCCCGGGACATTGCAAACACCCCTGTCAGAGCCAGTACCTGGTGCTGGCCCTGCAGCGGCTGCAGCTCCCAGCCTGCGCACTCGGCAGCTCTGCTTTCATCCCAGTTAAACACTTTATAAAGGCCAACCACAAAGCCATGTTAATTCTGGCGCACTATACCCAATGTATAGGGCTGCGAATCACCAGCGAGAGACAAGAAGCATGAGAGATCCAGCACAGACGTAGGGACAGAAATGAATATTAATTTACAAAGCAGCACAAAGACAATGGGATCCAAGGAGACTGATATCACAAACTCCCCTGATTCAATCAGATTAGGGTCCCATCTTCCCCAAACACCAATTGCTAATCTAGATTTGAAAGACAAAGCCTCCTGCAGAAGGGCTTTGCCTTTATCTTCCCCCTCTGATGCCTCTACTTAAGATGTTCCTACAGTTTGGGGGGAGCTGAGGAGGAGGAAACCTTCCCATGCAGTGTTTAACCATTCTGCTGCTGAAGGGCCATCAGGAGGGTGTCAGGGCTCGGTGGAGCCTGTGCTGCCGGTGGTCTTCCCACTGCCCAGGGCCAGCCTGGCCTCCTGCCTGCTGCTTCGGGCCGTGATCTGCACCAGGGATGTGAGATTCCCAGGAGCAGGCACCAGCCTCCCCGCTCTGCTCTGCGAGAAGGGAAGCAGAGGCATGCGGAAGGGGCTACACCTCTCGTCTCATAGCTCGGGTGCTCTGAAATTGATGCTGAATGAGCGGAAGTGGAACCAGGAATCCTTTCTAAAGAAGTTAGGGTTGGGACCTTATGGCACAGACAGGTCAAAACAACAGGTAGTTTACTTGGTGAACAGAAAGCCAAGAGCCAGTGGAATCATTTCTCACTAATTCTCTCTGGGACACACAGGATCTGCCTCGTCTCAGCAACACGGCAGCACCCTGAGGCATTTACTAACAGTACGTGCCTTGCTCCGGGTTCTACACCTCCTAGCAGTGCCTGTGCCGGCTGATGGCCACATCGACCTCGCTCAGGCATCTGTATTGATCAGTATTTTCCTCTACCCTTATTGCTTCTTATAACCACTGCTCCAGCCTTGTCCTGAGTGAACTGCGAGCTGTGCAGGGCTCAGCAGTGTATGTGGGTGGCTATCAGCAGTGCTGCGGGTACCGGGACCGCGGAGGGGCTGCTGGACACAGCGCCTGGCTCAGGTAGCAGCTCATTCTCTCATGTCGCTGTTTCTCCTGATCCCTGTTAATGCCTTGACTCGGGCTGTGCACAGGCAGAGCAGGGGATGTGTCCCTGGGGGGAGCAAGGCAAATCCCAAGCTCCAGGTCAGGAAGCTGTCGGGAAGTGGGATTTCCACTTGCAATG